>NC_139002.1:50766902-51366902 GCF_964374135.1 Grampus griseus
TGTCAGAAATAAGATGTGAATTTTAAATTGTCTTTTCCCTTATGGATTTCAGAGTCTAGTAGTAGGTGACAAGGATGTAAATCAAAATCAAAACATAACATCACAGGCACTGTGAGAGAGATCTAAATGGGGCAGGGTAGAGGTAACCAAGGATGGAGAATGTGGGTCTGACCTGGCAGGAGGTGAGGAGGTTTCAAGGAAAGTTTTACAACAGAGACAAAGTTTAAGTTGAATCTTGAAAGATAAAATGTCCTTCACTAGGAAGACAAGTTCTACTGTAATAATTATTGGAGATGATTTTTCTATCAACACCTACATTATGTCCTAAGTCTGCAAAGTGTGGCAGTAAATAAAAAGTTAGATATTGCAAGGGAGGGCTCCTTCATTTTTAAACATAAGAAATGCATGCTTTGAAATCTGCATTATTTTGATAGCCAAAGTAAAGGATTAATTAGATATTTAGGACTCCAAACAGAATCCAGATAGTATCTTTATAATGAAAAACCCAACTCTTACCGAGGGAGTCAATAATATGTTAATTATCATTTTGAACCAGCTTGCTTCTGTCTATTTATTGGTCTTCTCATAAAGTATTTCATTTAAATTTATTGGGATGGATTTTCCTTGTAACGTGTAACAAGCTATTAAAAACAGTGCCAATGAATAAAATAATTACTCAAAAGCATAGCCACCAGCTGAGCCAGAGGTTTAATTATTTGAAGAGCAGTAGCTACGACAAGATGTCGATGACTTAATTTAAACGTCTTACAACCCTGTGCAAAAGCACAAAGAAAACTCATTTGCATGTCAGCTTTATATTGGAAAATAGACTGTGTGACGAACTAAAGACAAAGATAATGTAGTAATATTAGTAGCTGATCAAAAGATCCTACAATGAGACTTGAAGGAAGATGGAACAGGGGAAACTAACAGCTGTTTAGAACCCACTGTGTGCTGGGTTCTTTGTATAATATTTATAGAATCTTATTTAACTCAAATACAGGACTATATGTGGAATATAATTGTATATATCTCTATATTTAATAGTTGAGGTAAGCGGTTCTGGGATGTCAAGCAACTAAAAAAGGAGTACAGAGCTAAGTAGTAGAGCTGAGATATGAATCAGCTTATTTAGCACCTGTGTCCAAATATTTGTACTCTACCAAGTTGTAAGTAGGTATATTTAAGTCCAATAATGATAATGAAGATGATGATTTTAATTTTATACTGATTTGAATTATTGGAAAGTAAAACAGACTGCCCCCAAAAGTGGCAAGGTGGAGTGTTTTGCCCTTACAATTTTCAAAGCCAAGCCTGGTCACCCATAGATAAAAAAGCAAATTTCTATAATGAGAGCAAGCTTGTGCTAAAAAAAAAATTCCCATCTGGTCTAATTCTTTCCTTCTCCATACATGTGGCTTACTCTCTATCCACCTGAGATTACGTCCTGATATTTAACAATACCAAACATTTTCAAGAGTTTTTTTTTTTCTTTCTGCTATTGTTCCTTCTTCTTAGAATACCTTCTTGTTTTGTGAACTACTTTTGCCTCAAGACATAATCACTGGTTTTTCACTCCCTCCTAACTACTCTTCATTCAGATAGATTCAGAGGTTCTTGTTTCTCTACTGTATTCTGGACATACTTCTACTATAGTTTTTACTATACTTTGTTAGAGATAGTATATGTGTTTTCACATTAGATTGTAAGTTACAAGCTCCTTAGGGATCACAAGGAGGTTACTAAAAATCATTAGTCAAAAATGGGATGAAAGAGTTCATGGCCTATCTTGAGGAAAAACAAAGGTTTCCAGGAATGCCTCATAGATTCCAAGGATATAAACAACCCCATCTCTAGAGGTAGTATCACCACTCACTTTTCTAGAATATATTCCCTACTCATATCTAGCCATATTCTTTAAACATGCTTTCTTGATTTCTATCTCCAGATCTTTGCTTATGCTCTTTCACTTCTCAGAATAATCTACATCAGAGTTGGCAAATAGGTTCATATAGAATATTAAAATGGTTGGTCAAAGCTGCCTGAGTGCTACAGTTAGAAGAATGTGGACTCTGTATATGTCAAAGAACACCATGGTGTATCAAAAAGAATCTGCATGTGTACAGAAAAGAGGGTGACACCATACACATCCATATTGGTAATCTACATGTTGTATCCTGCATTTTCTTCACCCAAAGATCCCCCACTAAATCTTTCCCTTGATTAGCAAAGACCAAATTCTGTTTTCCTTCTCTGAATTCCAGTATATTTAGTCTGTATCCCACAGGATAGCAGAGTTAGAGATGATTTTGTGTCTGTCTATATTTTTATTCCTCAACTGACTGTGCCTTGGGGGGGGGTGGGAAAGTATAAAACTGATTTCACTTTTTGTCTTCTATCCCTATGGCATACTATTGATCACATAGTAGAAAGTATAGCATTTTTTTGATTAATTCCAATATTTTGATTATTTCTTGGACTATACTTTTGTGGCTACATTCTTCCAAAGGACTATTTGGAAGCCAAATCTCTACTTTATTCCTAAAAATTTCCAGGAAATATGACCATTAAAGATGTATGGATAAGAACCAACTCTAAAAATAAGTCAATGCAGGAAAAAGTGTTTGAGCACAGGCTATGAGTTTGCTTCTGAGTTATGAGGATAAGAGTGGCTTAAGGACAAAAAAAAAAAAAAGATTATCTTTCACAGTGTAAAATACTTTATATGCCATCCAGAATGACATAGCAGCTCTATTTCAGGAAGAGACTACAGCTCCATCTAGCTCACTACTCCACCCTAAGATTGTCTCATGGGCTAAAATGACAGCTAGGTCTCCAGCCATCTTATTCATGTTCCAGGCAGCAAGATTAAGGAAGGGGTAAAGAATAATGGATAAAATGTACTTGGAGATGTCTTTTAAAGAATTTCTTGGGAACTACAACATGACAATTTTGCTAACCTACTGGACAGAACTCAATCACATGGGCTTACTTTACAGTGGAAGATAAGAAATGTAGTTTTAGTCTGGCTACCCTTCTACTCTGTTCAAAATTAGTTTTCTATTACCATGGAAGAAAGAGAGAACAGATATTTGAGGACAACTAGCAGGTTTTGCCATAGTGACTGTTTTTTGGGTCTGACTTTTGACCTTTAAAGATAAGAAAAACATCAAGACTTTGTCCTGGAAAAAAACTGTAGTCTCCTAGGAAAACTTCAGTCACTAAACTTTTATCAACAGTCAAGGCTAGAGTACTGGGATTAACAAATACTGGACCGTTAGAAAAATAAAATAGTATAGAGTGGGGCAGCGGTCCTCAACCTTTTTGGCACCAGGGACTGGTTTCGTGGAAGACAATTTTTCCACGGACGAGGGTGGGGTGATGGTTTTGGGATAATTCAAGCACATTGTATTTATTGTGAACTTTATTTATATTATTATTACATCAGCTCCACCTCAGATCATCAGGCATTAGATCGCAGAGGTTGGGGATCCCTGGAGTAGGGGATAAGCAAGCAAGCATATAATTGCAATATTGTATAGACTGTATAATTACAGTCTGTACAGACTCTATAGTCTGTATAACAACAGGACTCTGTACAAAGTGTAGTGGTGATTATGTAGCAGCTTTTGGTGGAGGATTGGGAAAGGCAAAAGAGAGATTGATTTACTATACATGGATACATTAAGATGATGGAGAGAAAAAAAGTTTATTTTAGTAGATAACCTTTTAGATGAACATTAAAATGGGAAAATATTTAAAGTTAGATATGGAATTGGCATGAAGGCAAGGTCAATTTATGAGCAAGGCAAAGGAGGTGATTAAACCAACGGGCAATATTCTGAGAAAAAATACTTATCAGCTTCATCTCAGTTGAAGTAATTTCTGTATCAGTAAGGACTCTTTGGGTTTCAATATGAGTTTGTTTAGGCATAAAGAGGTTCATATAAACAAACCTATTTGTTCATTAACTCCAGACATCAGGATTAAGCATTTACTATATGTAGAGTCCAGTGCCAGGATCTAGGATCATGGGCAGTGACTAAGATTAATATAATTCCAGGACTCACAGAGCTTAATTCTAATTTAATCTTTATAATGATCCCAGAGAAATAATTAATTAACGCTGTTTTAGAGATGGAGAAACTGAGAGAGAGTTTGCATAACCTACCAGAGAATAAACAGCTAGTTAAAAGGCAGAATCCAAATATGAACCCAGGTCTTCACATCTCCAAATCCTAGGCTACCACACGATACCAGAGATAGACCTTCTCTAAGCTTGGCCTTATCTTTGGAGAAGGTGGTCTATCTTTCTGCATGAAAGGAATCTTTGGTTTCTTCAGAAGTTTCTATGGAGCCAGCCCATGAATCAGTTCTGCTTTTGATGTCTTAGACTATCTACTGAAAATTCCAGTGTAGGGTATATAATAAACATACAGCAAAAATTATGAGCTGGAATGGGAGTAAGGAAATAACAGAAACAAGCATAATCTGTGTGCTCAGCACTGAACTGTAACTTTGACATATAATCCTCCATAGTATTCTCAACATATCCTGTGAGTTTAAGTTTTGCTATCCCCTAGTGACTGAATAAAAAACCATCTCTTCCCATCTCAAGTCTGTTTACCCTGCTGCATTCTCTGGTTGAGAGTTCAAGTTAGGCTGATTGAAAGACACATCTTAATTTTCTGATAATTTTAGTATTTGAATACCACACTACCAATGAGCTGAGAAAGATGTTCCAAATTCTCTACACATAAGGGTGTTCAAAGGGGATTTTTTAAAATCATGATTACAATCCCTAATAATACTTGTCTGTTTCTCTCTCTGACAATTTGCCTCTGGTAATAATGAAGTCACAACATATCCAAGAAGGATAGCATTGAGATAGCTATGTATTCATTTATCTAGTAAATTCTAACCAAGCTCCCATGCTTGGTTATTTGCTAGGATCTGGAAATACAAAGATAAAAATGAATTTAGTGCATGCCCTAAAAAATTAGTGTTCTGATGAAGGAAAGAGAAGCCATAGAACCTCAATACTTTGTGTTTTGGGCAGTGATGAACATATGATGGGTGTGAAGAGGAGGGTGCCTAAATCAGCTTGGGAGTGGGTCCCTGGCCCTGGATTGGGGTCAGAGACCACCCTGAGGGGGTAGTCGTAAGAGAGATCTTTCAAGAAAAGTACCAGGAAAACCATGTCTTCCTCCAGTGTTCATTGCAGTGAACAGTTTATGACCTGAAACATAAGATTTTATTACAGTTATCTTTAAAAGCACACTTGTCCAACTGTGGTTCGGGGAAGAAAATTGCCAAGCTCTTGTCCTGAACTCAGGATGCATCTGAGACTGTGAATCATCCCCAAATCACACATGGTGCAGTGCCACATTTCCATTTATTTGCTTGACATTTTACTTCCAAAGGGAGGGGCAAGCTAGTTTTCCCTCATCTTCTTGAAAATATGAAATGTGTCAGCCAGTTATCTCCCTCAGCCCTTCATCTATACAAAAGACAAGACTAGCCCACAAATTCCCCCAGAGGAATGCCAGTATGTGCTCTGTATTTCATCTGCTTTTTGTTTAATGTTCTCATCAGAGGGTAAAGTAATATTTGATTGTCATAGAAACACATTAAATTCAAGTCCAGGTTATTCCTACACAAACTGTAAAGATACTGTTCACCATCTTTAGAATTTTCCTTTTTATCTTCGTTTTTCTTGTTTTTACCTTTTGGTTTTTATTTTACTTTTATTTCTTATTAATCATGAATCCAGTAAGTTTTCTACAGTGCTTGGTATAAATTGCCACCATGGAGCAAAAAAGTTTCTTTGTAAAAACAGCTGTGTATTATTAATCTGCCAGAACTTCACCTTTACTTTATTGCTAGATCCTCACAAATACCCTCTGCAGAGAATTTTCTTCCCATTTTGCAGATAAGAAAATTAAAAATCATAAAAGTGAAGTAACTTACTAAGAATGCATGCCAGTAACAGAACCATGGAGCTCAGGCCTGGAAGACTCTGAAACCCACATTTTTCTTCATTTTCTTGCTTTTCATTGGACCTTAAAAGTATTCATCTTTTTGGCCTCTAACAGTAATTTAATTAAATACCAATTAGTTAATATTACCAAGATGGACCTTTTCATCTTCAGAGCTTTATAGATATGTGATGAGAAGAAATGAGTTTTAGGAAACAGGTAAAGTGGAATCTTCTACATTTGCCATGATCATAAGCAAAGTCAATAATTTCTTCTTCTTGGATGAATCCCATCCATTTTTAGGAGGAGATGGCAGAAACATTTAAATTTGACTCTTGGAAACATTTAAATTTGACTCTCACAAACATATATCAAGCACCATTGTATCAATAATGGTGTGCTACACTGTAATTTCAAAAATAAATGCTTAATAATACATTCCCTCTCCTTGCTTCAAGTAGCACAAAATATACTGAGAGAATAAAAAGGCTCATGAACAAATACATTATGTAATTGTATAACATTACAGATGCTTTTTCAAAGGTATCAATAATGCCTAACTTTTAGTATCTAAATCCAGCTTAGAAATGCTCTTATTGATGAAATGTTGAATAAGGGTCCTAGAATAAAGGGACATAAAATAAAGTCAAATAGGTCTGGGTTCTGACAGCAAGTCAATAAATGCGTTGCTTTCCTAAGACAGTTGTCTCTCTATAAAGTAGAATCTTATAACTGACCTTGGGAGTTTGGGGCATGGATTTGAAATGTTGTGTGAAATCAGCTTTAGTACCTTGTGGGCCCTCACACTGTAGCCATCATCATTATTACTACTGCTAATTCACATTTGTTTTTGATGCTGTTGTTGTTGTTTTTATTTCTAATTTCATAATTGTTTATTAAGTCTGACCAAAGATGCATTTGCAGAAAGTACCCAAAACAACACCATGCAGCACCTCAGTTTGGGTTGTAATGCTGTATATTGCCTCCCAAGCAATTACTGGAGCAAGCATCACTTCAATGATGGGAGAGGTCATTATTTTTATATATCCATTTATTAAGTATTTATTAACCATGCAGTAGATATTATATATCCTATGGTGAGTAAAAGAGATACATTTCCTGCCCTTAAGGAATTTATACTCTAGTTGGAGATAATAAAATTAATCAGACAATCCCACAAACACATGTCAAATTGCAAATGTGATAGGTGTTACCAAGGAGAGGTATATGGTGGATGAGAGCCCATACGAGACTTTGTGGTCAGGAAAACTGGGGTCCAGGGGCACGCCAGAGGCTATGCAGAGTGTAAAATCCATCACCACATAAATGTCTGCTTCCAAGTCCCAGCAGCAGTGCATCTCTATCCAACTGGCTTCCCCAAGCAAATTGATGCATCTGGATTCATCTCACAATTAAAATGTATCTGTTCCTTTAGGAAAATAATGCACTATAAATGTGAAAATTTGAACAGAGAATATGATAAAATTAGAACCATGTAAACATGACTATAAGTATGTGAATGTCCAACTACCACACTTCATTGTCAAGTCATCTACAGTTTAGCATAAGAAGAAACGTGCTAAGATTGAAGTTAGCTGTTCATGAAACAATTATATGAAGTATGATGAGATTGGCTTACACAGTTGTTCATTTCTCATCGTCTTCCTGTTCACATTAGAAAAAAAGTCATCTACATCTAACCTTGTGGTGCGTAATCATACAGTTTCTCAACCAACAATTATTAAGCACCCACTATGGGACAGACATTATGAATAACTCTAGAGAAACTTAGACAAATAACAAATGTTTAAGTAAAATCATTTTCAAGGAACTCCACTCAGTTATAGACAGATTTGTGAGTAAATAATTATAAGACATGGTGGTAAATATTTTAACAGTAAATAGAAGGTAAGGTGACAGCAAAAATGGGAGTGATAATCAAACTTCCCTTAGAGCAGGGGAAGGGGAAGAAATAATATAAAACGAAATGAGACACTACTTCTGGGTTGTGAAGAATGAATATGCATCTGTTTATTACAAAAGTATAGGCACATCTATTTTAGAAAGAAGAAAGAGTCTGTACAAAGGCACTGAGGTGCAGAATATCATGGCTTACTTGGGGGAGTAGAAAAATTCATAATTACTGGAGGAAAACATTTTAGGATAGAAGTAACATGAATTCTGTTTGATGAGAGGCAAGACAATGAGTCTGGATGATATTAGAGGGAGGAGTAGAAACAAATTATGATGTCTCTATATATATACATATAAATACATATATATATTTTAAATAATATATTTCCATATTTTGTTTCATATATGTGAAAATGTGTTTATAAGTCAGTATATTCCTTAGAAAATATCATAAATATCATTAATTAAGCTTGAAGCAAAGAAATGAGGATTTCTGGACTTTTAGTTTTTCTATTGTTCTCTGTATTATTATTTTTAGAAAACTAAATGAGTTACTAGATTAGGAGATAAATTTTGGAAAGTTTAACATTTAATGGATTTAGAATGACTTTATGTGGACTGTGTGTTTCTTTTAGTGGGAGACCTGAGAAATCCAGCTGTAAATGGTTTAAAAATCTGCTTCAAGCCCCTCCTCTCCCTTGGAAGAGGACTGCGAGAACTCTCAGTGGGAAATGTGCTGTAGTTCTTGGGGTCAAAGGGGACTTCTGTTCTCCAGTCGTTGAGAAAATGTATGCTTTCATGGAGGGAATGAAGGGTCCCTGATGAGAGCTTGCAGAAGAAAGCAGAACATGGTGACTAAGAACATAGGCTTTGGCATCAGGCAGACTTAGCTGTATAGGGCAGTCGCACAGATGAATTTTGGTCTTTTGGCCTGGGTTCAGCATCCACTTCCTTGGCCCTGGTGGATTAATTTAAAGGAGTTGAAATGGGAACAGACAAGTTTCATCTGAAAATATTTGGGCATCTCTAAAATAGAGGATTTGGTGGCGGGTAAGTGTTGCTCTAGAGTGAATTGTAAACCATATCACTCTTCCGACCTTTAGGCATTTCCACCGACACGTCCTTGGCAGGTGTGCTCAACATGGATTCCTCTTCTTTGCTAGCCTCTGATGCTGGTGTTTCTGGAGCTCTCTTCCTTTGTCATTGGCAATTTCAGTGATTCGAGCGGAGGGAAAGGAGAACACATCTGTGTCCCTTTAACTCTACATCTTATGTTGTACAAAGTTTTACTCAGCAGTGGCAAAGCTTAATGAGGAATCATGGCATGTAGAAGCCCTGGAATAGATTCTCAGTTGAAATAACCCTACACCCTGGGGTAATTAAATGAGAAAATTGGAATCATAAAAATCTGGAGCAAAAGTGGGCACATCAACCTCTAGTTTTTGAAGATATTGTATATGCTAGGAATTTAACTTGTGGATGCCTGATTCACCTGGCAACAAAGCACAGTTGGCATTAACTACTCCTTAAAGTAATGAGAACAAGATAGAGAGTTCAAGTTCACCACTGGGTCCAAAGTTACACAGCTAGCCAACAGTAGAGCCCAGATAAGAACTGAAACCTATTTTAATTTCAGCAATGGCCATATTAATATTAATAATGGTATAATAAGAAAAAGAAAATACTTTCTGAAAACTTTCTTTTTATTTAGATGCTGTACTGGCCCTCTACATGAATTCTCTCTTTTACAAAAATTACCCTAAGGTACATACTATTATTATCATTCTTATTTTAAAAATAAGAAACTGAAGCCCTAAAGGCATAACTTACATAACCAAGCTCTCAGAAGCGGTAAATAACTAAGGGATATTTAAACTCAGACAATCTGATTCCATAGCTCACACCCTTAATCAAAAAGCCATACCCTCTTCTCCAGGTAGATAGAATGAAACCTCTATCTTGTACTTAAAATAAACCTTGTAATAGTTAAATTCTCTCCTTATTCTATTTTTGTATCAAAATATTCCATAAAGGGCAGTGTCAAGAGGTGAAGGAACTTGCTCACGGTCAAAATAATAATTAACTTACAAACCAAAACAAGAATCCAAGTGACCTGACAACCAATCCAGAATTATTTATCTGGTCCATATCAGTAGTATAGAAGCAAAGCAGAAAATATTCAGTGCATGGAATTTATTTGATTTAATTTTTTCAAGCTTGAGGAACTATGGTCTCTCTTATTTGAATGTACCTCAAAGAGACAAAAACATATAAAAAGCTTAAAAATATTTCACTGCTCTGTGTATGAAATTCATCATTTTCTCCTCCTCTGTTGTGTATTTCATATGCACTTTTGAGAATGATTACATCCTGAACTTTGATGGTTTCTCTATTTTCTCTCTTTGTGCTTACATCAGGAAAGCCTATCCATTGCCCACCCCGCACCCTTTTTATTAGTGAGTGACAATTTGTCGTGTCTGTTTAGGCCTATAAGGCTAGGGTAAGGATAATTTAATCAGCACATTAGTGTGAAAGATGGCTTAGACAGTCTTCAATTTGTACCCAGTAGGCTAGTCACAATCTGTTTAAGTGGACAGAGGCTCTCTGAGCTGAAAATCATTAAACATTTGGTTAGAATCTTATGTTTCCAATGGCTAAGGGAAACAAACATGCATTTATTGAGCAGCTATGTTATGCCAGGAGCTGGACCTACAATCAGAATGTGATATTTAAATTTTTCTTACCTGTCATGCTGGTGATAATCATATAGTTAATTTCTCATGGGGGTAGGAGTGGATGGGACATCACAGTACTGGCGGAGGTGTAATGGAAGGAATGGCAGCTTAGAGACCAGGAAATTCAGTTCTACTTACAACACCTCCACTTATTAACTCTGTGAACATTGGTGGATCATTTCACCTCTCTCATGCCTCCCTCTTTCTTTTGTGAAATGGGCACATTCTGGGGTGTGATGCAGCGTGATTGCAATGGCTGGAGAAAGGTTGCACTGCCCACCATGCTCTCAAGTGCTTCTTGCATGAAATCAGTACTTGCAGCATTTCTTGATTGGCAATTTCCATACTCATCCAATACTTGGTTATTTTTATATCAAACTGTTGTAGATAAGTGATTTTTCACAACTTTCATTATTGAGTCCATATATAACCACGTTTGCCTTTTTCACATTTAAACAGCAACTGTTTTCTCACCCTTGCAGTAAGTTGTGTTGAAAAAAAATAGAAGCATGTGTTGTAATATGGTACTAAGAGAGAACCCATGCTCTCCTCTTTCCTGTTGTCTCTCTTTAAAATCTCCTGTGATACTTTAAATAAATTAAGATATCTAATGTGAAAGTACAGTGCAGAGGAGTTGGTCCATAGTAAATCTTTAATATTTTAGATCTAAATTAAAGAATGGTGTATCCTCTCTTCTCCCCTGTAACTTATGGTTAATGTCAGCATGACTATGGGATGGAAATCCTAACCAGAAGGTTTATTTACATATCTACTTCCTACTCAGAGGTCAGTACAAAGTAGCCACAATTTTTAAAAATGCTTATTTTGTTAGCTGTCAACATAATTTTTCCAGGTCCCCAAATACTTATAAATCAAAGATCCAACTATAATCATCAGATGTTATTAAATAAGATAAGAACTAAATTGTCTTGGAATAGTTTTCAACAAATGGGGCAGAATATACAAAAATAGTATACTCAGGCAAGCAGAAACACCAGTTAATTTGAAAATCATACTCCATAAGAGGATGGATTATCAAATATCATGTTTTTAGTCATGTGACTGAATGTGCTAGATGCAAAAAGAACGCATATACAAGTCTTGTAGCAGTCTATTCATTTAACCAGTATTAATGGAGCACCTACTGTATGCCAGGCACTATTCTAGATACTGGGGATATAGCAGTGAACAAAACATATAAAAATTCATTTTTTTGTGAAACCTACATTCTCATGAGGTAAAAAGACAATAAATAAGGGAAATAAGTAAAATTTAGGTTATATTAGATAAATATGAATGTTAATGAAAACAATACAACAAGAAAAAGTAATATGAGTTACCATGGGGGTGTGTACATTTCAGATAGAGTTGCTGAGACATCACTGAGAAGAGGCCTTTTAAATCAAGCCTGGAAGGAAATGAGGGATTGAGCCTTGAGAATACCTGGATGGAGACCATTTCAGGTGGAGGGAATAGAAAGTGCAAGGAGCCCAAAGAGGATGGGGGACATTCTCAGTGTACGGGAGGGAAAACAAGCCTGCTTGGCTGAAGCAGAGTGAGTAAGGAATAAAAAGAGTCAATGTGGAGAGGTAAAGGGAAGGAAGTCATCTGTGGTCTTGAGGCCATAGTAAAGACTTCAGCCTGCACGTTGGCATTTAATCTGAATGAGCCAGGAACTTTCTGAAGGAATCTGAGCAGATAAGATATGATCTGACTTTAAGCAGTCCACACCTGATTGAAGCTCAATGTAAAGGCATTAGTTGGCTTTGTAATGAGTCCTTTTATTGAGCTAGTATTCCCCATCAACTTAGTTACTTCCAACCTAAAAAAAAAGAGAAAAAAGAAATAAACCAAACCAAACCAAACAGAGCTCTATGAAATTAATGGAACATCTTCCATGTAAAACCCATGTGTAGGTCCTGGCTATCCTGTTTCTCTACCTGAGAGTTCGAAATCTGTTCTTCCAGCTGCCTGCCAATCTCTTTCTATTTATTTTGAAGGCATTTTTATTATAATATTTGTTGTTGATTTTTTAAAATTGAAGTATAGTTTGAAGTATAGTTGATTTACAATGTTGCGTTAGTTTCTGGTATACAGCAAAGTGATTCATATATATATATATATATATATATATATATTCTTTTTCATTGTAGGTTATCACAAGACTTGAATATAGTTCCCTGTGCTATACAGTAGGACCTTGTTATTTATCTGTTTTATATATAATAGTTTGTATCTGCTAATCCCAAACTTCTAATTTATCCCTCACCCGACTTTCCCCTTTGGTAACCGTGTTTATTTCCTGTCTGTGAGTCTGTTTCTGTTTAGTAAATAAGATCATTTGTATCATATTTTAGATTCTACATATAAGTGATATCATATAATATTTGTCTTTGACTTACTTCATTTAGTGTGATAATCTCTAGGTCCATCCATGTTGCTGCAAATGGCATTATTTCATTCTTTTTATGGCTGAATTGCATTCCATTGTGTATATATATCCACATCTTCTTGATACATACTCCCCAATATTCATAGCAGCACTATTTACAATAGCCAAGACGTGGAAGCAACCTAAATGTCCATCGACAAATGAATGGATAAACTCTATTACTATTTTTATCATTATCATCACCATCATCATCATCATGAAATTGTTTTAATTTATCTAAAGGCTTAAGATCATTTGGGAAGGGGTAGAGTACACCAGACAATGAAGTTAAAATTCTGTAAGGGGTAAACCCAATCTTAACTGGATTCCTCTCCATCTGTAATGATAAGCAATCTTAGAGACTTGGGAGTGACAGAGAAAATAAGATGGAGGTACTTATTTTCATGTGTTTGTGGTTTATTGAATCCTCTAATCTATTGGCGGATTAGATAGATATAGATATAGATAGAGGTAAAGGTGTAGATGTAATATATGCAAATTATTTTTCCTTAGTGAGGAAATATATTAGTATTCATTTTCTCTTAAATATCAGATGCTTGACATATTTTATTACATTCAGTCTTCCCTACACACATGTAAGATTTGAATTTATATCCTCATTTTATAGATTAGGAGAGAGGGACATGGAAATTAAATAATTTAGCTAAGGGATTTTAACCCATGTTCTATCCAACTCTAAATGCGATAGTATTCCACTGTATTTCACTTTCAGAGATATATGGTAGGTGTGTCAACCTTGCCCTCCTTATTTCCACTATTGGTTTTGCTACATCTCAGCATTATTTCCAGATATGCCAGATGGGGCTCCAGAATCTTTCCCAGCAGTGTGTTAGATGATCAATTCCAGGCAGATGGAATCAGCCCATGACAGGAAACCCAATTCTCAACTGTTCTTGTACTATCCCACACAGTTCTCCCGTCTTACCTTTCAAATAATGAGCAATTTTCCCCTACAATTAATTGCGGAATATAATGTGATAGAGGCTTAACATCACCTAGTAATTGCCTTTAACATTCACTGAAGAAAGAAACCTTCTTTCTTGTCTAATCAACATCACCATCTATATTTTGCTAAAACTAGGAAATGAAGGATTCTCCTGGATTCCTTTCTTTGCTTCATGCACTGTATACAAACCATCACAACATTCTGTCAGCTCTACCTACAAAATATATCCTGAATTTGACACCTTTCTCGGTCTCCACTGATACCAACCTATTTCAAGATTGGTCCCTGGTCTAGGTTTTTATCAAATCTTGCCGAAATTATTGCCATTGTCTCCATGCTTCTATTCAAGCCTTTCTCTACAAAAGTCTAACTATAACACAGCCAGAAAAAAATAATGTAAATCAAGTCATTGTTTTTCTTAGAATAAAATCCAAACTTGTTAACATATAATGGCCCCAGTTACCTTACACCTGCTTGCTTCTGTGAATGCAACTTCTACCATTCTTCTCTTTATTGCTCCAGAGAGCCAGATGCTCTAGAAAGGTTCTAGAGAGCTGCTATAGATGTCCTAGATGTTCTAGAGATCAGAGATGCTCCTCGACATTGGAGCCCTTTGTGTCGTTGCAGAAAGCCAAGCTTATTCCTGCATTAGGGTCTTTGCTTTTGATGTTTCATCTGCCGTCAAGTTCTTTCTCCTGGTCTGTTTCTCTTTTCATCAGATCTCAGGTCAAATATCTCTTTTCCCAAGAGCATTCCTGACTCCCATCTGAAGTAGTTTCTTTTCTTCCTTATCTGTTACTAGTTGAAGTCATCTTATTTGTTTGTTTGCTCACCCTTTTCTGTCTCTATCTTAGCAAAGTAGGCTCCATTAGAGAAATCTCTCTAAATCTCCCATTCATCACTATGGCCCTACTGCTTACATCAGGCCAGCAGCAAGTGTTCAATCATGATTTCCTAGGAGAATGAGTAACAAGTATCAGAAATGTTAGACCTACAGGTCACAATACCTATTTGATCCTTACAAGTAAAGCAGTAGCTCCCTGTCCTCTGTGACCACTTCTCCTGAGATGATAGAAAAATCAAAGCCTAAAGCTAATGTGTAAAGCACAGTACATATATGATCATCTTTCATTTTCTTAGAAGTTTTCTCTTTAGCCTACAATGAAAAGAAACATCTCTATATTAAGACTGTTGTTTGCATATAATAAACCCTGCCCTGGACACAAGCTTTGTTGATGCCATAATCATGGCCTGGCTGGTTCCTCCTGGATTTAGTAAGTCCTGCCTTGTCAATATCTTCCCATTATACCTCTCACTTTAGATAATTGCACATGACCCTTAGAGACCAGTCCAAGCCGACTTTATGGTTCTCATGCCTGAATTTTGCCTTTTGGTGTTCAGAATATCTGACTTGCAGTTTCATATAGAATTTATAACTTGATTTGAAAAAAAGAAATCCTGATTTGAAAAAAAGAAATCTTGAGAGGCAACGCTATACTGGACTGTAGAAATAAACATGTTTGTAAGAATAGGCTTTGTCGGTTACCCTTTCTAACTCAGTCATCAGACAGGCACTTTCGCCAACTTGCTAATGTTCTAGCCATACTGAAATGTGTTCAGTTCTCCAAATACAACAAGCTCTTTTTTTTCCCTCTGGGAAAAAGTCAGATGAAAAGTCAGATGTTTTGGCCTTTGCCTGAAAGATGTTTCACCCTTCACCTCTCTTTGCTGATTGGCTCTCCTTTAACTTTCAGGTCTTAGTTTCACTCTGACTTCCTTTAGAAAACTTTCCCTGGCATTACCACACCCTGACCCCATGCTTTCCAAACTGGAATTACTGTGTGTTCACATGAACATCCATATGATATAGAACTCACTGTCACATGGTTTATACCTTATTCACTTAGTTGAATTCAATGAGGTCAGGGACTGAATCTGTCTTTTTTGTTCCAGGTTTTGTACACAGTAATAATTCAATAAGTACTAGATGAATGAAAGGATGAATGAATCATTTCTAGCCTGTCCCGCTCCTAATTGTCCTATTGTGTAGATCTCATCAAAGGGTAATGTCCATGAAGATGAAGAACAATTCTTCTTTGATTTGTTTGTATCCTTCATGGACTAAGCATATTTCAAATTATAGAGCAGATGCTTAATCAGAATCACAGTTAATTGCACTGAGAATCCAATAAAGCATGACAGTATTACTTTGTACATTTTTTCAAGTTGTACACTTGCCTTATGTACATTTTCCTGTGTATATTTTATAGTTCAGTTAAAAATAATTAAAGTTATTTTACAATACCAGGAGAAAAAGATTACAAATTGATGCATTGATAGTAATAATTATCTTTATTAAGCTTCTTGGAAACTGATGTTGAGATTGAGAGATATATAGAAATAAATGAATAGGAGACTGAGGTAGAGCATCTCCACAAAGGGAAGAGTCCTTGCAAAGGTGCTGAGAACAGGAGGAGAGCCAGCAGCCATAGTCAGGGGAGCCAGAAGCACCGAAGCTACAGAAGTGCAGAGGCCAGAGGCTGGAGAGCCTGGAGGTCATTGCTGAGAATCTAGGTTGTTGTTTTAAGATCAACAGGGAGCTTCTAGAAGAGTTGTAAGCTGAGAAAAGAATACTCTGGCTTCAGAATAGAGAACATCTTTAAAGTGGTGGTAGTTTCGACTGGGTCCTAATGATAGAAAAGGAAAGAGAGGGGAAAACAAAAGATTTTTTATAATATCTAAGAATTAAATCAGTAAATTTATAGAATATGCAGGGGTACCAAGAATATTGATTTCTATTTTCTTTATCAGGAAGAAAATGAATATTTTATTGTTTTTTTGTTATATGAATTTTAGCGAGATTTTTCTGTTCTGGGCCTTAGTTTACTGCCTGAAAGGCACCTACACAATGTTTCTCTTATTTTAAGCTCTCTAACCTAATAGTCATGAGCATCTTATTGATTATTTAATAGATTAGTATGTACCTGTTAACTCTCAATATGACCATCATTTTATGGGCCCACCTTGGATAAAAAGGCGACAATTGTTTAGTAGAGCAATAGTGGTTGATATTAAAATCAGTATGTTTGAAGGCAAAGGTAACCAATAAATTTCTCTGCTTCTACATGAGTTTTTAAAAAAATTTTATTTTAGGAATTTGCCTTCTCTTTAGATACTACTGTATGACTGGTTTCATAAAAATGCAGAAGTCCTTGATGGCAAATATGGTGCTCAATTCTATTGTATCCAGTACATGTAAAAATAAGTAAAATAAACATACACACACACACACACACATGCACCCCTTAGCAGTAAATCCTTTCATGATTTACCCTCTGTCCACACTCAGTTCTTACCATTCCCTCAAATGCCACTGTGCCTTAGTCATAATCAAGTATTTTCTAGTCTCTGAGTTGTCATGTTTATTAGTTCCTCAGTGTCTTAGTATGTGTTCTACTCATTGCTTTGTATTCCTTCTCTCTTTTCCAAAGTGCATGGAAACTGTGTTTATTGCCTGTTTTGTTATACAGTTTCATCTCCATCTCCTGAACTGCTCTCATCAATTCTCTCATCACTGGAGAATATTAAAAAAAGAGAAACACAGTATGTTTCTTTCTCATATTCTGGAGATATTGGAAAAATATAGTGGAGCAGGTTAGGAAACTCTATCAGTTCCATATCCTCCAGATCCTCCCTCTTCCACCTCTTGCAAGAGTGAACACATAGATCTGTACTGCTGTTCTGTATTTTGAGGTACTTTGACATTGAAATGTTTGAGCTGTTTCACATAAAGCACTTTGAACTTTTTAATACCAGTTCAGTAATATATCTTCAGCAGCCCTGAAATTGAAAGAAGATGCAATAAGAAGCATTCCAGAGCAAGGATCAGGAAGATTAAGTGAAAAGTCAGCTCATTACTGAGTTTCTGCAATAGCCCCAACACAGCACTAGATCATGATAATGAAGAAGGACAAAAGAGACATATTCATTGAGTAACAGAGCTATACTAAATACATTCGAGTTTGTTATGCACTCAGTACTCAAAAGAGTCCCACAAGATAGGCATTACTATTTCTATTTTAAAGACAAAGAGACTAAAATATTGGGGGGTATTTAAATCATTTCCCCTAGGTCATATAGCTAGTGGGATTAATACCCAAACCGTCACAAAATCTAGGGTGTAGGGAGAGGGGGTAACAATGTGTAATATGAATTTTTAAATTAAAATATATTTGGGGAGTTGAAATGGACGCTCATGATGCGACATCAAACATAAACCATTTCATGGCAAGTTGAAAAATTATGTAATTTAGACCACAAATGTTCTTGAAATTAAAGGGTCATGGGTGGGGACCAGGGACTAATCAGCGTTGGAGTCAGCAAAGAAGTTCTTGCTGAGGTCTTGAAAATCAAGATAGTCCTAGGATAAAAAGGAACCTGCAGTGATTGTGACACTGAGAGAGAATGAAGAGCATTGAGCATGTGGGTAGCATGTTAATGATAAAGAGACTTGGTCCTTCAACCAAAGCATAGACTCAACCACCCAGGATCATGTTGGAATGAAGTTGTACATCTCTCAGTTCTCCAGACAATCCAGTTCTGTGTAGAATAATGTTTTGATGATCTTACTGACACAGACACTTTCTACCTCAGCTCTGTTCTGGGTCAATGTGTCTCAAACATTTTCTAACCTAGAACTTTAGGGCTCCTGATTATTATGTTTATATAGTATCATTAAGCAATAAACTACCATCTTGGAGAAAAGAGTCCATTCTCTAAGTAGAGAAAATCAGCTTTGCTTGCTGATGCATTGCTGTCATCATTCTCCAATAATTACCCATATGTTCAGAAAGGTTTTAGAATGAACTTAACATTCCCATGTTAATTGGCTGTGGCAGAGCTCATTTTTCAATATTGGGATCACATTATGTTTATGGGTCCTGATGAGTTGTTTGTTCTGGATTGATGCATTGCAATTTTGCAAGAAGTTGCAAATTTGAATTGCAAATCAATTTTAAGATAACTTTTTTAAACAACAAAAATACATCCCAGACGGTATAATGCTCTTAGGGGATAATAATGACTTGAAAGCATCATAGAAAAAAATATATAGCCATTGAACTGTAAATGCTGATTGATTATTCACCAGTTTGTCATCTATCTTCTAATTCTTACATACTATCTGCATTGTCAAATTAATTTTCAGAAACTTGTTCTGATTCAACATTTTATTGAATATATATCTAATACATTATTAATGCTGACAGATGTGTAAGTGTGAAAAAAAATTGCTAAAGATGCTCCAACAAATATATTATTGTGGTCTGAAGAGACCTTAATTCCATCTAGAAAACCGTACATTTCTTCAGATTTTTTTGGACTGCGTTTTCAGAATTGACCTTTATTTGACTAGTCTTTCTTTCTGCCTAATTAACATGAAGCAGAGGGTTGTAACACTCAAATAAGAACAGCTTCTGGCTTTCTACGCTCAAGGCCAGATGTATCAAATGAAGTTTTATTCATTGACCTTGGTTGTTGCTTCCTGGAAGATATGATGGACTCCAATCTTACAAGGTTATTCAAAAGCAGACTTTAACTTGCCTTCCTTCTCCATGAAGGACTGTAAAGTGATGGTTGTTAGGATTTCATCATGGAGAGAGTGAGAGCACTAAGAAGGAGGGTGACAACATCATTTGGCATCATCTTAGTTTACCATCTTGTCTTAGAGCCCGTTTTTAGTCAAGGCATATTTAATAAGTGCCTGCATGTATCTTGCCAGAGCTAGAGCACAAAATCAAAGCGTGAACTCTGTGGCTTCTGCTCTTACTGGCAAGTGATCAATGCTTACACTTAAGCTGGGATTTAAATAAGAGTCGTTTGGGGATGGGTAAAGAAAGAGGTATGGGTATTCCAGTAGTCTCAAGTGAGTACAGGAAATGGTGGAAGAAATACTGGTTGAAAAGATAGCTTGGAGTCATACTTTATTGCGTCTCAAATGCCACTGTAAGATATTTGAACTTTATTCTCCAAGTAATAGGGAGACATAGAAAGTTTTTAAGGAAGGGAGGAAATTCTTCATAATCTATTTTTTTAAAAAGCTCAATGTTTATTGATTATCTATTTAATGTGTCAGGTCTGAGCCGGGCTATATCTATGTCAGATGAATTATATAAGATTCCAATCTTCAGTGAGCTAATAATCTTAGGTGAGGTGGGGAGTGTTGTATATACACATACATAGCAAAGATTCCAACCTCTTTCCATCTGTACTCTCCCCTTCCCTAATTCCAAAACATTACCATGTCCTATCTAGACAGTTATTACACCCTCTTTCTGGATCTCCTTTCTTGTCATCTTTCTCCCCACCAATCTAGTCTCTGCATAGCAGTTAGAGTTATGAAACTATAATATTTCTCTTATGCTTAAAGATATTTCCATGGCTTTATATAACACTTTGAAAAAAAATCCAAATTCCTGCCTTGGCCTACCTGGTACCAAAATACTCAGAATTGTGAACTACTTCTGGCTTCATAGCTCTGGTCATGACAATGTTCACTCCCTGAGCTACAATCTCCCTGACCTCTTTGTCGTTTCTCAGATATATTAAGTTCTTTTCTGCCTCAAGTTTTTCACATGCTCTACTTCTGCATTGAATTCTGTCTGCCTGGTTCTTTGACCAGTTTCTACTCCTCTGTCAAGACTTGGGTTGAAAGTCACAGGCTCAGAGAACACTTCCTTTGTTAACCCACGTAAGTCTTCCTTCAGCCCTGTTATTCTCTGTCCCTACACCCCGTCTACTTCTTGTATGGTACTCATCCCAATGCATTCTCATTTATTTGTTTGTCTACTTGTTTAATGTGTGTCTGCACCACTAGTTTATAAGATTCATAAGTCACGAGCCTTTTCTATTCCCCAATTCTTACCCAAGGCCAAATACAATGCCAGAAAAAGCGTGGGCACTTAATAAATGTCTGTTAAATTGATGACATAAAAATTGATCATTTAATGAGTGTGTCTTTTTGCAAAACAAGAAAACACAGGGCTCTGTTTGCTATATCACCCACGTTTACTGCTCTCTTATTCCCATTTAAAAATTTTCAACCTTAGGGTAAACCAGAAATCAAAGAAGTCTAAAGTCTGGTTCTTTTATTAAGAAGATCTGAGAGAAGGACCTGGATAATGCACCATCTAGAGCAATGCTGCCTAGTAGAAATATAATAGCAGCAATATATGTAATTTTAATTTATTTTGTACCCACACCAATAAAGGTAAAATGAAACAGGAGGAACTAATGTTAATAACACATTTTAATTCATGATGTACAAAATATCGTTTCAACATGAAATCAGTATAAAATTATTAATGAGATATTTTACATTATTTTTTTCTTATCAAATCTTTCAAATCCAATGTGTATTATACACTTAAAATGCATCTCAATTTGTATGCTAAATTTTCATTGGGAACACTTGATCTGCATCCACAATTGAAAGAGTAGATTCACATGTTCAAGTTGTTCCAAGTATACTCAAGTCTTCCAACAACTTAATTAAGTAATTAAGTACAGGCCTAACTTGAAGAGGCAGGTTGGATTCCAGACCACTGCAGTAAAGCCAGTAGCACAATAAAGCAAATCACATGAAATTTTTTGGTTTCCCAGTGCATATACAAGTTATGTTTACACTTTATTGGAGTCTATTAAGTATACAATAAAATTGTCTTAAAAAGCAATGCATATACTTTAATTAAAAAAGACTTTATTGCTAAAAAGTGCGAACCATCATCTGAGCCTTCTGCAAGTCATAGTAGTAACTTCAAAGATCCCAGTAATCTCAGATCACAATGCTAAATATAATAATAATGAAAAAGTACTAAATATTGTGAGAATTACCAAAACATGACAGAGACACAAAGTGAGCAAATGCTGCTGGAATAAATGGCCTGATAGCCTGTCCCACACAGTGCTGCCACAAACCCTCAATTTGTAAAAAACAGTATAATCTGTGAAGCGCAATAAAGCAGTGTGAATAAAACAAGGTATGCCTGTACCAGTTTTTATATTTGAACTTAATTAAAATTAATTTCAGTTAAGTTTAAAATTCATTTTCTCAGTCTCATTAGCCACTTTACAAGGGCTCAGTAGCCACATGTGACTAACTACTACCATATCGGACTGCAGGATTAGGAGAGAAAGGAGTGTGAGTGTATGTTTTTCTTTTTTCTGAATTTATAGAGGGTGGAACATTCTGATAAAAAGATGTTTATCTTTTATACATTTACAATAAAGAGGCCAATTTTCTTTGGTAAAATGCCCAGAGAAAGTAATCGTGATGATAAGCCAGCATTCAAAAAGTTATAGTCATTACAAACTAAGAGTGCTCTCCTTGAAAAGACAATTGCATATTGATTGATTCAAACAAGATTCCTAAGCTTCTCACACACCAGATGAGCCTTGTTTGAGGTTCTGTTCCCTGAATCCTCTGCTGTTCTCTGCTCGACCACCACTGAGTGTCACTGTGGGCTGAGAAGCTCATACAAAATCAACAACCACGAGAACTGCCTGAAAAGAGAGGAGAAGGGAATGAAAATGAATGATGATATATTGAATTCTCCTGGGTTTCTTTGCTTCTCTTTTCACTCCTGACACTAGTACACTTCTAAATCCATAACAAGTACATGAGGAAAATTAAATCAGAGCACAAAGCCATGAAGGAGCAGCCCAGCAATTAAATATCACCTATCTTTGAGGAACCTGAAGTTGCCATAATAGTCAATGTGGAGTTGATTAATGTCATGAAAATAAGATTTATACTCTTGTAAGGCGGTATCATCAGCATCAGAAATAAGGCCTTGCCTTTGATGCCTTTTCTCCTACTAAATGGCTAATATTTTTGCTTTCATTTGATTTTGAAGGATGGGAGTTTTTATTTCTGTTTTCTAAATTAAAAATTTCTAAATGGTTTTAAGGCAATGCAGATTAAAGGGCATATATATTTTAATTACATGGAATAGAAGCTCAAGAAGTTATACTGTAGATACAAAGAGGAATGTATATATCTAATATAGGATGATAAATGAGTGACCATTAAATATAATTCTGTACTTGTTGCTAGCTTTGGTGAACATAGAAAAGCAGATATCATAGCCAGCTGTTATTAATAGAAACAGGCTGATATACACTAGTTTCAAAAGAAGTAAACATCTTCTAAGTTCAGATTTGTAAGTAGTATTTTTTAATGTGGGGATTATATATTGGGTGTATAATCTTATAATAAAGAGTGTGCCTGATGGTGGCTTTAAGAAATATACAGGAATGTTCTTCCAAGGACAATTTGTTTATAATGAACCAAAAGCATAAAATTAAAATGATCTGGGAAGGTAATTTTGTAGACATTGAAACTGAAAGTTTTCAGACACAGGGGTTATTTTTTGTTTAGTTATTTTATTTTATCCACTTTTCAATATAACTTCTAGACATATTTGTGAAGTACATAATAAATGCCTACATTCCTACATAATACATTCCTCATTCATTGAATATTTATATTCTTTAATCCTTTCTTAAATAATAGTTTCACAAAGATGGATCAAAATAGAAAGTAGCTGAATTACATTTCTCTTTATTTCCTTTCAGTCCCAGGCATTTAAGAATACTAAGGAGTAAGGAAGCTGTCAGTCCAAAACAACCCCACATTAGTGAGAAAAGTTGATGCCAAAGCAGAAAGATCTACTTCACAGGACAAATATCTGGATGTGAAAATCTATAACTATTATATCTGTTTGAGAATTTTACCTGGTGCTCACAGTGAAGAATGAGGAAAGGTGAATGTCACAAAGGGGAAATAGAGAATTTTGGTCATTTGGAAAGTGGGAAACACCTTCAATTCCATCAACAAACTACTGAACACTTTTTACATCCAAAGCAATGGCACAGACATTAGTTTAATAATCGTCAACGTAATTGTGTGAGTTAGAGAGGGTTCAATCCATTTTATACAACAAACCAAGACCCAGGAAAGTCCTTTCATTAATCCCAGATCTCACAGTTAGTAAAGGTTAGACAGGATTTATTCTTTTGTCTGATACCAAAGATTTTGCTGTTAATCAGTATTCAATTCTAACTTAATTAATTAATTAATTATAAAAACCAGGCTGTCCCATTTGATAAATTTATTTATCTTTGGCTGCATTGGGTCTTCATTGCTGCCCACGGGCTTTCTCTAGTTGCGAGGAGTGGGGGCTAATCCTCCTTGTGGTGCACGGGCTTCTCACTGTGGTGGCTTCTCTTGTTGCAGAGCACAGGCGCTAGGCATGCAGGCTTCAGTAGTTGTGGCACTTGGGCTTCAGTAGTTGAGGCTCATGGGCTCTAGAGTGCAGGCTCAGTGGTTGTGGCACACAGGTTTAGTTGCTCTGCGGCGTGTGGGATCTTTCTGGACCAGGGCTTGAACCTGTCCCCTGCACTGGCAGGTGGATTCTTAACCACTGCGCCACCAGGGAAGTCCTAACTCTATTAATTTATATAACTCCATTGGGGAATTCATTTGCCATAGTGATAGTAACATTGCTTAAAGTAAGCATTTAAAAAGATGGCCTAATCTAAGGAAATGGAAATTTCTGTTAAAAGAGCCTCCATTTTTTTACATCTTTCATTCATCCTGAATGCTACCTTAAACTCATCTTATTTAGTTACCTTAAGATTTAGTATTTTAATGTATATGGAATTAATAATATCTACAATTTAAAAACTATGAAGAGATTGGTTCAAGATGGTGGAGTAGAAGGATGTCTGCTCACTCCCTCTTGTGAGAGCACCAGAATCACAACTAACTGCTGAACAATCATCAACAGGAAGACACTGGAACTCACCAAAAAAATACCCCACATCCAAAGACAAAGGAGAGGCCACAATGAGATGGCAGGAGCAGTGCAATCACAATAAAATCAAATCCCATAATGGCTGAGTGGGTGACTCACAAACTGGAGAACACTTATACCACAGAAGTCCACCCACTGGAGTGAAGGTCCTGAGCCCCATGTCAGGCTTCCCAACCTGGGGATCCGGCAAAAGGAGGAGGATTTCCTAGAGAATCAGACTTTGAAGGCTAGTGGGATTTGATTGCAGGACTTTGACAGGACTGGGACAAACAGAGACTACATTCTTGGAAGGCACACACAAAGTAGTGTGTGCATCAGGACCCAGGGGAAGGAGCAGTGACCCCATAGGAGACTGAACCAGACCTACCTGTTAATGTTGAAGGGTCTCCTGCAGTGGCAGTGTGTGGCTGTGTCTTACTCTGAGGACAAGGACACTGGCAGCAGAAGTTCTGGGAAATACACCTTGATATGAGCCCTCCCAGAGTCCACCATTAGCCTCACCAAAGAGCCCTGGTAGGCTCCAGTGTTGGGTTGCCTCAGGCCAAACAACCAACAGGGAGGGAACCCATCCCCACCCATCAGCAGACAAGTGGATTAAAGTTTTACTGAGCTCTACCCATCAGAGCAACAGCCAGCTCTACCCACTACCAGTGCCTACCATCAAGAAACTTACACAAGCCTCTTAGATAGCCTCGTCCACCAGAGGGCAGACAGCAGAAGCAAGAAGAACTACAGTCCTGCAGCCTGTGGAACAAAAACCACATTCACAGAAAGGTAGACAAGATGAAAAGGCAAAGGGCTATGTACCAGATGAAGGAACAAGATAAACCCCCAGAAAAACAACTAAATGAAGTGGAGATAGGCAATCTTCCAGAAAAAGAATTCAGAATAATGATAGTGAAGATGATCCAGGACCTTGGAAAAAGAATGGAGGCAAAGATCGAGAAGATGCAAGAAATGTTTAACAAAGACCTACAAGAAATAAAGAACAAACAAACAGAGATGAAAAATACAATAACTGAAATGAAAGAGACACAGGAAGGAATAAATAGCAGAATCACTGAGGCAGAAGAACGGATAAGTGACCTGGAAGACAGAATGGTGGAATTCACTGCTGCAGGACAGCATAAAGAAAAAAGAATGAAAAGAAATGAAGACAGCCTAAGAGACCTCTGGAACAACATTAAACGCAACAACATTCACATTATAGGGGTCCCAGAAGGAGAGGAGAGAGAAAAAGGACCAGAGAAAATAATTGAACAGATTATAGTCAAAAACTTCAAAGTTTTTGAAAGGAAAGAAAATAGCCACTTCCTTCCACCCAGGAAGTGGAGAGAGTCCCATACAGGATAAACCCAAGGAGAAACACGCTGAGACACATAGTAATCAAATTGGCAAAAAATAAAGAAAAATAAAAATTATTGAAAGCAGCCAGAGAAAGATGACACATACAAGGGAACTCCCATAAGGTTAACAGCTGATTTCTCAGCAGAAACTCTACAAGCCAGAAGGGAGTGGCATGACATATTTAAAGTGATGAAAGGGAAGAACCTACAACCAAGATTACTCTGCCTGGCAAGGATCTCATTCAGACTCGATGGAGAAATCAAAAGCTTTACAGACAAGCAAAAGCTAAGAGAATTCAGCACCACCAAACCAGCTCTACAACAAATGCTAAAGGAACTTCTCTAAGTGGGAAACACAAGAGAAGAAAAGGACCTGCAAAAACAAACCCAAAACAATTAAGAAAATGGTAATGGGAACATACATATCGATAATTACCTTAAACGTGAATGGATTAAATGCTCCAACCAAAAGACACAGGCTCGCTGAATGGATACAAAAACAAGACCCATATATATGCTGTGTACAAGACACCGACTTCAGACCTAGGGACACATACAGACTGAAAGTGAGGGGACGGAAAAAGATATTCCATGCAAACGGAGATCAAAAGAAGCTGGTGTAGCAATACTCATATCAGATAAAATAGACTTTAAAATAAAGAATGTTACAAGAGACAGGGAAGGGCACTACATAATGATCAAGGGATCAATCCAAGAAGAAGATATAACAATTATAAACATATATGCACCCAACATAGGAGCACCCCAATACAATTCAAATACGAACAACTATAAAAGAGGAAGTCAACAGCAACACAATAATAGTGAGGGACTTTATCACCTCACTTAAACCAATGGACAGATTATCCAGACAGAAAATTAACAGGGAAACACAAATTTTAAATGACAGAATAGAACAGATACATATAATTGATATTTATAGGACATTCTATCCGAAAACAGCAGATTACACTTTCTTCTCAAGTGTGCACGGAACATTCTCCAAGATACATCACATTTTGGGTCACAAATCAAGCCTAAGTAAATTTAAGAAAATTGAAATTATATCAAGCATCTTTTCTGACCACAACGCTATGAGATTAGAAATGAATTACAGGGTAAAAACGTATAAACTACAAACACATGGAGGCTAAACAATACGTTACTAAATAACCAAGAGATCACTGAAGAAATCAAAGAGGAAATCAAAATATACCTAGAGAAATAATGACAATGAAAACACGATGATCCAAAACCCACAGGATTCAGCAAAAGCAGTTCTAAGAGGGAAGTTTATAGGAATACAATCCTACTTCAAGAAAAAAACAAACACCTCAAATAAACAATCTAACATTACACCAAGAGGAACTAGAGAAAGAAGAACAAACAAAACCCAAAGTTAGTAGAAGGAAAGAAATCATAAACATCAGAGCAGAAATAAATGAAATACAAACAAAGAAAACAATAGCGAAGATCAATAAAACTAAAAGCTGGTTCTTGGAGAAGATAAACAAAATTGATAAACCATTAGCCAGACTCATCAAGTAAAAGAGGGAGAGAACTCAAATCAATAAAATTAGAAATGAAAAAGGAAAAGTTACAACAGACACCACAGAAATACAAAGCATCCTAAGAGACTACTACAAGCAACTCTATGCCAACAAAATGGACAACCTGGAAGAAATGGACAAATTCTTAGAAAGGTTTAACCTTCCAAGACTGAACCAGGAAGAAATAGAAAATATGAACAGACCGATCACAAGTAATGAAATTGAAACTGTGATTTAAAATCTTCCAACAAACAAAAGTGCAGGACCAGATGGCTTCACAGGTGAATTCTATCAAACATTTAGAGAAGAGCTAACACCCGTCCTTCTCAAACTCTTCCAAAAAATTGCAGAGGAAGGAACACTCCCAAACTCATTCTATGAGGGCACCATAACTCTCATACCAAAACTAGACAAAGATACTACAAAAAAAGAAAATTGCAGACCAATATCACTGATGAATATAGATGCAAATATCCTCAACAAAATACTACCAAACAGAATCCAACAACACATTAAAAGGATCATACACCATGATCAAGTGGGATTTATTCCAGGGATGCAAGGATTCTTCAATATATGCAAATCAATCAATGTGATACACCGTATTAACAAATTGAAGAATAAAAACCATATGATCATCTCAATAGATGCAGAAAAAGCTTTTGAAATAATTCAACACTCATTTTTGATAAAAACTTTCTAGAAGGTGGGCATAGAGGGAACCTACCTCAACATAATAAAGGCCGTATATGACAAACCCACAGCAAACATCATTCTCAATGGTGAAAAACTGAAACCATTTCCTCTAAGATCAGGAACAAGACAAAGATGTCCAGTCTCGCCACTATTATTCAATATAGGTTTGGAAGTCCTAGCCACGCCAATCAGAGAATAAAAAGAAATAAAAGGAATACAAATTGGAAAAGAAGAAATAAAACTGTCACTGTTTGCAGATAACATGATACTATACATAGAGAATCCTAAGGATGCTACCAGAAAACTCCTAGAGCTAATCAATGAATTTGGTAAAGTTGCTGGGTACAAAATTAATGCACAGAAATCTCTTGCATTCCTATACCCTAATGATGAAAAATCTGAAAGAGAAATTAAGGAAACACTCCCATTTACTATTGTAACAAAAAGAATAAAATACCTAGGAATAAACCTACCTAGGGAGACAAAAGACTTGTATGTAGAAATCTATAAGACATTGATGAAAGAAATCAAAGGTGATATAAACAGATGGAGAGATATACCATTTTCTTGGATTGGAAGAATCAATATTGTGAAAATGACTCTACTACCCAAAGCAATCTACAGATTCAATGGAATCCCTATCAAATTACCAATGGCATTTTTTTACAGAACTAGAACAAAAATTCTTAAGATTTGCATGGAGACACAAAAGACCCCGAATAGCCAAAGCAGCCTTAAGGGAAAAAAAATGGAGCTGGAGGAATCAGACTCCCTGACTTCAGACTGAACTACAAAGCTACAGTAATCAAGACAGTATGGTACTGGCAGAAAAACAGAAATATAGATCAATGGAACAGGATAGAAAGCCCAGAGATAAACCCACGCACCTGTGGTCAATTAATCTATGACAAAGGAGGCAAGGATATACAGTGGAGTAAAGACAATCTCTTCAATTAAGTGGTACTGGGAAAACTAGACAGCTATATGTAAAAGAATGAAATTAGAATGCTCCCTAACACCATACACAAAAATAAACTCCAAATGGATTAGAGACCTAAATTTAAGACTGGACACTATAAAACTCTTAGGGGAAAACATAGGAAGAACACTCTTTGACAGAAATCAAAGCAAGATCTTTTCTGATCCACCTCCTAGAGTAATGGAAATAAAAACAATCATAAACAAATGGCATCTAATGAAACATAAAAGCTTTTGCAAAGCAAAAGAAACTACAAACAAGACAAAAAGACAACGCTCAGAATGGGAGAAAATATTTGCAAACAAATCAACAGACAAAGGATTAATCTCCAAAATATATAAACAGCTCATGCAGCTCAATATTAAAAAAAACAAGCAACCCAATCCAAAAATGGGCAGAAGCCCTAAACAGACATTTCTCCAAAGAAGACATACAGATGGCCAAGAAGCACATCAAAAGCTGCTCAATGGGCTTCCCTGGTGGTGCAGTGGTTGAGAGTCCGCCTGTCGATGCAGGGGATGTGGGTTTGTGCCCCGGTCTGGGAGGATCCCACATGCTGTGGAGCAGCTGGGCCCGTGAGCCATGGCCGCTGAGCCTGCACATCCGGAGCCTGCCCTCCGCAACGGGAGAGGCCGCAACAGTGAGAGGCCCGCCTACAGCAAAAAAAAAAAAAAAAAAAAAAAAAAGCTGCTCAACAGCACTAATTATTAGAGAAATGCAAATCAAAACTGCAATGAGGTATCACCTTACACCAGTTAGAATGGGCATCATCAGAAAATCTACAAACAACAAATGCTGGAGAGGGTGTGGAGAAAAGGGAACCCTCTTGTGCTGTTGGTAGGAATGTAAATTGATACAGCCACTATGGAGAACAGTATGGAGGTTCCTTAAAAAACTCAAAATAGAATTACCATATGACCCAGCAATCCCACTACTGGGCATATACCCAGAGAAAACCATAATTCAGAGGGACACATGCACCCCAATGTTCATTGCAGCACTATTTACAATAGCCAGGTCATTGAAGCAACCTAAATGCCCATCGACAGATGAATGGATGAAGAAGGTGTGGAACATATGTACAATGGAATATTACTCAGCCATAAAAAGGAATGAAGCTGTGTCATTTGTAGAGACGTGGATGGATCTAGAGACTGTCATACAGAATGAAGTAAGTCAGAAAGTGAAAAACAAATATCGTATATTAAGCGCATATATGTGGAACCTAGAAAAATGGTACAGATGAACCAGTTTTCAGGGCAGAAATTGAGACACAGATATAGAGAGCAAACATATGGACACCAAGGGGGGAAAATGGTGGGGGTGGGTGGTGGTGTCATAAATTGGGAGATTGGGATTGACATATATATACTAATATGTATAAAATGGATAACTAATAAGCTGCTGTATAAAAAATATAAATAAAAGAAAAATTAAAAAATACAAACTATGAAAGCTAAGCTTGCTTATATAGAGAAATTGCCGAGACCTACTCTTAAAGAGTTCTCAATAAATGGTGGCTATGATTGTCTTCTTAAATCATTTTCTTTACAATGTCCTTCTTGAGAACCTAAATTGACATAATATTAATACAGATACTTTAATTTAGGTGTCACTGATTCCTATCCATAAATAAGTTTTATTTTACATTTAGACTTTAATAACTAAATTTTGCCACAAACATCTGTATCTATCTGTCTGTCTATCATCTATCATCTACCTATCCATTCATCCATCCTTCCCACCCACCCAATTTTTTTTTTTTTAGGAGATTTTATAGGGTATTTGGTTTGGGGCTTAGTGGTTTTCCAAGAAAAGCATGATTAGCTAATTTTTTTTGGTCTCAGCATCCTGGGTGATTAAGAGAAAGCTAGGGTTGATCACGTTAAAGATGGAGAAGATTGATAGAAACTAGAGACTGATGAAGTGACTATAGGGTGATGTTGTATACTGCAGCAGAGGTGACTCTGGGATGAAATGTAGTGATTGTAACCACAGGGATTTAGAGTACTACTGTTCAAATACCAAGGCAATGAATGGCAAGGGATTAACAGTGAAATCCTCTCCATGGAAATGTTGAAGTTCTCACAAAATATGCTATTTCACGTTGATGCTCAAGGTGCTTATAATGAAGAATACATGATAATATAAATAAATGACAGTCTGGATCAAAAGTATGCTGCAGTTTATCTGAGTATCACATATTTAGTGTACATTGTGGGGTGGTAGGGAGAGCAGGAAGGAATGCAGAATGTGTTGAATAGTTTTCTGCAGAGCTTGGTAATTATTATGGCCTCTAGAAATGTTAGTTCCCTTCCACCTAATACTCCGAATCACTTTGTAAAATCAGTGATAATAGTCCCATTTTTTAGATGAGTAAAGTTAAGTTTAAATAAATTACAAGATCTTTACAGGAGCACATCATTAACAAATGGCAGAGTTTCAATATAAAGTTTTAGTCCATTTATTTCTGTAGTTTGTATTTTTTACATTATATTAATGCTTTTCAAATATATTTTAGCTTAAAAACACTTTTTTTTCCAAATAAAATCTTTCACAGAAGCCTATAGATAAACCAGATTAAAGCTGTACCTCTCTGTTTGGTGCAGGTATGAGGGTCCTGGTGACTGAACTCTCAAACCCTTATTCTTCACCTCCACATGACTCCTACTGCACATCTGTGGATGTTCTTAGAGTTCTGTGGACCACAGGTAGAAAACCAGAGCGTCACACCATATGTGCTCTCAAATAGACCAAAAGTCCTTGAGGTCTTTGTATAGCCACGTGGCAGGAGATAATCAGATAATGTCGGCACAAATAATGAAAACAACTTGCCCGATGGCACACTTGAGATATGATCAAACTTGTGCTATCATAGGTACAAAGGCTTCTGGGTAGTTGTCTTTTGGGCCATTGTATAATACACTCAACTAATGAGCTATTCTCCCTTTCTTTTATAGCTGTTCTCTTTTACTCTAAGAACTTAAGCTAAACATCCAAAATATCTTTTTATTTTTAAAAAAAATTTTGCCTATTTCCCTCACATCCCCCAGTTGAATCATGGGGACAACTAATTAACTTTTCTGGATACTTTCATTTACAAAATGAAACATACTTTTGCAAGCAGATACACAGCTATTCTGTGTGGAGGAGAGCTCTATTCAAGCTACCTGTATCTCACTGCTCCTCTCTGATCTTCAGAGATTTCTTTGCAGGATGGAGAAAGGGAGAATTCTGGATGCCCTTTGTATCCTGAAAAAAGAAGACAGCATGGACATCTTTACACAAGTTCCAAGTATGAATCCATGGGCTGCCCTTTCTCACCCTTGGTTTCTCCACAGAATGTTCAAGGCTTTTCCCAAAACAGAATCTCTGTTTACCTCAATCTGTTTGGTACAGCATCTCTTTAATTACCAGATACACAAGAATGCACTGGGATTAGACTATAGATACCTTTTTTTTTTTTTTGAGTAATACTTGATACGATTTATTGAGTGTCTTCTCAATGAACTGGCAGTATGCTGCATTTTAAAGACACACGATATCATTTAATGCTCATAACTACCACAAAACTGTAGTGGCAGAATGGCAATTTTATTTATTGTTTGTTTGTTTAACATCTTTATTGGAGTATAATTGCTTTACAATCGTGTGTTAGTTTCTGCTTTATAACAAAGTGAATCAGTTATGCATATACATATGTTCCCATATCTCTTCCCTCTTGTGTCTCCCTCCCTCCCACCCTCCCTATCCCACCCCTCTAGGTGGTCACAGAGCACCGAGCTGATCTCCCTGTGCTATGCGGCTGCTTCCCACTAGCTATCTATTTTACGTTTGGTAGTGTATACATGTACATGCCACTCTCTCACTTTGTCACAGCTTACCCTTCCCCCTCCCCATATCCTCAAGTCCATTCTCTAGTACTTCTGTGTCTTTATTCCCGTCTTACCCCTAGGTTCTTCACAACCTTTTTTTTTTTTCTCTTAGATTCCATATATATATGTTAGCATACGGTATTTGTTTTTCTCTTTCTGACTTAGTTCACTCTGTATGACAGACTCTAGGTCCATCCACCTCACTACAAATATCTCAATTTCATTTCTTTTTATGGCTGAGTAATATTCCATTGTATATATGTGCCACATCTTCTTTATCCATTCATCTGATGATGGACACTTAGGTTGCTTCCATGTCCTGCCTATTGTAAATAGAGCTGCAATGAACATTTTGGTACATGACTCTTTTTGAATTATGGTTTTCTCAGGGTATATGCCCAGTAGTGGGATTGCTGGGTCATATGGTAGTTCTATTTTTAGTTTTTTAAGGAACCTCCATATTGTTCCCATTGTGGCTGTATCAATTTACATTCCCACCAACAGTGCAAGAGGGTTCCCTTTTCTCCACACCCTGTCCAGGATTTACTGTTTCTAGATTTTTTGATGATGGCCATTCAGACCAGTGTGAGATAATATCTTATTGTAGTTTTGAATTGCATTTCTCTAATGATTAATGATGTTGAGCATTCTTTCATGTGTTTGCTGGCAATCTGTGTATCTTCTTAGGAGAAATGTCTATTTAGGTCTTCTGCCCATTTTTGGATTGAGTTGTTTGCTATTTTGTTATTGAGCTACATGAGTTGCTTGTAAATCTTGGAGATTAATCCTTTATCTGTTGATTCGTTTGCAAATATTTTCTCCCATTCTAAGGGTTGTGTTTTGGTCTTGTTTATGGTTTCCTTTGCTGTGCAAAAGCTTTGAAGTTTCATTAGGTCCCATTTGTTTATTTTTGTTTTTATTTCCATTTCTCTAGGAGGTGGGTCAAAAAGGATCTTGCTGTGATTTATGTCATAGAGTGTTTTGCCTATGTTTTCCTATAAGAGTTTGATAGTGTTTGGCCTTACATTTAGGTCTTTAATCCATTTTGGGTTTATTTTTGTGTATGGTGTTAGGGAGTGTTCTAGCTTCATTCTTTTACATGTACCTGTTCAGTTTTCCCAAAACCACTAATTGAAGAGGCTGTCTTTTCTCAACTGTATATTCTTGCCTCCTTTATCAAAGATAAGGTGACCATATGTGCGTGGGTTTATCTCTGGGTTTCCTATCCTGTTCCATTGATCTATATTTCTGTTTTTCTGCCAGTACCACTGTCTTGATTACTGGAGCTTTGTAGTATAGTCTGAAGTCAGGGCGCCTAATTCCTCCAGCTCCGATTTTTGTTCTCAAGATTGCTTTGGCTATTTGGGATCTTTTGTGTTTCCATACAAACTGTAAAATTTTTTGTTCTAGTTCTGTGAAAAATGACCGTGGTAGTTTGATAGGGATTGCATTGAATCTGTAGATTACTTTGGGTAGTAGAGTCATTTTCACAATGTTGATTCTTCCAATCCAAGAAAATGGTATATCTCTCCATCTGTTTATATCATCTTTGATTTCTTTCATCAGTGTCTTATAGATTTCTACATACAGGTCTTTTGTCTCCCTAGGTAGGTTTATTCCTAGGTATTTTATTCTTTTCGTTGCAGTGGTAAATGGGAGTGTTTTCTTAATTTCACTTCCAGATTTCTCATCATTAGTGTGTAGGAATTCCAGAGATTTCTGTGCATTAATTTGTATCCTGCTACTCTACCAAAATCATTGATTAGCTCTAGTAGTTTTCTGGTAGCATCTTTAGGATTCTCTATGTATAGTATCATGTCATCTGCAAACAGTGACAGCTTTACTTCTTCTTTTCCGATTTGGATTCCTTTTATTTCCTTTTCTTCTCTGATTGCTGTGGCTAAAACTTCCAAAACTATGTTGAAAAAGAGTGGTGAGAGTGGGCAACCTTGTCTTGTACCTGATGTTAGTGGAAATGGTTTCACTTTTTCACCATTGAGGATGATGTTGGCTGTGGGTTTGTCATATATGGCCTTTATTATGTTGAGGAAAGTTCCCTCTATGCCTACTTTCTGCAGGGTTTTTATCATAAATGGGTGTTGAATTTTGTCAAAAGCTTTCTCTGCATCTATTGAGATGATCATATGGTTTTTCTCCTTCAGTTTGTTCATATGGTGTGTCACATTGATTGATTTGCATATATTGAAGAATCCTTGCATTCCTGGAATAAACCCCACTTGATCATGGTGTATGATCCTTTTAATGTGCTGTTGGATTCTGTTTGCTAGTATTTTGTTGAGGATTTTTGCATCTATGTTCATCAGTGATATTGGCCTGTAGTGTTCTTTCTTTGTGACATCTTTGTCTGGTTTTGGTATCAGGGTGATGGTGACCTCGTAGAATGAGTTTGGGAGTGTTCCTCCTTCTGCTATATTTTGGAAGAGTTTGAGAAGGATAGCTTTTAGCTCTTCTCTAAAGGTTTGATAAAATTCTCCTGTGAGGCCATGTGGTCCTGGGCTTTTGTTTGTTGGAAGATTTTTCATCACTGTTTCAATTTCAGTGCTTATGATTGGTGTGTTCATATTTTCTGTTTCTTCCTGGTTCAGTCTCGGCAGGTTGCGCATTTCTAAGAATTTGTCCATTTCTTCCAGGTTGTCCATTTTATTGGCATATTGTTGCTTGCAGTAATCTCTCATGATCCTTTGTATTTCTGCAGTATCAATTGTTACTTCTCCTTTTTCATTTCTAATTCTATTCATTTGAGTGTTCTCCCTTTTTTTCTTCATGAGTCTAGCTAATGGTTTATCAATTTTGTTTATCTTCCCAAAGAACCAGCTTTACTTTTATTGATCTTTGCTATCGTTTCCTTCATTTCTTTTTCATTTATTTCTGATTTGATTTTTATGATTTCTTTCCTTCTGCTAACTTTAGGGTTTTTTTGTTCTTCTTTCTCTAATTGCTTGAGGTGCAAGGTTAGGTTGTTTATTCGAAATGTTTCCTGTTTCTTAGGGTAGGATTGTATTGCTATAAACTTCCCTCTTAGAACTGCTTTTGCTGCATCCCATAGGTTTTGGGTTGTCATGTCTCCATTGTCATTTTTTTCTAGGTATTTTTTAATTTCCTATTTGATTTCTTCAGTGATCACTTGGTTATTAAGTAGTACATTGTTTAGGCTCCATGTGTTTTTATTTTTTACAGATCTTTTCCTATAATTGATATCTAGTCTCATAGTGTTGTGGTCAGAAAAGATACTTGATACAATTTCAATGTTCTTAAATTTACCAAGGCTAGATTTGTGACACAAGATATGATCTATCTGGGAGAATGTTCTATGAGCACTTGAGAAAAATGTGTATTCTGTTGTTTTAGGATGGAATGTCCTATAAATATCAATTAAATCCATCTTGTTTAATGTATCATTTAAAGTTTGTGTTTCCTTATTTATTTTCATTTTGGATGATCTGTCATTGGTGATAGTGGGGTGTTAAAGTCCCCTACTATGAATGTGTTACTGTCAATTTCCCCTTTTATGGCTGTTAGTATTTGCCTTATGTATTGAGGTGCTCCTCTGTTGGGTGCATAAATATTTACAATTGTTATATCTTCTTCTCGGATCGATCCCTTGATCATTATATAGTGTCCTTCTTTGTCTCTTGTAATAGTCTTTATTATATAGTCTATTTTGTCTGATATGAGAATTGCTACTCCAGGTTTCTTTTGATTTCCATTTGCATGGAATATCTGTTTCTGTCTCCTCACTTTCAGTCTGTATGTGTCCCTAGGTCTGAAGTGGGTCTCTTGTAGACAGCATATATATGGGTCTTGTTTTTGTATCCATTCAGCCAGTCTGTGTCTTTTGGTGGGAACATTTAATCCATTTACATTTAAGGTAATTATTGATATGTATGTTCCTATTCCCATTTTCTTAATTGTTTTGGGTTTGTTATTGTAGCTCTTTTCCTTCTCTTTTGTTTCTTCCCTAGAGAAGATCCTTTAGCATTTGTTGTAAAGCTGGTTTGGTGGTGCTGAACTCTCTCAGCTTTTGCTTGTCTGTAAAGATTTTAATTTCTCCATCAAACCTGGATGAGATCTTTGCTGGGTAGAGTAATCTTGGTTGTAGGTTTTCCTCCTTCATCAGTCCCTGACAGTGTCCTGTCACTCCCTTCTGGCTTGCAGAGTTTCTGCTGAAAGATCAGCTGTTAACCTTATGGGGATTCCCTTGTGTGTTATTTGGTGTTTTTCCCTTGCTGCTTTTAATATGTTTTATTTGTATTTAATTTTTGACAGTTTGATTAATATGTGTCTTGGTGTGTTTCTCCCTGGATTTATCCTGTATGGAACTCTGTGTTTCCTGGACTTGATTAACTATTTCTTTCCCATATTAGGGAAGTTTTCAACTATAATCTCTTCAAATACTTTCTCAGTCCCTTTCTTTTTCTCTTCTTCTTCTGGGACCCCTATAATTCTAATATGGTGTGTTTAATGTTGTCCCAGAGGTCTCTGAGACTGTCCTCAGTTGTTTTCATTCTTTTTTCTTTAATCTACTCTGCAGTAGTTATTTCCACTATTTTTCTTCCCGGTCACTAATCTGTTCTTTTGCCTCAGTTATTCTGCTAGTGATCCATTCCAGTGTATTTTTAATTTCATTTATTGTGTTGTTCATCGTTGCTTGTTTCCTCTTTAGTTCTTCTACGTCCTTGTTAAATGTTTCTTGCATTTTCTCTATTCTATTTCCAGGATTTTGGATCATCTTTACTATCATTAATCTGAATTCTTTTTCAGGTAGACTGCCTATTTCCTCTTCATTTGTTAGGTCTTGTGGGTTTTTACCTTGCTCCTTCAACTGGTGTGTGTTTTTCTGTCTTCTCATTTTGCTTATCTTGCTGTGTTTGTGGTCTCCTTTTTGCAGACTGCAGGTTCGTAGTTCCCGTATTTTTTGTCTGTCCCCAGTGGCTAAGGTTGGTTCGGTGGGTTGTGTAGGCTTACTGGTGTAGGGGACTACTGCCTGTGTTCTGGTGGATGAGGCTGGACCTTGTCTTTCTGGTAGGCAGGTCCACGTATGGTGGTGCGTTTTTGGGTGTCTGTGGCCTTATTATGATTTCAGGCAGCCTCTCTGCTAATGGGTGGGGTTGTGTTCCTGTCTTGTTAGTTTTTTGACATAGGGTGTCCAGCACTGTAGCTTTTTGGTCATTGAGTGAAGCTGGGTCTTGGCATTGAGTTGGAGATCTCTGGGAGATTTTTGCCGTTTGATATTACGTGGAGCTGGGAGGTCTCTTGTTGACCAGTGTCCTGAAGTTGGCTCTCCCACCTCAGAGGCACAGCACTGACTCCTGACTGGAGCACCAAGAGCCTTGCATCCACACGGCTCAGAATAAAAGAGAGAAAAAATAGAAAGAAAGGAAAGAAAGAAAAGAAAGAAAGAAAGAAAGAAAGAAAGAAAGAAAGAGAAAGAAGATAAAATAAAATGAAATAAAGTAAGATAAAATAAAATAAAGTTATTAAACAATAATTATTAAGAAAAAAAATTTTTTAAGTTAAAAAAAAAAAAGGGACAAACAGAACCCTAGGACAAATGGTGAAAGCAAAGCTATACAGACAAAAATCTCACACCGACGTATACACATACACACTCACAAAAAGATGAAAAGGGGAAAAAATAATATATCCTGCTCCCAAAGTCCACCTCCTCAATTTGGGATGATTCGTTGTCTATTCTGGTGTTCCAGAGTTGCAGGATACATCAAGTTGACTGTGGAGATTTAATCCGCTGCTCCTGAGGCTGCTGGGAGAAATTTTCCTTTCTCTTCTTTGTTCGCACAGTTACTGGGGTTCAACTTTGGATTTGGCCCTGCCTCTGCTTGTAGGTTGCCTGAGGGCGTCTGTCCTTCGCCCAGACAGGACGAGGTTAAAGGAGCAGCTGATTTGGGGGCTGTGGCTCACTCAGGCCGGGGGGAGGGAGGGGTACGGAATGCGAGGCGAACCTTCGGCAGAGGCCAGCGTGACGTTGCACCAACCTCAGGCACACTGTGCATTCTTCTGGGGAAGTTTTCCGTGGATCACGGGACCCTGGCAGTGGTGAGCTGCACAGGCTCCCAGGAGGGGCGGTGTGGAGAGTGACCTGTGTTCGCACACAGGCTTCTTGGTGCAGCCTTAGTGTCTCATGCCCATCTCTGGGGTCGACGCTGATAGCCGCGGCTCGCCCCTGTTTCTCTGGAGCTCCTTTAAGCAGCGCTCTTAATTCCCTCTCCTCGCGCACCGGGAAACAAAGAGGCAAGAAAAAGTCTCTTGCCTCTTTGGCAGCTCCAGACTTTTTCCCGGACTCCCTCCTGGCTGGCTGTGGCTCACTAGCCCCCTTCAAGCTGTGTTCACGCCGCCAGTCCTCTCCCTGAGATCCGACCTCTGAAACCCGAGCCTCAGCTCCCAGCCCCCGCCCACCCCCGCGGGTGAGCAGACAAGCCTCTCCGGCTGGTGAGTGCCGGTAGGCACTGATCCTCTGTGTGGGAATCTCTCCGCTTTGCCCTCCGCACCCCTGTGGCTGCGCTCTCCTTCGCGGCTCTGAAGCTTCCCCCTCTGCCACCCGCAGTCTCCGCCCACGAAGGGGCTTCCTAGTGTGTGGAAACCTTTCCTTCTGCACAGCTCCCTCCCACTGGTGCAGGTCCCATCCCTATTCTTTTGTCTCTGTTTTTTCTTTTTTCTTTTGCCCTACCCAGGTATGTGGGGAGTTTCTTGCCTTTGGGGAGGTCTGAGATCTTCTGCCAGCGTTCAGTAGGTGTTCTGTAGGAGTTATTTCACGTGTAGATGTATTTCTGGTGTATCTGTGGGGAGGAAGGTGATCTCCGCGTCTTAGTCTTCCGCCATCTTCCTCAACTGCCTATAGATATCTTTTTAACAAAACATATTTAAGTCAAAATTGACCAAATCAACTGCAAAAAGTGTTCACTTATTATTAAAAGAAGCAAACAGGTATAATATAAAGGGATATTACTCTGATATTTTCATAGAGCCATCTTTTTTAACCCTAATGTCTCTCTGAGAATAAGCAAATCAATGATGGTCAATGGGAAGAAAATAAGAAGACTGATATATTTTTGATTACACACACACACACACACATGCACACAGACCCTATAAAAATAGAGAGAAAAAGAGAAAAGATGGAGAACCAAACAGTATTGAATGCCTGTAATTCACCAGGCACTGTGCAATAGTAACTCAAAAAAGATGGAGAATGGATTATGCCAGGTGCCACAAAACTTGGACGTTCCTTCTGTGCCCCTATCTGTCCATGTAAATATGGCAGCATCTATTATGCTAAACCTTAACTGACATTCTATCCACATTTCTGAGACTATAATGTAAGTTCCTCAAGGGCTTATCCACCTATATTAACTAAAAACCTATCATTGTGCATCATTACCATAAAGTGAGGTCAGAAGGGAACTAGATAGAGATGTTTAATTAACCTCTTTGTAGCTCACCCTCCTCCCCATCACCAACTACAATTCCAGGTTGACAGTTCATAACAATCACAGACATATCATTTATATTCCAAATTAAGTCATCTGTACCCATATCGACAATAGTGGACAATCACTAACTATAGGTAATTATTAAGTTCTTTCCTTAATTCCTTAATTAGTCTAAATATTTATCTACAAAGATCAATTTTTTTGGCCCTTATCAAAATCTTTTATGAATAAGAACCATATGAAATCCTCTTGGTTGAAAATCATTCTTCTGTATCAAACCATACAAAATTATTTTAATAAATTCCAGTTACCAATAAAATACTTTACATTTTTTAAATGTTCGACTATATTTTTCATTCAATAAGAATTTGCTGAATACATATACTGTGATTCTGCTAAGCTTTGGGAATATGAGTAAGTAAACAAAACCAAAATGCTTCATGAGAGACTTCTATTCCAGTAAAATAATAATAACCAAATATTCTGGTAAGTTTACGCAACAGTTGCTTTGGGGGCACAGAACAGAGGCATCTAAACCAGACTAATGAATCAGGAAAATTCTGAAGGAGGTAAAACTTGAGTTAACATAAATTATAAGTAGGAATTATATAGATGATGGACAGTGAATAAGGGTGTTCTACATAAATAAAAGTCATTCAATTATTTTGAATGTCTAGAACCAGGAATCATTGTTTTAGAGACATTACTCTATAAATGTGTGTTTTTGTATGTGCTATTTTAATCATGAAAGCATATTTTAATAAGGAAGCCGTCAACATGAAATCAGATGTTATTAATCATCCATAAATAGCATATATTTTGAGTATTTTCCCCCAGAAGTGAGAATACATTACTCTGAGAAAGTGAAAGGCTTTTGCCTGATCACAGAAACATTTCTCAGATATTCAGGGAAAGATGTGTAATTTAGGGCAGGGGGCAGAGTTTTGTTCTGTTTTTTTGTTGTATTTTGTTTTGTTTTGCAAGGATGTCATGTTGATGTGTAAATTCTCCAGGGTGTCTACAAGCAAAGGATGTGTTGAACAAGGAGACAATTACTTCAAAGATATTATATGGGTCTAATGCAAAAATAAAAATAACAGCATCATGGCCTAAGCTCTTAAAATTCAGAAAGAGAGACAGTATAGTCAATATGGGAATCCAGTGAAGAACATGACTTTGTTTTTAGTTGCTTATTGATTACTATTTGTAGAATTGTGGAGATAGCATGAGATTTGGACCATGGCAGCCAGGATGTGGAATCTGGTACAACCCCTCACTCTCTGTGGGATCTCAGACTTATAGCTTAAAATTCCTCTGTGTCAGTTTCCTGACACAGGAAATGATGATGCTGCCATGTTTACCTGGACCACAGATTTGTGAGGATTAAATACATGGGTCAATACTTGGTGGGTCATAAGGTGTAATTCAAATATTAGGTACCAAGGAACCAGTTCTAATACTATAGTCAAGAAAGCAATGGTTTTACAGGTGTATTCTGTACTTGATTTAGCTAAAAGAGCTTTGATAAAGTGCATTTACAAATTTAAAAATATAAAAATAATAATAAAAACACTACCTCTGCCACCACAGCAGACTCTGAACAAGAGCACAAAACTTATCCTCAAGAAATCGTTGTGGACTCGTTTCCAGTTCATTATTTTACAAAATAAAGACACAAATCTAAATCTAGAGTTCTTTGGGTAGCAACAAGGTGTTTGAGATCAGGTTGGGTTGGGTTTGACCCCCAGGTCTATCATGTCCTAGTTGTTTTTTTAACCCTGGACAATGTGCTTAGATGCTAGTAGTCTCAGTTAGCTCATCAATAAAATGGAAATAATACATTCCTTATTGTATGTATATGTGTGTACGTGTCTAGGGGGAATGGATATGACAACATAAATGTGATTAATGCAGCATCAGTTGAACAGGCATGTTAAACACTTGGTAGTTTCTGTCTATCCTCAGAAAATCTCATGGTGTTGCCCACGTCACCTTCCCTGAGTTAAGAACAAAATTCATTCTAGTTTTCTGAGATATGACCCTAACTTAACTGTAGAAGCAGTACCTTAGAATAATCACAATAATCTTTTATTTTTTTTATTGTTTAATTTCCATCTTACTTTCCTTTTCTATTTTTTAAAAAAATTTATTAAAGTATAGTTGATTTACAGTGTTGTGTTACTTTCAGGTGTACAGCAAAGTGGTTCAGTTATACATATATGTATATATATTCTTTTTCAGATACTTTTCCGTTAAAGGTTATTACAACATATTGAGTAGAGTTCCCTGTGCTATGCAGTAGGTCCTTGTTGGTTATCTATTTTATATATAGTAGTGTGTATATGTTAATTCCAAACTCTCAATCACAATACTCTTTTACATAAGCTTCTCCAGGACAGAAAGACCTTTGGAGCCTTCATAAGGAGAAAGACTATCTCTAAGATCAAGAGGACAGAAAAGCTCTCAGAAGGACTCCTGATTAACTATGCAGTATGGTACTTTGTTTCCAAGCGATATCAGTACTGGAAACACACACTTCTCCAACACAAGGAGATGGTTCACCGCAAAGATATATTGGTCCCAAAAATCCCCTCCCACATACTTGAGTTTCAAGATGTAGTCATTTATTTGAAGGGATCAAGAAGATGTCCTGTTTTTGACACAGAGGACATGTTTACATCTTCAAGGATCCTCCATATGAGGCCAAGATCTCCTGCGTGGGCTCACTCATGCATTACACTGAGCTAACGTCCTTCCAGCTGGAACTCAAGTGCCTGGAAGAGTTGGATTGGTTGAGTGGCTGAGTTTTTATTTCCAAAGATCAATATTAACCTTTATAGACCCTTAAGGAAGAACAGCACTCCTCTACTTATCCTGATTAATGTCTGAAAATTTAGATTTGAAAATTTAAAAACACAACATAAAAACATTAAAAATTTAAAAAAATTAGAGTCACACAGACCTGAGTTTAAATGTGGTTCTTCCATTTCCTAGCTGTGTGGCTCTAGAGAAGTAATTTAAATTCTGTAAACCTTTATTTCCTTAAGTTTTTTTTGTTTTGTTTTGTTTTTTGTTTTTTTTTGCCGTACACCGGCCTGTAACTGCTGTGGCCTCTCCCGTTGCAGAGCACAGGCTCTGGACGCGCAGGCCCAGTGGCCATGGCTCACGGGCCCAGCTGCTCCGCGGCATGTAGGATCGCCCCGGACGGGGCCACCAACCCGTGTCCCCTGCATCGGCAGGCGGACTCTCAACCATTGTGCCACCAGGGAAGCCCATTTCCTTAAGTTTTAAATGGACACAATATCTATCACATGTGACTGGGGAGAGAAGTGACTGAACATAGGTAAAATATCTAGATCAATGTGTGGTGTTAGGCAAAAAGTCAGAGCTCAAAAAAGTGCTTATTTTTATAAGTATTAAAATCAATAACAAGTAATATTTAAGCTCTTCCTATATGTCAGAGATTGTGTTACTTACTTTCATGTCTAACCTATCACTTTCAGGCTTCCACTAGAGTGCAATGCAGTGGTTAAACATTCAGCTTTCGAAGCTGAAAGCCTGGGTACACATTCCTATTGTACTACCTTACCAAGTAACTTAACCTTTCTAAATTTCTGTTTCCTTCTCTGCAAAATGGGAATGCTATCATAATCAGCTTTATCCCATTGTTATAGACATTTAATATGATAGGCAGTGCAAAATGCTTGGAAAATGCCTGGCATATGGCAACCATTGAAACAATGGTGTTTTATGTTATTATGATTGTAATGATTATTGTCACTTTTGCATGTTAGGCCGTATGCTAAGATGCAGGCAGAGAAAATGATTTGTCCTCTATAATGATTCATTCCTATGTAACTATTGTGTGATAGAAAATACCCAAGTCCTGCTGTGAATCAGAGTTCTTCTGTACGTGGTTGTTTGATTATAAGTAAGTCACTTTCTGAGTCGCAGAATTATCCTCATCCATAAAGTGATAAAATCTATTAGTTTTCTGTTGCTGTTGTAACACATTGCCTCAAATTTTCTTACTGAAAACAATACCTGTTTATTACCTCATGGTTGCAGTAGGTCAGAAGTCTGGCCTGGCATGACTGGGTCCTCTGCTTAGGATCTCACATGTCAGAAGTCAAGGTATGGCTGGCCTGGGCAATTTCTGGATGCTCTGGGAATAATCTGCCTCCAGACACATTCAGGTTGTTGTCAGAATTCAGTTCCATGGGTTGTAGGACTGAGGTCACTTTTTCCTTGCTGGGCTGCCCTTAACTCCTAGAGACCTGTCTCTGGTCTGTGCACATGGCTCCTTACATCTCAGAACCAGCATAGCACATAGAATCCTTATCAGGTCTGGAATGTCTCTGAGTTTCCCTACCACTGCATCCCTTCTACCTTCAGTTGGAGAAAGTTCTCTGCTTTTAAGGGTTCATGTGTTTATATTGGGCCCAACTGGATAATCCAGGGTACTTTCTCACTTTGAAGGTCTGTGACCCAAATCTACAAAGTCCTTTCGCCATGTAGCATAAGATAATTACACATTCTAAGGATTTGCACATGGACATCTTTGGGGGGCCATTCTCCCTACCACATGAAATAGTGATTACCTTCAAGTGTACCATGATGAGTCAAGAGATAATACGTGAGAAATTGTTTAACATAATATCAATACAAGTAGTAGTTGCTCAATAAATACTAATTTTTATTTTCTTTAATTTTAACCTAAAATACATTAGATTTCTAAAAGACAGCTTCATACTTCAACATGGAAGACAACTTATATGAAAGTACTTTGCAATTTTAGATCTATACAAATCCAAGTTCTTATGGTTATTGAATATATAAGGGCATATGCAACAAATACAGTGTCTTGACTACTGCAGCATTCTGAGATACACTACTGCATGTAGATATTACAAATGGAAAATTACCAGTTGCAGTCATTACATGGAGACCTATGTGACTCAGAGTTCATTTCACCTAAAATTTGCTAATAAAATCAACCAGAAGGATGTATGAATGATTTAGGTTTTTTGGTTTTCTGCTTTATTTTTTCCCTCCCTTACAAAGCTATGCTTTGTCAGATTTAGAAAACTTTGACATGTATTATTTATTTTCTCAGAACAAATGTGGAAAGTAATACATACTGTATTCATATCATAAGGATTATGCCTTCGTAGACAAAGAAATAAGCAATAATTAACTGATGTACTTTATTAATTTATGTAATAATATTAAGTCCACAATATTCACACAACCAGATTTGTAGGTTCATACATTCAGAAAAAAGGGTGATTTTCTAAAAGTATTTTTTGTTTTACTGTCCTAAAGCTAGAAATACTCAATGTATAATTTGAAACAAAAAAATAAAGACTAAGAAGGACACTGAAATCTACTATAATTGTATCACCTAGAGCAGAGAGAACCACATTAAGAAGAGTTTATTTCATGAAAGAGTGATCACACTCTTTCACTTTAATATACAATTTTATAACACAAGCGTTTCCTGCATAGTCTCAAAATGTTTGTGAATATGCATAATAGGATTGCCTAATCTCCCACTGGAAACATTTTATGCCAGTAATTTCAATTAATAATTATTTCCTCAGTGCTTGTAAAGTGCCTAGCACTGTGCTGAAACCAGGCTTAAAGAGATGAAAAAGGGTTGTCTTCCCCCCAAAGTGTTGTGTGGGGAAAAGAAGGAAATATACCATCAATTATTTCCAATCACATGTATTAGGATAGCAATGTAAACATACTTCTCTAACAAGCATTCATATAAATTTTACATTCAGATTGTCACTTTAAACTCTAAAAATGTTACAAGCAAGCATACCATTTTTTTGAATTTGCAGCTTTATGGTCAATGTCAATAATTGTTAATAATTTAGCTGAGTTTATTAATGAAGATTCAATTACCTTAGGACCTTTAAACAATTCAACAATCCTGAATCCTCAATTTGTTCTACAATGTCAGGGTGATAATGACCATAAATAATAGTCCCCTTCTTTGGGGCACTCTAATCTTAATTACATGGTTGCTCCATGCACTCATCCAACTGGAATTTTATGATCCAAATGTGATTTACAGCTGTAAATTAAACAATTATCTGAAGTACTGCCAGGGGTACTGGGACCAGTGATGTGAAATCTGATCAATCTTGTGGAGCTTAATGCCTCCCAAGAATGGAAACCAGCTCAGGAATTCATAACCTGTTTTATTGTCTCCTGCAACCTGGCCATTTAGATCAGGAAAGTGAAAAAAAGAAGAAAATGTATTATCTGTCTCAAACCTGTGGCAGCCAAGTGAAAAGATTTAGAAAGTCATAAAAATTACTCTTAGAAAAAAAAAAGAGTATGGAAACAATTTGATCTTGTGGTTTGGAAGAAATGGACCAGAAAAACTCTTGTCCAGCAGTTCATGAAAATACCTGCCTAGTATTGTACCTTTACATAATTGCAGAGGACCATATGTTACTTCAAATCTGCTAACAAACAAAAATTTTAGAATTCAATAGCCATGCCCACCCCCACTGCCCTCTCACACGTGCTTGAATTATTATAGTCGTGAAGAGAAAAAGACAAATATTTTCTGCATATAAGGTAAGGGCAAAGAAATGCAATAACATTATGTGTGTGTGTGTGTATATATATATATATATATATATATATATATATATATATGTAAAACAATGGGAACGCAGAGGAAAGAGAAATGCCTTGTTATTTCAAAGGTTGGAGAGATCTTAGAGACCACCTAAAGCCCAAATCCTCTCTTTTGAGAGTAAACTAAGGCTCAGAGGGCTTGTGGCATGCCCCAGGTAACATTGACTAGGCTATGCAAATGGAATTCTGGGTGCTATTTTCAGTTGCCTTTTTCTCCCCTTACTCTCTGCCTCCTCGTTGTGCCACTTAACTGAAAACTTCATATTTCTTCCCCAAAGATGTTTTTCCTTAGCTTCCAATACCTGTCCTTTGATCAAGAGAGAGGCTTGCTCCATATTCTTTTACCTTTCAGCCTAGAATGATTAACTGTTTTATCCTGTATTGCTTGAAGTCCTGTTAGATTGTAGAGATAGCTATGAACAAGATGGTCAACATCCTCTGTCTGATGGAACCAACTACTAGGAAATACAATTATAAGCAAATAAACTAATAAATGAAATAATTGCACATGGTGATAAGGGCTATGAAGGAAACCAGCTGGGCTCTGAACTCTTGGGGCTGAGGCTAATAGTGTGTAGGAGATGCTTTAGAGAGTGTGACTAAGGAAGGCCTCTGGCACGAGGTGGCCTTGCAGGAGATGGCAAGCGAGCTGAATCTTGAAGGATAAGGGGAAGGGCTGGCTATATAGTATTGTACTTTCGTCTCTTCAAACTTATTGCACCAATTCTAGTGTTCTCTGCAAATGGCATATATAGAAGTCTTCAGATGGGAGCCTTCTTTGTATCTTAGCACCAAACCTGCAACCTGACACGGCTACAATGATCTTTTCCTTCTTCTGTCGTATTACCGTGAAATAGGGTTCTACTGTTCTCTGACGTGTATCACAGATAAAGGATAACATTGTCAATATATAAAAACTTGTTGATGTGTTCCGTCTTACTAAGTCTAATCTAACACAATGTTGACCCCAATTCCACTGCTCAATGCATATGCTTGGGAGAGGGAAATTTCCCCCTCTACCCCTCTTGAGTTCTTGTGGCTGGACTAATAATGAAATTGACACAAGGCAGATTAACAGGAGAAAAAGAAACAAATTTTAATGCATATGCATGGTGGTCTCATAGAAATGGGACCTAAAAAGTGGCCAAATCAGGTAGGCTTTATACTTGACAGATGAAGAAACAACAAATTTGTGAGACATTGACAGGACAAGGAAACTCAGCTTTTGGGTGCTCAATTAGTAAAGAATCTAAACAGCATTTAGGCTTGCAGTAATAAATTAAAGAAATAACAAGGTTTATTTCTATAGGTGGTAAGGGTGTCCTTCTACCTCCAGATGCAGGGGTGCACCTTTCACATGAGAGAATTATTTCCTGCTTTCAGGGAGAAAGAAAGGAGGGTCAGCGTGTCCCTTTTGCATCACCATTTCTTAAGTAATTTTAATTCAAAATAATCAATACTCCCTTGGGGCATATTTTGGGGTAGCCCACCCTGGGCCCCAACACATGCCTACTGTTGGTAATGACTTTCTATTTGTTCACCTGTCTAAGAAACATATACTAAGCTCCTACAGTGTATCTGAGACTGTGTGATATGAGGCACTTGAGATCCAAAGATGAGGAGGACAAACCAAAACCCATCCCTCTAGGATCTTACATCATCCATGGAGGTCCACGTGGAGCTCTTTCCTTTTTTGCTAATGAGAAGTGAATTACTAATCATGAGCTTTCTGATGCTGTTTTTAACATGTGCATCATAGTGACTATAATCACTGATGAGTCACTCTTCTGTGGACTTCAGTTTTCTCCTTGATAAGCAAGAGGTAAAGAACATTATTCCTCCCTCAGAGTTTTGGGGTAGGATTAAATGAGACTCATAAATGTGATAAGCTTCAAACTTTTATACAAATGCAGTATAACACTTCTGTATAATGTAGTACAGTGAAGTAACTGCTGTTCTTTGTTCATGCTCATTGGAAAGAATTGATCATCATCATTAGCACCAAATATTTACTAAGCTCTCACCACAGCCAATCTCTGTGTGGCTTTCTCTCTGGTGGATCCAATGGAGTGTTTTTATAGACTGTACTTCTCAGATTCTTCAGTGCAAACAGAATCATATATTCCATATTATTAAATCACCCTAAGTTTGCTGGAGTGATCAGACCTACTAGAATTCCAGAGACAGGGCATTTTCTGGGTTTATATGTTTGTTTTACTATATTCTAGATGGATATATATTTTACATGTTATTTCTTCCTTATGAACTGTTTCTACAAAAGTAGATTGTGAAGAACTTCCCAATTTTTTCCTTTTTTCTATTTTTTTTTTCTCCTGGGGAAGTAATGTATCTGGGGAGATATTGTTTTTGCCAAGGGAAAAAAAAATAAGATTCTTTCCGATAAGAAGAAACAAGATTACACTGGGATGTATGTCAGTAAAGTTTAAGCTTTATTGACAAGGATGCTATATCATTGTGTAAAATTCTTGCTGTCTCTCTAGATGGCCTAAAGAGAAATCAAATGCAAAGTGACATGGAGAAGTATCCACATCTCCTCCATATTATAAAGCTTGCAACATTTTTTTCAATATATCTTTTCACCAACCAAAAAACTTTACCAGGACTCAAACTTTCCATAAATGAAGCCAGTTGTTGAACTGATCAATTAAAGATGCAAAACCTAGACCAAAATAAACAAATTCCTTTCTCTGGAGCAAATTACTTGTTCTAGGCCTTCCTCAGAGTTGCACGTTATTGAATTCACCATTCAGCACCTAAAAAACCCTAAAACAACACATGACAAGCAAAATGTCCTCAGCCTGGGTGAAATCACACCCAGAAATTTGGAACCAGTTTATTATTGTCTAAAAATTACTGCTAGTATATGGCTAATTAAGTTGAAAGTAAAAGCTTTGCACATTTGATTTGTGTATGGATTGCCATGAAAATATTATATTAATTCAATTGGCTTACTAGATTTTCAAAAGTGATTTGTTTTCTGGTTCTAATTTGTAGTAATTGTGATAAATGCTTATGGATGCCCTTGCTTATGCTCCCTTCGGTAATCAGCATATCAGCCAAGAACAGACTAATAAGAAATGACAAACTTTCTAACTGTAGATTTTACCATCAGAGTATGATTCATATCTACTCTCTGTTCAACTAGCCTAGTTCTGGACTTTTAAAATCCCATTTACACTCTTTTTACAACTCCTAATTGGTTTCCTCTGTTGGGCTTTCTGTCCTTTACTCCATCCTACACAGGGCTACCACATCAATCTTAATCAAGCACAGGACAGAGTGTTAACTCCTTAGCATGGTGGCAAGATCCTCAATAATCTAGTCCTGATCCAGCCCATCCAGCTTCATTCACCCATTCCTAGACTATAAGATACTTACTCTATTCTTCACACATTCACAAATCCTGTTTATGTGCCCTTGCTTGCCTTGTCTAGAATAATATTGACGTCATCTTTGTCTCTGACTATTGGAATTTAAATAGTCGGAGTGGGGCTCCCCTGGTGATGCAGTGGTTAAGAATCCACCTGCCAATGCAGGGGACACGGGTTCGAGCCCTTGTTCGGGAAGATCCCACATGCCACGGAGCAACTAAGCCCGTGCGCCACAACTACTGAGCCTGTTCTCTAGTGCCTGAGAGCCACAACTACTGAGCCCTTGTGCCACAACTACTGAAGCCTGCACACCTAGAGCCTGTGCTTAGCGACAAGAGAAGCCACCGCAATGAGAAACCCACGCACCGCAACGAAGAGTAGCCCCTGCTCGTCGCAACTAGAGAAAACCTGCGCGCAGTAATGAAGACCCAAGGCAGCCAAAAAATAAAATAAATAAATAAATTTTTAAAAAGATAATAAATAAATAGAGTGCTCTTTGAATGTTAAATAATCCTGCTAACCATCTTTAGAATAAAATCCATATGGTATATAAATCACTCTATAAATGTTCTGCCTTTTTTTCATTACTTATTCCTTGATAATATTCAATATACAAAAGTATGTCCATCTTGCTAACTTGGATATCACATGCCTTTTATATTTCGGTTGTTTTACATATAGTTGAAGGAATAAATGATCTTTTATGATATCAGACATATGTGCTTGAACATCTTCATGTTATCTACATCCAGAATATGTATCTGCTTCCCATAATTTTTCTTTTCATAAAAATTTGACCCCATTAATTCCCTTTTCCTTCTTCAAGTTTAAGTTTAGGTGATATTTCTTTAAGGAATGATTCCCTTAAAGACCCTTTGGTTGAGCTGGGTATCTCATGGATATATTTGCGTCATTGTATTTAATTTTTATACTATTTTTTCATATCTTTCCTATTTTGTAAATTCACTGAAGGCAGGGATTCTTTCATATCAGAATTTTCAGTACCAAATATAAGGCCTAACATGAAACAATGAATACAGTCAATGTTTATCAAAATGTTGGGTTCATAAATAGCTATTACTAATTATCATGTGTGATCTAGACCATAAACCACACTTTCATGAGGTCCTTCATATTTTTGTCCATTGGGAAAATACTTTCCTTCCTCTGAATCTCCACATCATTTCTTTCATGGAATTTATAATTTTCGGCCCTGCAGTATCTTGATTTATTGACATGCTTATTTCTCCAAACTAGATTGTGAAATATTTTAGTAAGAAGAACTATGTTTAATTCTTTTCTGTACTTTTGTAATCCTGGAACAGATTGGGAACATGATGGTCATTCAATGCATGTTGAATAAATGGATGGTTAGGTGATATACACCAATGTTTGAAATAGATCCACTAGTATGTATTACTTCTATTGGAGTATTGCACAATCATCTAACCCAAATTCTACTTGATGATGAAATCTTTACACTTACAGTCACGGAGAAGCATCTTATCGAGTCCACAGTATGGGTGGTGGTGGTGGAGGAGAGTTCGCATTGTGCACTTGTGGTAGAGCTGCCATTTATGTTGGCACAGCACTTTGTGGTTTTCCACAGCTCTTATTTAACTTGACCCTGACTAAAGGCTGTCAAAGCAAGCAGAGTAAGGAGTCTTTGTTTACTGTTTCCTTTTTAGTTTGTTTAGAAAAATGTTATTCAGTAATAACCACGTTCCAGGCATTGTGCTAGACATGGAACACACAGGGGTAGAAAACTAGGAAATCGTCTTTGAGATATTACCTTATTTTAATGACAATAACTTTGTGTCTGAGAGAAATTGTTTTACTAACCCTGGGTCACAAAGTAAGTGCGTGGAAAGAATTCAGCATAAGAATTTTCTGTCAATTAAGACCTAAATTTAAGAAATAATGGAGTTCTGTACTCCATTGCATTATCTTCTTTCCCAAATAATTATTTCATTTACCCAGAGGCAGAAAATCAGTAAGCAAAATCTTTACTGTAAATGTGAACATTTTCCAGTGATGATCAAGATTATATTAAGAGAGAAAAAAAAGATTCTTTTTTTGAGATTTGTTGGCAGTCAGCTACTGCCATAACATCTTCTAGACAATTTTAGGAATGTATGATGAAGACTAGTATGAAATTTGAGATGTGTTGATGTTTAAGGAATGAATCTTAGATTCATAATTAGAAAGACTTCATAAAGAAACAACTCTTAAGTCTCAAAACTTAGATTAGGTAAAATAAATACTTCTAACTATGTAAATAATATTTTATACAGAAATTATTTATTTCTTACTAAACCATGTATTGAAACATAATATGTATATTTTACATTGTTTAATAAATTCACATATTATGTGATGTATTACAATACATATAATACATGATGTATATTTTTCCTTCAGTATTTTGTGGTTGTTGCTATTCTGTTAAAAAAAATCAATTTTATGTAGATTTTTTGACCATGAAGTAGTAGCAAGGAAAAAAACTCACTTGGATGAAAATTTGCTATATAGAATTCACAAAGAGAATAAAGGTTATGTGGATAATTGGGGAACAGTTCTATGAGAGGTGATGAACATCTGTTGGGAGCACAGATGTTAACTGCTATTTGGAGAAGACAGCATATTAATTCATAGCAATTATTTCAAATGGCTGGAAGACTTCAGGTTGACAAGACACCTTTGTTTTCTTTTACCTTTCCTTTTTTTATGTCAGCAGTTATTCCATGGAACTATGCAAGCAGTTCACTGTGGAAAAATGACAGGCTCATCATTTAGAACTCTAACTCTGCCATGTTGGCAATCTGAAAGCTCTGAGACAATCAGTGTGTCCCAGCCTGACTTAGCCAGTCCTGAAAGGCTATATATAAATATGAAATGGCACAAAATATGAAGGAGAAAGTAGCAAAAAATTTAATAATAGCTAACACTTATATAGCACTTACTCTTGTTTTACATAGATTAATACATTTCATCCTCACAACCTTCATATGAGGTAGCTTATGATATTACCCCTACTTCATGAGGAAGCTGAAGGAGAGATAGGTAAGGGGAAGAGATGGTACCTGGTGGAGCTAGGAATCAACTTAGGCAGTCTGATCTCAAGAGCCTCTGTTCTTAACCACTAAGTTGTAACTTGAAGAACATAAACTCATACATGTATATGCATGTGGGTTATGTACATTTGGGTATGTGTATGACTCTGTGTGTATACATCATATACAATTATAATGAGTTCTCCTATGCACATCTTCTTTGTACTTTTCCTAAAATGTGGCATCAGACTTTGATGAATCTAAATAGTAATCCATTCATTTATTCAGTCATTCATGCATTGCTTGAATAATGTAAGACATACATTGTTGGTAAAGGAATGCCTCAGTAAATGAATGAATGAATTCATCAATGCCAGAATATAAGAATTAAAAATATGATTAAGTGAAGAGTGAATAAAGGAATTAATTCACAAATCAAGAAATGTGTGAGTATCAACTTTAGTCCCTCCAGAAACAAAATAAAGAAAAAAGAGAGAGGCCCCTGAATTCATGAAGTTCATAGTAGAGTAATTTTTTTTATTATTATATCTGAATTTTTTCTTATTATAGCCATCCTAGTAGGTGTGAATTGGCTTCCCGTATAGTTTTATTTTTAATAGATCTTTATTGGAGTATAATTGCTTCACAATACTGTGTTAGTTTCTGTTGCACAAGAAAGTGAATCAGCCATATGCATACCCACATCCCCATATCCCCTCCCTCTTGAACTTCCCTCCCATCCTCCTTATCCCACCCCTCTAGGTCATCGCAAAGCACCAAGCTGATCTCCCTGTGCTATGCAGCAGCTTCCCACTAGCTATCTGTTTTACATTTGGCAGTGTATATATGTCAATGCCACTCTCACTTCGCCCCAGCTTTGCCCTCCCACCCCATGTTCTCAAGTCCATTTTCTATGTCTACCTCTTTATTCCTGCCCTGCTACTAGGTTCATCAGTACCATTTTTTTTTTTTTTTTTTTTTTTTTAGATTCCATATATATGTGTTAGCAAACGGTATTTGTTTTTCTCTTTCTGACTTACTTCACTCTGTATGACAGACTCTAGGTCCATCCGCATAGCAGAGTAATTTTGAAAGACAAGAGACAAGAAATACCCAAGTCCAGTAGAGTGTTACAAGGAAAAGTGGAGTAAGAAGAAATGTGTCATTCCAAAGTGGTGTTCAAGTCTAACCACATGTTAGAATCTACTAGAAACCTTTGGAAAAAAAATCCATTGCCAGTGTCCCAGTCTAGACAAACTGAATCCAAGTCTTGGGTGCTAAATGCCAGGCATGTGTGATTGTCCCATACGGTTCTGATATGTGCAGCCATCATTTGAGAACCACTGGTCAGAAAAAGGGAGCTCTCCAGAGAGTTTTTATAGAGGAGAGAGTTTTCTGGTTGAGTCTTGATAAGTCAAGGCTTTGCTAGGGTAGAACAATTGGGGGGATGGGTAAGGACAGGGACAGAACAGCAAGGGGGAGGGGCCAGAAACAGGAGGAAAGGCAAGGGAGAAAATTGCTAAATACAGAGAAACTTCTTGGCAGAATTACAGTTTACTCTGCTTCTGTAGCCTCTGAGCCTCTGGGCCCTTTGTCTCATTCTATCTGCCTTAACTCGTTGGCAGACAGGAATTAAAACACTCATCTGGGCTATGGTGTCCTGGACTTATTTAGGATAATGGCCTTTATTGATTGTGGTTCTTTGCCTGTAGGCCTCATTGGCTGTTTCAGCTTCAACTTTGACTTCAGACTCAGACTTCCCTAAATAGCTTCTAAATTGACTTTAAAATGCTCCATCTAAATTACTTAAAGGCTTTTCTCAGCCACCCCATCAATTTCTAGAGAATGAGATCTTGCCAACAATCAAGATTTTGTAGCACTTCTCAAGCCAAATAAAAGCTACAGCCCTTGCCCCAAGGAGTCTACCTCCAGGGAAGTAGGTGTCACCAGGTACTTAAAAATATATAAAATGCTATGATTTGAAATCGGATCCAGAAATGCTGACTCTCTCTCTGTGGTTAGAGCTGTTAACTACTTTACTGAGCGTTTTGTATCATTTCAGTCTGACAATACAGTGGCTATAACATTTTGTGCTGCTCATATTAAGAGAATCTGTATAGTGCTTTTAAAATCATCTGAAAGGGGGCTTCCCTGGTGGCGCAGTGGTTGAGAGTCCGCCTGCTGATGCAGGGGACACGGGTTCATGCCCCGGTCTGGGAAGATCCCACATGCCGCAGAGCAGCTAGGCTCGTGAGCCATGGCCACTGAGGCTTGCGCGTCTGGAGCCTGTGCTCCATAACGGGAGAGGCCACAACAGTAAGAGGCCTGCGTACCACAAAAAAAAAAAAAAAAAAAAAATCATCTGAAAGGGTCTTTAGATGTTTTGACTATTGTCTTTGCTGAATGATAATGACAATAGCTGATGATTCTAATAGCTGGCACCCTTGAGCATTTACTCTGTGGTAGTCAATATTCTTAGCACTTGGCCTGTATTCATTTATTAAAAGCTCTCAACAAGCCTGTGATAGTAGCAATTTATAATTTTTAATTTATAGACGGCAAATTCATGAGTCTGAATATATATAAATTCAGTGAAAAATGCCTAAATAGCTTAATGAATAAGTGATTCTTTTTTATGCATCTGATACGAAAACTGAATTGTGTAACACCAAGTAATAACACTCTTTATTTAATACTTACAAATAACCAGACACTGTTCTAGGTGCTTTATTATTACCTCTTTTAACCCCTACAGCAATCCTATTTTTTCCACTTTGCAATTTAAGAAACTAACACCCTGACGGGCAATTGACTTTTTGACCTCACACAGCTAATGTTAGATATAAGGTCTTATCTTATGTCATGCTTCTAGTTTTCCATAGCCTCCAAAGAAGTAAGAGATTTCAAATAAGTCCTACAATTTGGAAAAGAAAGATAGCACCGTCTCTCTCTCTCTCTCTCTCTCTCTCTCTCTCTCTCTCTCTCTCTCTCTCTCCCCCCCTCTCCCCCTCTCCCCTCCCCCCACACCCCCTCTCTCCCTCCTCCTCCCTCCCTCTCCTTCTTCTCTGTCTCTTTCTCTCTGTCTTTCTGAATCGTATTTCATGAAACTCAAGAGTAACAACCAAGACTTACACGTTTTATATATTACAACACATTCTCCTGAGTTTTGCAGACAGGGGCCATGACACACGCAAGCCAGGTTGCAATATACGTGCATTTATCACACCTTCTGATGTGACTTCAGCCTTTTCTCTTCTGATATGGTTTCTCCAATAGCAAGTAAGTGAAAGTGACATCATTATTATAAAGGCAATCCTCAATATCTTTGGATTTATTTGCTTGTTTATTTTATTTATTTATAAGCACTGGAACTTAGTAAAATATGCCTTGCAGTTGGCCTCAGAATTGTACTACTCTGGGGTGTCATGCTACTTTGAAACCCAGACCTGGTTTATTATGAGACTTGGCAAGATTGTTGTTATGTTTGGCTTGCTTTGTATTTGGTCAGTTACTTGGTTGCTTTTTCTTTGTTTTATTATTTGTGTGGGCTGGATACTTTTCATTTGATTTTAATACAGGTTCCCCATCCTATTCTCAGGAGATTCTGATCAGTAAATAAGGACAAGTCCCTAAAAGTTGTACTTGTAAAAATGTCCTTTTGTCGTTCTATCCATAGCCATGTTTGTGAACCAACTCCAGGCACAGGTTGATACTCTACACTACAAAATGCCACAAATGACTCCTCTCAACCATTCCCTTCTGTCTATATGACAGTATCTTCTTCCATTACACAATAAACGATAAAAACAAGGGGTTACCAAGGCTCAGAAACTTCATTTCATACTTGCTCCTGTAAAAGATAAGAGCAGTTACACTAAAATGGCTCGATCATTTTTAAAGTGTCAGGTCTTTGCTCTCTCAGGACCCTTTACCACAGAAGAACATTCATATTTCTTCTAGTTCCCCTAATAATAATACTAAAAATAAAATAAATAAAATAAAATAAAATGAATAAGCCTCCTTGTGTCTCCAGTCTATTGCCAACTTTAATTCATAACCGTCAGTATTAATTCAGGCCTAAGGTCTCTAGGAAAGATAACAGATGCCTAGACTGTTTTTTTTTTCTACATTTGATTTTCTCATGTTCCATCAAGGTTGGCTAAATCTATTTAGTCCAGATTCCAGCCTCAGGCATCTCTAAATGTGTTAGTTTAATACTTTGTCATCTCTCTTTTGCATTCTTCATGGAAGATAGATAGTTTTATATTAAGAAACTATGATAAAGTGTTTCCTGACAAGGAAAAAATTGATTCTGGGAACCTCCATCGAACACACAGAATTGATTTTTCTCATTTTGTACTGAAATCACAAAATGCTTGCTGAAAAGCATCTACATGCAGGATCTCCCCTTTAGTGACACTGGTATGAAAGGAATATTTACAGTATTTCCTTTCCCATAGCTCTTGTGAGATAGAAAAGATTACAGAAATCAGGGGATTGTCATGAATCCAGCATAGAAGGGACAGGAAGATGGTACCAGAACCAGAATTGAGAAATCACTAGAGCTAACATTACTGACCTATCTCATCTCAAAGAAGTCACTTGCACTTCCCAAGCCTCAATTTACACCTCTGTAAAATGGACTTATACTATGTTATAGGTTATTGAGGAGGTTTACTGAGGTAAAGAATATTGTCAAATATATTTTCAAATATTTAAAAACAAAGACTCCTACAAATACAGAAAGAAAATGTAAGAATATATTAAATCATTAATACAGAAACCATGAAGATGATAAAGCTAGTAGCAAGAACACTTGAAGAACTATGTATTTGCATGAGTTTTGTTTAAATATATGTAAAACAGATTCACTTTGCTTTATGCCTGAAACTAACACAACATTGTAAATCAACTATACCCCAATACAAATTTTTTAAAAATAAAAAATAAAAACTAGTTCTGATAAAAAAAAAGCATGTTAGACTAAGATTTTTAGGTTAGACATAAAAATGGTTAATGTTGCTCAGGACAATAAAATTATAACCTTTGAGTTACATTTTCTTTTTTGTTGTTGTTGAAGTATAGTGGAAATACAACATTGCATTAGTTTTAGGTGTACAACGTAGTGGTTTATCTTCATATTCATATTAGGTATTCATATTCATTATGAATTGATCACCATGAAGTCTAGAAACAATCTGTCACCAAAGTCATTACAATATTATTGACTCTATTCACTATACTGTACATTACATCACCGTGACTTATTTATTTTATAACTGGACGTTTATACCTCCTTGTCTCTTTCATCTATTTTGCCTGACCACCTACCTTCTCCCCTCTGTGAAACACAAGTTTGTTCTCTGTATCTGTGAGTCTGTTTCGTTTAGTTTTGTTTGTTCATTTGTTTTTTAGATTCCATATTTAAGTGAAATGATACAGTATTTTTATTTCTCTGTCTGACTTATTTAACATATTACCCTGTAGGTCCATCCATGTTGTCACAAATGGCAAGATTCATGCTTTTTTAGGGCTAAGTAAAATTCCATTTATGCATTCATCTATCAATGGATACTTGGGTTGCTTCCATATCTTGGCTGTTGTAAATAATGATGCAGTGAACACAGGGGTGCATATGTCTTTTCAAATTAGTCAGGGTTTTTTTGTTGGATAAATACCCAGAAGTGAAACTGTTGGATCATCTGATAGGTATTTAAAATATTTTTTGAGGAATCTCCATACTGTTTTTCTTAGGGGTTGTATCAATTTATATTTCCACCAACAGTGCACAGGGGTTCCCTTCTCTCTACATCCTCATCATCAGTTGTTATTTGTTGTCTTTTTGCTAATAGCCATTCTGACAAGTGTGAGGTGATCTCTCATTATGGTTTTGATTTGCATTTCCCTGATGATTGGTGATGTTGAGCATTTTTTCATGTGTCTGTTGGCCATTTCTGTGCCTTCTTTGATAAAAAAAAATGTCTGCTCAAGACTTCTGCCCACTTTTTAATTGGTTTTCTTGTTGTTGTTTTTTGATATTGAGTTATGTGATTTCTTTATAAAATTTGGATATTAACCCCTTATCAGATATATCATTTGCAAATATTTTCTCCATTCAGTAGGTTGCCTTTTCATTTTGTTGATGGTTTCCTTCACTGTGCAAAAGCTTTTTAGTTTGATGTAGTCCCATTTGTTTATTTTTGCTTTTATTGCCCTTGCCTGAGGTGATAGTCAAAAAAATATTGCTAAGATTGCTAAGACCAATGTCAAAGAGAATACTGCCTATGTTTTCTTCTAGGAGCTTTATGGTTTCAGATCTTACATTTAAATCTTTAATACATTTTGAATTTATTTTTGTATATGGTGTAAAAATATTGTCTAGTTTCATCCTTTTGCATATAGTTGTCCAGTTTTCTCAGCACCATCTACTAAAGTCTGTCTCTTTCCCCATTGTAATCTTGCCTCCTTAGTTGAAGATCAATTGGTCATATAAAAGTAGTTTATTTCTTCACATGAGCATGGTATAGCTTTCCATTTATTTGTGTCATCTTCCATTTCTTTCATTAATGTCTTATAGTTTTAAATACAGGTCTTTCACCTCTTGGTTAAATTTATTCCTAGGTATTTTATTCTTTTTATTGCAGTTGTAAATAACATTGTTTTCTTAATTTCTCCTTCTGATAGTTCATTATCAGTGTATAGAAACACAACAGATTTCTGCATTTTGATTTTGTATCCTGTAACTTTACTGAATTTATGTATTAGTTTTAATTATTTTTATGCTGGAGTCTGTAAGGTTTTCTATATATAACATTATTCCATCTGCAAACAGTGACAGGTTTACTTCTTCCATTCTGAATTGTATGCCTGTTATCTTTTTCTCTTTTCTGATTGTTCTGGCTAGAACTTCTAATACTATGTTGAATAAAAATGGTGAAAGTGGTGACAGAACACATCCTTTTCTTATTCCTGATCTTAGAGGTAAAACTTTCAACTTTTTACCTTTGACTATTATGTTAGCTGTGAGGTTGACTTATACAGCCTTTACTATGCTGAAATATGTTCCCTCTATACCCACCTTGTTGAGAATTTTTATCATAAATGAATGTTGAATTTTGTCAAATGCTTTTTATACATCTATTGAGAATATCATATTATTTGTATCCTTCATTTGTTAGTGTGGTATATCACATTGATTGATTTGTGGATATTAAACCATCATTGCATCTTGGAATAAACCCCATTGGATCATGATTTATGATCCTTTTTATGTATTGTTGAATTTGGTTTGGTAATATTTTGTTGAGAATTTTTGCATCTGTTTTCATCAGGCATATTGGCCTGTAATTTTCTTTTTTGTGGTGTCTTTGTCTGGTTTGGGTGTCAGGGTACCATTAGTTGACCTCATAGAATAAGTCTGGGAGTGTTCTTTCATCTTTAGTTATTTTGGAATATTTTGAGAAGGATAGATATTAACTCTTCCCTAAATGTTTGATGGAATTTACCTGTCAAGCCATCTGGTACTGGACCTTTATTTGCTGGGAGTGTTTTGAATACTGATTCAGTTTCATTACTAATGATCAGTCTGTTCTTTTTTTTTTTTTTTTTTTTCTTTTTCTTCCCGATTCACTCTTGAAAGATTGTATGTTTTTAGGAATTTATTCATTTCTTTTATTTTGGGACTATAATTGTTCACAGTAATCTCGTGATTCTTTGTATTTCTGTGCTGTCAGTTGTAACTTCTCTTTCATTTCTGATTTTACTTATTTGAGCACTCTCTCTTTTTTATGAGTCTGGCTAAAGGCTTATCAATTTTGTTTATCTTTTCAAAGAACCATCTCTTAGTTTCATTGATCTTTTCAATTGTGTTTTTTAGTCTCAATTTCACTTATTTTCACTCTGATCTTTATTAGTTCCGTCTTTCTACTAACTTTGGGCTTTGTTCTTTTTCTAGTTCCTTTAGGTGTAAGGTTAGTTTGTTTATTTGAGATTTTTCTTATGTCCTCAGATAGGCCTATAAGATTATATACATCCTCTTAAAATTGCTCTTCCTGCGTCCCATAGATTTTGGAATGTTGTAGTTTCCTTTTTATTTGTTTCAAGGAATTTTTTTTTTTATTTCCTCTTTGATTTTTTTCATTGACCCATTGGTCATTTAGAAGCATGTTGTTTAGTCTCCATGTGTTTGTGTTTTTCTCCCAGTTTTCTTCTTTCAACTGTTTTCTAGTTTTATACCATTGAGGTGGAAAATGATGCTTAGTCTGATTTCAATCTTTTTAAATTTATTGAGACTTTTTTGTGGCTTAACATGTGATCTATGTTAGGGAATGTTCCATGTATACTTAAAAAGAATGTTTTGCTCTTTTGAGGTTTAATGTACTGTATATTCTCTTAAATCTATCTGGTCTACTTTGTTGTTTAAGACCAATGTATTCCTATTGATATTCTGTCTGGATGATTCATCCATTTATGTAAGTGGGGTGTTTAACTCCCCTAGTGTTATTCTATTACTGTCAGAATCTCCTTTTATGTCTGTTAATATTTGCTTTATGTATTTAGGTCCTCCAATGTTGGGTGCATAGATATTTACAAGTTTTATATCCTCTTGTTGGATTGATCCCTTTACCATTATGTACTGTTCTTTTGTGTCTCTTGTTAGTCTTTGATTTAAAGTCTATTTTTATCTAAGTATTGCCATCCCAGTTTTCTTTCTGTTTCCATTTGCATGGAATGTCTTTTTCCATACATTCACTTTCAGTCTGTGTGTAACTTTAGATCTGAAGGGAGTCTCTTGTAGGCAGCATATACAGGGATTTTCTTTTTAAATTCATTCAGCCATCTATGTCTTTTGATTGGAGCATTTATTTTATTTATACTTAAAGTAATTATTTGTGAGTATGTACTTATTGCCATTTTGTTAATTATTTTCTGAGTTTTTTAGTTCTTCCCTGTTCCTTTCTTCTTCGCTTGTTCTCCTGTGATTTGATGACTTTCTTTAGTGTTATGTTTGTATTTATTTCTTTTAATTTTTTTGTGTATGTGTTATAGGTTTTTGGTTTGTGGTTACCATGAGATTTATATAAATAAGCTATGTATATAGTGGCCTACTTTAAGTTGATTGTCACTTAAGTTCAATTGCATTCTAAAAGCACTATATTTTTCTTTCCTGCCCCCACATTTTATGTTTTGGCATCATATTGTATATCTTTTCATTTTGCATATCACTTAACTATTTTAGATACAGATGATTTTACTACCTTTTTTTTCTTTTAATCTCTGTCCTAGCTTCGCATGTGGTTGATCCACTACTTTTACTATACATTTGCTTTTATCAATGAGAATTTTTCTTTCCTAATTTTCTTGTTTCTAGTTATGACCTTTTCTTTTCCATTTAAAGAAGTTTCTTTATTGTTTATTGTAAGGCTAATTTATTGGTGATATACTCCTTTAGCTTTTGCTTGTTTGAGAAACTCTTAATCTCTTCTACAATTGTGAATGAACCTTGCCAGGCACTTTGAATGTATCTTGCCCATCCCTTGTGGTCTATAAAGTTCCACTGAAAGTCAGCTGATAGTCTCACATACAAGGGATTTCCTTGTATGTAACCTATTGCTTTTCTCTTGAGGATTTTAAGATTCTCTCTTTATCCCTAACTTTTGACATTTTAATTATAACGTGTTTCAGTGAGGTTCTCTGGGTTTATCTTATTTGAAACTCTCTGTGCTTCCTGGACTTGGATATCTGTTTCTGTTGCCCCATTAGGGAAATTTTCAGCCATTATTTCTTCAATTAATTTTTCTGTCCTTTTCTCTCTCCTCTTTCCCTGGGATCCCTATAAGGTGAATATTATTACATTTGATGTTTCAGAGGTCTCTTACTATCCTCATTTTTTCTTGTTTCTTTTTGCTGTTCTGATTGGGTGATTTCTGCTCTCCTGTTTTCCAGACCATTGATCTGTTCTTCTGCATCCTCTAATCTCCTGTTGATTTCTTCTAGTGTATTTTTCGTGTCAATAATTATTGTTTTCTTCAGTTCTAATTGGTTCTTTTTTATATTTTATCTTTGTTGAATTTCTCACTGAGTTCATTTATTGTTCTCCTGAGTTCAGGAAGTATCTTTATTATCATTACTTTGAACTCTTTATCTGGTAAATTGCTTATCTCTGTTTCATTTCATCCTTTTTCTGATGTTTTGTCTTGTTCTTTCATTTAGAAGTCATCCCTTTGTCTACTCATTTTGTCTAACTCACTCTCTCTCTTTCTATGTGTTGGGTAGATCTGGTACATTTCCCAGTCTTGAAAGAATGACCATACGTAAAAGGTGTCCTGTGGGACCCAGTGGCATGGTAACTAGAGTCAGGTGCTCAAAGGGTATTTTCTTTGTGGGCTGCATGTGCCCTCCTGTTTTACTGGGTTGCAATTTCTGTGGGTTTGCTAATGGATGTCGTTGTACCCTGGCCCTACTGGCTGTAAGGCACAGCTGTGACTGTTGCGAGCATGTTATTGTGTGGGGCTGAACCCGTGGAGCAAAGGTTACTTTGCACGCTGCCCAATAAGTGGGGTGGGACTAGCCTGGCCAGGGCAGGCAGGTCGAGTCCTCAGGGGAATGGTAGGGCAGGGTGTACAGTGGTAGCTCAGTTAAAGGAGAGTGATGGAAATGGGGCTTGCCAGCACTGAGAGAGCTAGGTGGAAGGGGAGTCAAAACTGGCACCCACCAGTACTTCAGTCCCTGGAGAAATTTCCACCAGATCCTTGCCTCTTGGGCTAACACCCTAAAATTTAGTCAATGAATCTCCTTCTTGTATGACCCAGGTGTTTTTCAAGCTCCTACCTCTGTGCTGGGACTTGGAGTAAGTGAGTGTTACCGCGAGGCCTTTGAGAGCAGAGTCTCAGTCTCCCACAGCCCTTTTGTCAATGATCTCAGTGAGGGCCAAAACTCTGACTTGTTCACTACTGTAGCCTTTCATCACATGACAGTGCCTGACACAGAGAAGGTGATAAGTATTTGAATGATTAAAATTCTCTGATTGCACAGAGGGAGTAGAAATCTGAATGAAGTGGAATGAGAATGTAGGTGGAGAGTGCTAACAAAAAGAAAAAACAATAAACAATGGAAGAATCTCTGAGTGGCTTATTGTTCTAAAGCTTGAGGTATTTAAAATGGAAAAAGGTTAAGTGGTGTAAAGTTCTATTTGGTCACCTGAAGCCATTAATTTATTCATCAATTTGTTTGCTTTCTCAATCATTGACTATTTATCTAGTAACCATTGCATGTGAAGGATTTTTAAGTAATAACATGACTTATCTGTTCCAATAAGTCAAATTAAATCTTCTTGTCAATGAGAGTTGATATTTCAGTTAGGGAAATAATATATATAACTCTGAAATGATAAGATAGCAATTACAATGTAAAAATATGAAGCAGGGCTTAGAAATCTCATTACAGATTTTATATAAATCTGAAAAAAATGTACATGGATAGCTAGCAGTATTTCTTCCTAGCAAAGATGATGTTTTATTAGATTTCATATGCTTGATACCTAACACAATACCTGGCATAAAGTCAGTAGTCAAGAAATGCTTTAATCTTCAAAGTGTATAATGAACAAGTAAAATTCTAAAGAGGGATGGGGATTAGAACAAAGAAAATTTGCTGACATAGTCACCATCATCACAGTCATTACTATCATCTCATCTTTATCCTCATTTTCATATTAGCTATATTTTTTGAGTTTCATATGTGTACTAGATACCAGACAATTCTTTATGTAATTTTCAAAAATTATCTTCATAATTCTTCTAAGTACAAATACTTTCTCATTTTCACATGAGGAAAGTGATGTTCAAGAAGTTCAAGTTAGTTTTTCAAGGTTGGCAGCTAGCAAGGTTTAGAGTCTGTAGCAAAAGTGAGGTTTGTTTGATAGCATTGCCTTTCCTATTTCCACTAAATCATGCTAGGAAAAAAAATGAGATGCTGTATGCCAGCTACCCAAGGTAAATGATTAAAAAGAAAAGCCAATCAAATAATCTTTTTTTTTTAAAAAAAAGCAGTAATGTTTTTATTAGACATTAAAAATCCAAATGTAAATCTTCTACCATAGATCCTTATATAATAAGCATTAGCATTTGGCGCTATTCTTACTTATCATCTATTTTTAATGAGTTAAGTGAAACACTAACAAAGCGATCATACTCTAACCTGTAAAGATGCATAAATACACTCTATTATCATATTAATGTGGTGATGATTTATATTTCACCTATTAAATGCGTAAAAAATAGTTAAAATAGTTTTTTTAATTTCCAGTCACTAAATCCTTCTATACATGTCATTAAAATTAAGAATGGAAGGAAATTTCTGTATCAGAAATTGAGTTCAATTAGGAACTCATTATGAAGACACAGTGAAATTGATTTGCAACTGTATCTTTTTGGGCTTCCATTTTTTAATGTTAATAATAAAATCATAAATTTGACAAGGAAAGTCGTGAAGGTACTTCATAGGAAGGGTTATCCATTACTTCAAAAGTGTATTATCTGGAACTTATTCCCTTCTGCTACCAAGATTTGTCATGTCCAAGAGATTAATGATGTTGAATATAAACTAGTTGGCTGACATCAGTTACCATGACCCACATTCTCAGTAGATTTATGTGTCACAGTATTGTTCTTTCATGCCTTAAAAAAACTCTCCTTAAAACCAAGTATTACGTTTTGAAGATTGGTGCTATTGTATAGGCTGTTTTCTATAGACAGAAATTGGTCCAACGTGATTCCATGCTAAAAATAGCCCTCAAGATGGCTGTATACATTAGTGGTGCATATGCACGTACAAAGTACCGTGAAATTCTGGTTAAACAATCAGCAAAGGGTCAAAACTACCCTGGAGAGAGTCCAAAGGAGGGCATGCAAGAGATTCCAGGTATCATAAGATTTTCCGCTAGCTTTCAAGGTAAAGCCCACATGTATTCAAAGTCTATAGTACCATTATGTATATGACTAGGGTATAGGCATACCCACCATCTCACACAACAAAAATGTGTTTATTTTCTATTTTTATTACCCCAAACTTAGCAGTTTAACAGGCTCCTAATTATTATCTCATAGTTCTGTAGGTCCCAAGTCCAACACAGTGTGGCTAGATTCTTAAAGCTCACAAGGCTGAAATCAGGGCATCAGCTGGGCTGTAGTTCTCATCTCAGGCTTGGGACTCTCTTCCAAGCTCACTGCTAGTTGGCAGAAATCAAATTTTTTTCCATTCTTTTCACATGGATCTCTCGATCTTAAGTCAGCAATGTGGTGGTGAGTGTTTCTCATACTTTGAATCTCTCTGACTTCCTCTCCTACCTTCCTCCTTTGTCTTTTAAGGATTTATATAATTACATTGCGTCCACCCAACAATCCAGAATAATCTCTTCATTTTAAAATAAATTGGTTAGTAATCTTAACTATGTATGCAGTCCCTTTTGCCATGAAAGGAAGCATAACCATGGAAGTACCAACAAGTGTCAAAGATCAAGGGGCCAAAATTCTGCCTCCTAGAGCTAGAAACTAGAAGCTGGAACTCAGGGTTTGAGAGAAAGTCTGGAGAACATAAAACTTGAATTTCACACAGTAAGAAGTACTTTCTATAATTCATTAAATTACAGTGTTGTCCTGGTTGAACATAGAGGCTCCCAAAATTTTCATAAAATCTTGATTGACATTTCTATGCTGGGTGGAAAAATAAAAGGGAGGATTATATTTGGAGACATCTGTGATATTTTGAGGTGATATTCATTCACTCTAACTGGCAGGGTGCCTGGCTAGAAGCTGGAGGGATCTTCAGTATGAAATCAGTATGTAGTCAGGATTAGGCTGTTAGGTAGTATATGTTTTATCTCGCTCAAGTATTTGAAAATAATGTTAGTGCTAATATTTTAGTTTATGCTGTTCATATCTATACCTTTATAAAAGTAATTGAAAGGCTGTATCTTTTCATGCATAAGATACCTTTAAAAGAAAAAAAAAGGGAAAGAAATGCAGAGTTGTAGGTTCACCTGTATTTTATTTAATCTGACAACTGTAAAATGAGTAAAAGAATCTCTGAATTCTGAAAAATTGTAAATGCCTTTGGATTATTATTTATCATCAACAATTGAGATTATTGACAATATACTTAATGCTAAATAAGATGCTGGAGACATAATTTCTGCCCAAGGGTTTTTAAAATCCACATTGTATTAAGTGCATGCTGTGTGAAATGTAATTCATCTCAACTTGATCAAACTTTTTCATTAAAATTCTATTTATAGTATTGGGCAAAAAGGCACTTAAGCTTTAAAGTAAAGTAATCCAGTGTGCTTTATTAATGCATATTGCAAGTAAAGCCGGTGCCTTCCCATAGAGGAAAAATATTTTATAGGTTGAAATCTTAATTTAATACAGTCATTTTTGAAAGTATTTGCTTGTTGAAATAAAAAAAACAACATGAGTTTAAATGTTTCAGTTTAAATCATACCAATCAGAAAAATACATAAAAATTTTCATCATCATAATGAGTGCACTATATATTTAGCAGAGGGAAGTGATTTTATTTAGTGTCTTCTATAAATCAGGTACTAAGCTACATGTTCTCTATATTGTAAGGAATCATTAAAGTGCTGTAAAATATAAATATCTTTATTTCTATAAAAGAAAAAACTGGGATACAGAGAATTCAATTCAAATGTCAAATTTTTCCTATAGGTGCCCAAGTCTGACCCCCTACTTCTCCATTCATAGTTCTTTTCTATGAGTCATTCATAAGCAATTTCATGAGAAATCATGAGATTTTTCTCATACTACTTTGGAATCCTGATTTAGATGTTTTGTACCCATTGAGTTATTCAAATTTCCTATTTTATTGATTGCTTAACTGTTTGTAATCAAGGTACTTGAGTACCAAAAAATTGACAAGAATTCTGAATCACTGAAACAATTGAGATAATTTTTTAAATTAATTTTATAATTCATCTTATTGGGTTACCTATGGAAGGGTTTTTGAAACAGGCCTATATATAACAGGCCTTAGTACTTCTGTGAGCCTCATGAAAATTTGACCCAGCCACGTGACCAAAAGAACTGCAAAGGAGGCTGGGAAATATAGTCTAGCTAAGGCCCCAGGAAAAAGAGTAAACCATTTTACAAGTAGCTAGCAGACTCTATTATATTCTCTCATTATCTTTTGTTCCCCCTAAATCAACTTCATCCTTTCTTCACACAACAACTAGCCCATCAAGACATATTTCAGGTATGCTTCCCTTCAGAAGACTTTGCCCTCACCTCATCTATATTAGCTACTCCTTCTTTGAGCTTTTATTGTGTCTTGTGCATATTAAAATCACAAAACTTTCATACTATGTTTAAATCTTTCCCAAACAATAGAGCTTCATCTTTGTGTTTTCAAAAATTGACATAATGCTGGGAATTCAGGGTGTTAATTCAATGAGTGTATTAAAGATTCTAAAGGCATCAGTTTTCCCGTGATACAATAATCAAATGACATGTTTCATTGAATGTTCTTGAATTCATTTGTATTAAATCTAATATAAATAATTGCAAAATAGTGATGGGCACTAACAATATTTTAGGATATGTTTAATAACTATAATGTGCTCTAAAATATCTTTAATCTCTACTGATGAGAAAGTTATAGGTACTGTTACTACTACTGGGGTTTTCTGCTTATATTTATAATTGAAGGAAATGCTGAATTTCAGGAAGAAGTTAGTGAAAATAAAGTACAATATCTTACACAAATTTATAGACTCCTGAATTCTACGTAGACCTTATGTTCAGAATGTCTATGTTAAATCCTAAATTATTTAAGGATATAGAGATTTTATATGATTGAAGTTTGTGCTTTCCATGGTCTTTTAAGAAATTTTTTTCAGAAAAACATTTTGTATTCTTTATATGTCAGGAACATTCCCCTAAATGTGTTTGGATTATTTCACAGTCCTCACAACAAATGTCAGATAAGAAAACAGGTTTTGCACAGTTAAGCAGTTAGCCTAAGACCACAGAATTAGCAAGAGGAAAAGTGAGAATGGAAATCCATGTATGTTTGAATTTGGCTATTATCTTAAGCACTGTGGCCTATTGATGACATGAGGGTACATTCAAAAGCATCTGGATTCAAATCTTGTCTCTGCCACATCAAAACTGTATAAGGTTATTCAAGCAAATCATTTACCATCACTGAGCATTAGTTTTAAAAAGTCAGTATAATATCACGCCAACTACTTTTTGTGAAATCACTTTACAATCCCTAATCATTGCATAAATAGTAGCAAAACTCAATTGAGAGGCAATCTTACTGTATTTTTTCCCTGAATTCAGATCATAACAAAAGCATTTTTAAAGTAAAATATCAAAAGCTCAAACTATTATGATCTAGAGAATCTTGCAGTAATATTTTTCTTTTTCTTCTAACCACATTAAAAGTTCTTAAGTTTATACTCGGAAAATCAATTTTTTTCCAGTTAAATTACATGAAGTGTTAGTTGTGTTATAACCACCTCACTAGGTAAAATAATATTCTGTTTTATATAGTAACTCATTTCAATTAAATTCTTCCATGAAGGAAAACCAGATACTATAATACCTGTATTAGTTAGGTTTTGCTGTATAACAAATCACCACACAATTTAGTGTCCTAGACAACAGCAAATTTTTTGCTTATTATTCTGCAAGTTGGCAGTTTGCACTGGGTGAAGCTAAACTGCAAAGTTCTGGTATCAGGTGGCTCACTCAGGCATCTGTGGGCACCTGAGGGAGTTGGCTGGGTGCTGGCTGTAATAGGATGGTGTTCAGTTGGAACACCTCATTTTCTGTTCCATGTGGTTCCCCATCCTTCAGGAGGCTACTTCAGCTTGCTCATGTGTTGGCTAAGCTGGTTGTCAAGAGAGAGACTGAAAGAGAAAAAGACCTCTTGAGGCCTACGCTAGGGACTAGCAAATCATTGCTTCTGCCATATTCTCTTCATTGGTCAAAGTAAGTCACAAGGCCAACCCAGAGTCAAAAGAGGTGGAGAAATAAACTTCATCTCTACACAGGAACTGCTGAAGAGTCACATTTTCTCCTGAGAGGAGAAAAACATGCCATTTCTGCAAGCAATATACCAAGTATCTGTCCTACAGAAGAGGGAAACTAGAGTCAAATTAAATGTTACTTGACTGACATCCTAAGTAGTAGATCTATCATTTATCTGCAGGCCTCCCTGTCCAAATCCATTTTCTTCTAATTAGGACACCATCACTTTTAATGAAATTCCAAATCTTCTTCCTTCTTCTTTGGCAGATAATTATATATAAATAGATAGTTTATATGTAAAAATAATTATATACATATATATATATATAATGTCAAAGAAGTAGGAAGAAAATATAAATATATTTATACATATATGAGTATATATACATATATAAATGGATGTCTATTTATTGTAACAAATTTTCAGTGGCTCAAATGATTTTTGACTTTCTATTCTGTTTGCCTCTTTAACTCAGTGAGTACTTATGTGGGACATGTTATGAAAACAATGTGAAATGATATTGAAAACACTCTAAGTAACATGTGGTAACATGTGTGCTTTTATAATGACTTTTTCTTATAATACTACATTAAGAGACCAGCACAGGGAGGAGAAATGGGAATGAGAAGGTACACAGTTCTCCACTGGGTACCACAGTGACAATAATAAAGAGGAGACTATGGTTCACGTTGGGAGAATTCCTTCCTCTTAGGGGCTTCCAGGGCTCTGCTATTTTTAAGTAATTAATCTTTTGTGCAAATCAGTGAATGTGACTTCATCAAGGTCACCAGACAGGCAAGAGCAGAAATGAAAACTTAGTTTTCATCTTTTATTCCAAAGACCCAAGTCAAAGACTCTGGCAGGACATACTAATGAGGCATTGTACATTGAGGCCTCCTAAAATGAGGCTTAAAATTGGCCAAACTTCACTTTGTCTTACAACCATATGATACCAGGCTTTTAAAGGCATGAGTTTTACAATTTTAACTCCACAAAAATCAACATTATTATGTACAAATAATAATATTAATTCAACCCCTCTATCCTTACGTCAATATAATTTTTTTTTGAGAAATCTGTTTGGGATAAAAGTAAAATGACATTAGATATCAGTGAAAAAAGTGTATAGCAATTATATTCAGATGCATTTGAAAAATTAATACACTAATTTATAATGTGCTTATAATTCATATTATTTTGCTCCCATAATAATGTCCTCACTAACATCTTTGTGCAGTTGACATAACTAGCATTATTTTGTGGAATTTGTTTAGAAGAAACTGATACTAAAATGAGGTAAGTGACTTTCCCACCACTTCCTGGTAGATTCATTTTAAGCACTTTTGAAAATGTAAATATTGTGCCCATATTAGGAAAATAATAATTTGTAACTGTCTAACTAGAATTTGGTGAAAACCTGTATTGCAAAATACATATATTCTCTTTCTCTCAGAAGCTTAAAGAGCTTATGATTAGTCACAAGAGGATGAGAAAAAAGACAGGAGTAGAAATTGAGTAGTAAATATTGCTTACCTTTTAAGGGTAAAGTGCAAAGCATGCATTTTGGCAGTATACATATCTGAGTCTTTCTCAGTGACAAAAAGTGTCCTCAGGTGCAGGGGGAGCTAAAACTGTTTGTCCTTATTTTCAGACTTCCTAGACTTTGTACCTCTCTCTGGCTATTATATCTCCCAGCTGTGTTCTTGTGATTTCATTTTTGAGAGTATGATGGGATTCTTAGTGGTATTTCTGTCCTATCACTTGAGTGTTTTTCTATACATTTTCTTTTATCATTTTTTTTAAAGGTTAAATATTTAGGCAATACAGGCATACCGGGTTTTATTGCACTTGACTTTATTACACTTTGCAGATACTGTGTTTTTTTTGTTTTGGTTTGGTTTTTTTTTGCGATACACGGGCCTCTCACTGTTGTGGCCTCTCCCGTTGCGGAGCACAGGCTCCGGACGCGCAGGCTCAGCGGCCATGGCTCACGGGCCCAGCCACTCCGCGCCATGTGGGATCCTCCCGGACCAGGGCACGAACCCATATCCCCTGCATCGGCAGGCGGACTCTCAACCACTGCACCACCAGAGAAGCCCTCTTTTATCTTTTTTACATGGCTTTGTTTCTGTTTGCTTGTTTTTGCTTTATTTTTTATTTCAGGGATACTGTGTTGAAGCTTTTTGTTGTTAGTTTGCCATTTTTTTCTTTTGCCATGAAAATTAGATCATTGCAAAAATATACACACTGGTCTTTATCTTGAAATAAACCTTTTTTTCCCCATGAAATAGTCAATAATGATATTGTAGAGATTTATGCATGGACTGCAGAGATGTTAAACTTAAACAATATGTATTTTAAATATCTCAGACCTACTGAGAACTGAGAACAATATTCATTTTGTGAGGTATGTGGCTAGGGCAGTGATAGGGTTGGTAATGTTTAAGAAAGAAGCTAGGGAATGCCAATTCAAATTTATAGAATGATATAAATGCCTCTGGAGATTTTTTGAGCAAAATTTTAATCCTTTAACAGTTGTTCTGATAGCACCTCCTTTGGAATGACCATATCTTCCATATATCAATTCTCAGTAAAACTTCAGCAGTAACTTGAGGAATATGATCTAATTTTCTGAGGGTAGTAAGGATTCAGCCCCATAGGTTTAGGTATGAGGTATTCAGTGAATTGGAAGGAGGAAATTAAAAAAAAAAAAATACTGGGTGTCAGGATTAGTAGCCACTTTTACAATAACTTGTTTGATTCTAAAACAAAGCAAAACCAAAATTTTCACTTCTAGCTATAATGGAGTAGCTTGTATCAGACAAGCCTTCTTGAGAAAAAAACTAGAATAGCTTGACAAAATGCAAAACACAGAGCATAGGACTTGACGCTTCTAAACTGCAGGGAGAAAGGAAATATATAGAGGTTGGTTGGATACTCTTTGTCTTTGTATGGCCTTGACAAATCTACTCCTTAAAAAGCAGTACAGGGCTTCCCTGGTGGCGCAGTGGTTGAGAGTCTGCCTGCCGATGCAGGGGACACGGGTTCGTGCCCCGGTCTGGGAAGATCCCACATGGCGCGGAGTGGCTGGGCCCGTGAGCCATGGCTGCTGAGCCTGCGCGTCCGGAGCCTGTGCTTCGCAACGGGAGAGGCCACAACAGTGAGAGGCCCGCATACCGCAAAAAAAAAAAAAAAAGAAAAAAAAAGCAGTACATAGCTTAAAGAAAGAGAAGAAAGTGGTGGTTCAGAACTTTCAGTGGTCTATGGGCAGGAAAGACAAAAGCTGGGGTTTGGTGAGATCTCAAAAGGAAAAGTCAACTTTCCTTTTGTAAAAGCAACAACTGGGAAGTGAACTTTACATTCTTTATAAATTTCCTACTCAGACATTTTCTGAATCCTATTTTCTGATTTGACATGCAGCTGGAGGATGAGGAGACAACTAAAAAGTATTAGATAAGATGCTAAGAAACTGAGTATGATTTTGATCTCTCATTCCTGGAGAGACAAAAACGTGTTCGAAGTTTGTCAAAGACCAGAGGCTCTAATAAATACACTGGGCTTTCAGTACCATTATTTCAATTTTTGTTTCAATGAAGGTTATGGGTCCCAGTTATGTTTAAGCCATTGGAAGGAGAAAAATAAAGTGTCTCTGGGAGAATAATTTTTTACATGATGTCCAGTTATCAATTTTAAAAATACAGTAATGCTAAGATAAAACCCAGTGGCCTAAAGCCAATAGGAGAAAAGTACAGAAAAAAGTCTACAGGTGATCCAAATACTAGAAATATCATGCACAGTCTTTAGAATATATACAATTAATTGTATAAAAAAATAGATGACAAAAGGGAGAATCTCACCAGAGAAATAGACATCTATTTTTAAAATAATCAGGTGGAATCACTATAGCTGAAAAGGCCAATAAGGGAACTCAAGAACATAATAGATTGAATTAACAGCAGAATAGATACAGCAAAAAAGAAAATTAGTGAACTAAAAGGCAGGTCTATAAAAAATATCAACGCTGGAGCATGGTGAAAATGTCTAACAAAACTATAGTTTGTGTGCCTTGAGAGATTAAAAACAAAGTCTAAAAGCAATATTTGTAGAGATACTGGTCAATAATTTTCCCAAACTGATGAAACATTGAAATATTCATCCATGGTTTTAAGATTAAAACATAAAAACCCTCTACAACCCTTAGTCAGAATGCATAAAAAGAAATTAACACCTAGACACACCATAATAAGAACATTAAAAATCAAAGAAATAAAATAAATAGAACTCTTGAAAGCAGCCAGAGCACTAAGACACATTGCCCACAAAGGACTATAAACAAACCTGACAGCTAATTTCTCTACAGAAACGATGGAATTGTTTATATACAAAAAAATAATGTTGTATTTGAAATATGGAAAGAAAATTTCATAATCATATTTTCAGACAAATAAAAACTGACAGAATTTGTTGCCAAGAGAGCAGCATTAAAAAATTCTAATGAGAGTTAAGAAAAAAAGAAAGATAAACATATGAGTAAATCTACATCAATAGTGACTGTACAAAAGAATGATATTTATGCATTAGTTTTAAAAATGATAGAGTTTAAATTTGTGTCAACAAAGATGCAAAAAGTTTGAGGAAATAAATGAAGTTAAAGTGACCTAATGTCCTTTAACTATCCATGAAGAGATAAAGTTCTAAATACAAACAGTTTGTGATAGAGAAAGGATACATGTTGTAACTCTATGTCACTCACTAAAATAATAAAAATTAACTGTGTAAGTAGCAATTCATTAAAGGGGAATTATTTCTAGTTAAATAGATAATTTTAAAGTATTCAACGAAGAATAGAAATAGCAATAACAACAAACAAACAAAATATATACACACACACCAAAAAGTAGAAAAAAAAAAGGAAGCAAACAATGAGTTTATTTAAACTCATTATAACTGTAACTACATTTTTAAAAGTGGAATAAATACTTCACAATAAGATCACCATTGTCAGACTGACAAAAAAAATACAAAATGCAATTATATATTGCTCACAGAGACCACCTTAAATTTAAGGACAGAGAAAATAAAGCTTGAAATTATATACCATTAAAACCCTAAACAAAGAAAACTTGTTTTAGCTATTATATTTTTAGACTAATCAGATTTTAAGGCAAGAAGTATTATTAGAGATGAAGAGGGGCAAGAAGTATTATTAGAGATGAAGAGGGGCATTTCTAACTGACAGAAGTGTCATTCTACAAGAAAAGGTATAATCAGTTCTAAATGTGCATGTGCCTAATGCCATAGGATGAAAATATGTAAATGTAATTTACATATTTAGGATAAAACTAAAAATGTAAATACATGAGTCAATAATCACAGTGAGAAATTTTAATATTATTCTGACAAGATGGACATACAAAAAACACAGATATGAAAAACCTGGAAAACATGACTAATATATTTGACCTTACTTATATATATCTAAAATGGCACGTAAAAAACATAGAGCAAATATTTTTTCAAAGTTCAGATGAAACATTTACCCAGAATAATTAATGAATGGGCTATAAGGCAAGTCTCAACAAATGTCAAAGAAATACAATTAGACAAACTGTATTCTCCTACTACAGTAAATTTATTCTAAACATCCATACAAACATAGTCAGAAAACCCCAAACTATCTGCACACTAAGAACACACTTCTTAATTATGGACCAAAAGAATCACAATAAAAATTAGAAAAGGTCTTTAATTAAATCATAATAAAAATACATATCAAACCTCCTCAGTTAAAGACAAAACAGTAATAAAGCAGAAGTTCATGACTTTAAAGTATATAATAGAGAAAAGTTGAAAAACAATGGCTTAAGTATCCATCTCAGTAAAACGAAATATGTAGGAGGATAAAATGTGGAAAGGAGAGAAATAATAAAGAATGAAATACATGAAATAACAAAATATGCAAATGAGTAATATTAACAAAGTCAAAAATTAATTCTTTAACAAGGTTAATAAAATTTGAACTTCTAGCAAGCCATAGAAAGGTAAAAATAAAAAGATGATAGATGTCATAAATTATCAATGTCAGATCTGAGAAAAGCATACAGTGTTACAGATCCTAAGTATATACTACAAATACAAGAAGATGATGTATTAAACCTTTAGGTATATAAATCTGAAATGTTAGATGAAATGGAAGAATTTCTAGGAAAATACAACTTACCAAACTGATAAAAAATGAAATAGACAATATAGGTAGCCCTACATCAATTAGATAAATTTAATCCACAATTTAAATTTTTCATACAAAGAAAATTCCAGATCCTGATGTCTTCATTGACTAAATACTCTAAAATTGAAAGAAGAAATGGTACGAAACTTAACAAAATCTTCCAGAGAGTAGGAAAAGAGAAAATATTTCTCAGTTAATTTTATGAAGCGGCAAAAGCTTGTGCCAGGACTTCCCTGGTGGTGCAATGGTTAAGAATCCGCCTGCCAATGCAGGGGACACGGGTTCGAGCCCTGGTCCAGGAAGATCCCACATGCTATGGAGCAACTAAGCCCGTGTACCACAACTACTGAGCCTGCGCTCTAGAGCCCATGAGCCACAACTACTGAGCCTGCATGCTGCAACTACTGAAGCCCATGATCCTAGAGCCTGTGCTCTGCAACAAGAGAAGCCACCACAGTGAGAAGCCTGAACACCACAACAGAGTAGCCCCCGCTTGCCACACCCAGAGAAAGCCCACATGCAGCAACGAAGACCTAACACAGCCAAAAATAAAATTAATTAATTAATTAATTTAAAAAAAATCTTATGCCATATCCAGAAGTTAAAGTAAGGAAAATTATAGGCCATCCTCTCTCATAACCAATAAAAAAAATCTTAAATAAAGTATTAACAAATTCAACCCAATGATATGTGAAATAATAACAGAACCAAAATGAGTTTATTCCAGGAATTCAAGGTAAAGATTAATAATAAAATAATTAATGCAATTCACAGCATTAACACAGTAAAATATAAGAAAACATATCCCTTTGTAAGAAGCAGGAAAAGTACTTGATAAAATTCAACACACATTGAAGATAAAAATTGTCAGCAAAGTAGGAGTAAAAGTAAATTTCTGTAATGTACATCAAAAGCCAACATTCTGCTTAACTGTAAAATAGTTCTTTCCCTGAGAGAAAAAAAATAAGACAAAGAGGTCCACTGTTACTATTTCTTTATAATATTGTACTGCATCTCTAGTGCAAACAATAGGGCAATAAATAAATGTAAACAAATAAATAAATAAAAGGTATTAGGATTGCAAAGGAAGAAATAAAAATATTATTATATGCAGACAACTGTATATATTGAAAATTGAAGAGTATAAATAAACATGTAAAATTAAAATGTAAATCTAACAAGGCTGCTGCATAAAATTATATTTCTATTTATCAGCAACAACTAGGAAATAAAAATTTTAAATTATTATTTAAAACCATATAAAAATATCAAATACCTCAGAAAAAAACATAATGAAGTTGGCTTCACTAAAGTTAAGTTCATCAAAAGACACTTAAAAGAGTAACATAACAAGCCATAGACTAAGAGAATATTTCTTCTGTATTCATCTAACAAAAAATTCATGTCTAGAATATGTAAGAACGACATATCATTAAGAAAAAGTATATATACTATATTTTATATACTATATATATTGTGTATACTATAAAATAAAATATAATAATGTTTAAATATACATATTTGACATAACCAAGTATTGGTAAAGATGTAGAGCAAATGTAACTCTTTTACTTTTCTCTCAGTGTAAAATGGTGCAGTCAATTTGGAAAATTGTTTGGCACTGCTTATTAAAACTGAGTCTATGCATACTTTTTTGACCAACAATTTCACTTCCAGATAGATCTCTATATCCAACTGAAATGTATACAGATGCCAAGAGCATGTATAAATATGATCATAGCAGGACCTTTCTTAATAGCCAAATACTGAACCAACCCAATGTCCATCAGTAGTGGAATGGATAATTTAGTTACAGTAGATTTATATATTATTTGAAGGCAAGCAGTAAAAATGAACAAAGAATTTTTAAATTCAGTAAGAATGAATGTTACAAATGTAATGCTGAACAATGAAGTGAAACATAAATAATGCATTCAGTATGATTAATTTTCACAAAATTCAAACGCAAGAGAAACTAATATATGGTTAAGCAAATGTTGGAAGTGTGGTCATCTTTGGCTGTGGGTTTTGACTAGCAAGGGGATACAGAGGTACTCTTGAAAAACTGATTATACATGTATACACACACACACACATATATTTGTTTTTCCTAGTCCATGATATTATATCTGATCCATAGATAAGGAAATAAAAGATGAGTGGATTGCACAGACACTATCAGGGAAGAGGCTATGACTCAGATACTTTAGGAATTTTTGAAACTGGTCTATTCATTCCACTTTTCATTCATTTATTCATTCCTTCATTCATGTAATAAATGAATCTGTAAATTAATCAAATATTTTATTGTTTCTACTATGTGACAGGCATGGTCCCGGGATGAGTGATGAACAAAACAGACAGAAATCTATTCTCATAAACCTTGCAGTGTGGGAAAGGCATACAATAAAATAGTAAATAAACAGACAAGAAAGTCACATTATTTATGCTGTTAAAAATCAAGATAAAGTGGTGAGATAAAGGGTAATTGGATAAGCCCAGTTGACAAAGACTACTTTGAGGAGATGACATCTGAACTATTATCCAAAGCATGAGAATGAACCAGTATTCCCAGTAAAGAAAATCGTAAGCAATAAAGAGTGAGAAAGTGCAAACTCTAAAAAGCAGATAGAAAGCAGTGTGGTTGATGCATAATGAGTGAAGGAGAAGATGATATGAGATGTATTTTAAAATATAAGCAGCTTGTGCCTGGTCTTCTATGCCTAGTAAGAAGTCTGTATTTTAATCTGTGCATAATGTAAAGTAATATGGCAACTGTCTTAGTTCATTCGAGCTGCTCTAACAAAATACCACAGTCTGGGTGGCTTATAAAAACAGAAATTTATTTCTGACAATTCTGGTGGCTGGAAGTCTGAGATCAGGGTGCCTGCATTGTCTGGTGATGGCTCTCCTCTGGTTGCAGAATTCTTCCTGTATTCTCACGTGGTGGAAGCAGGCAAGGGAGCTGTCTCAGACATCAGGCATTAATCCTGTTTCAGGAGAGCTCTGCCCTCATGACCTAATCACCTAATACCATTATCTTTGGGGTTTGGTTATAGCATACCAATTTGGTGGAGGCAGGGAGACATAAACATTTAAACCACAACAGCAACAAAGCTGCTGGTGGACTGTAACTTTTATTTCCTGCCCTGGTTGTGCTTGACTCACTGGATAGATGGGATTAATCCTGCACCTAGAAGGCATCATTGTCTCCAGCTCTAAGTTAAAAAAGTTAAAGCAATATTTCTCAACCTGGACAGTTCGTTAGAATTCCCTGGAAAGCTTTTAAAAATCCAGATGCCCAGGCCTTACCTAAAACCAATTACATCGTAACCCCTGAAATTGGAGTACAGGTATTTGTATCTTTGAATTTCCCCAAGTGATTCCCAGTGCAGCCAAGGTTGGGAACCACTGAGTTAAATATTGACATCCTTCACAAGGCTGTTGAGAGACTGCAATTAGTTAACCTGTGTGATGCTTCTAAGCATTAGCTCTTCAAAGCATAACCCTGCTATTGACAGTATTGCAATGAGAACATTCCTTAGCTCTGGAAGTATTTTCTGCTAGACCACACCTACATGCATAGAACACAACTAAAAAGACTTCCCTGGTGGTTCCACTATAGGTCATGATTCAAAGATTCATTTTCTTAAAAATGATTTCCCAGATGTCTGTTCCAAGGTGGAAAAAGAAAACAGAGGTTCTTCTCACAAATGACAGCTAAGGAAATCTCAGCTAAGGACAGCTAAGGACAGCTAAGGAATCTCTAAGGAATCTCCTCACACTGAATTTCTAAGAATAATATGCCTATGAAAGTAAAGAAGTAGCTGAAACTTCAACTCAAAGTGACTGAGTTGGGATCAGCAAGCATGGGGCTATTATCAAGAGAGTTAAGGCAAAATGTCTGAGAATTAGGTACCAGTTGAGTAATTTCATTTCTACCTCACACTCAAATACCTTGTTCTCTTTCAAGAACTGTTCAGTGTGGCTAAATGGCACTTTAACTTTAATTGTAATTCAGAAACCTAAAATCACTTTATATTCATTTATCCAATCACTAACCCACCTTACTATTCATTTGATAGCAAATTTGATGATAACAATGAAACAGAGAGAGAAGTGTACCCATGGAAAAGAAAAATAGAATCCTGATATGTTTTTCACTTTTTTTCTCTTACAAGGTTAGGAAAAAAACAACTATTACTTAAATAAAGGGTAAAAAGTATATATAGATAGAGAGCTTTTGCATTCAGGTTTGACAGGGTAATTTATCAGAAAGATCTACAGATCTTTCTGTAGAGTTTAGATAAAGACAGATAAACAAAATTGCAGAATGAGTCACAACTAGCCAGAAATTGGCCTATCATTCTTGTAAGGAAAAAGTGTTAGAGGCATTTTATGAACATTTTGTCCAAATTCTTCTCCCCTTTTACAGGACAGTGAAGAGAATTACTAATATTTCTTTTGTTTGGAGCTAGAACAGAGAAGATGCGAGACTCTGGAATGTAAGAGAGGTAGCTATGAGTCATGTGGGAACCTGAGGTCCAAGGAGATGAAGACAGAAGTCTTTCAATAACAACCTGTATTTAGGGAGCACCAACTATGTGTTAGGCATGGGGGAGCAAATAGTGAATAAGACAAAAGTCTGTTGTCTTGCCAGCATGTACAATCTAGTGGGGAATAAACCATTAAATGATAAATACAGTGAAATGTGAGACACTGCAGACTGCTGTGGTAAGTAAACCTAATCTAGGAGGTCGGGGCTGGCTTCAGAGGAAGGAGATTCTTTAAGATAAGCCCTGAAAAGCAAGAAGTATGCACATATCCAGAAGGAGAAGAATGTAGAGAGGCACATTTCAGATAAAGGGAAAATAATGTACGAAGACCCAGTGATGAGAGAAAACAAGCACAAGTGAAAGACTGAAATAGTTTTTGGAATGTCTGGAATAGGATTGAAGTAAGAGAAAGACAGATTGTCTCAAGATACGTTAAAGAAGTAAAACTGAGGAAAAATTCTATGATACCTGGTTAAGGAGATTGGGTATGATCCCAAGGACAAGGGGACCCAATGAATGGTTTTAAAGGGGGATGTAAAATATCAGATTTGCATTTCAGAAAAATTAATCTGGCTATCGCAGTGTGTAGAAAGAATTGTAGAGGATGAGATGTGAAGGAGGACTGAGATGAGACATATTTTGTAGAGGCTGGGGAGAGATGTTGGTGGCTTGAATCAGAAAGGAGAAAGACAGACAGATGTGAAGGATATTTTAGAGGTAGAATTGATGATCTTGTGACTAATTGAACGTATAGGGAAAGGGAGAAGTCAAGAATGACTTCCAGGGCTTCCCTGGTGGCGCAGTGGTTGAGAGTCCGCCTGCCGATGCAGGGGACACGGGTTCGTGCCCCGGTCTGGGAGGATCCCACATGCCGCGCAGCAGCTGGGCCCGTGAGCCATGGCCGCTGAGCCTGCGCGTCCGGAGCCTGTGCTCCGCAACGGGAGAGGCCACAACAGTGAGAGGCCCGCGTACCGCAAAAAAAAAAAAAAAAAGAATGACTTCCAGGGATCTGACTAGTTTAGCCAGAGTACAGTGCTTATCAGGTTTAGGCAGTAAGACTAATTCCAGAAACCACCACTAATGCACTAAGTATAGACGATTTCCCACTGAGTTAGAAAATGATTTAAAAATTAGGTGCTTCATTTTGATACTCTGCCTTTCTCACTGAATTGTATGAACTGAATGCAATAATATATACGAGAGGCCTTATGGATGTTATACCATTCCTAAGTGGAAGTCATTATTAGTAGCAGACAGTTGGGGAGGATCCCTTTTGTTTGGATCAGACCCGTCTGGTGAGTAGAAATATGAAAACTGAGTCCCCCCCTGTCTTAATTATTTTGGGATGTTATAACAAATTTCACAAACTGGGTGACTTATAAGCAATAGAAATCTATTTCTCACAGCTCTGAAGACTGGGAAGTTCAAGATCAAGGTGCTGACAGATTCAGTATCTCATGAGAGCCTGCTTCCTTGTTCATAATAGCCTCCTTCTCCTTGTGTCCTCACATGGTGGAAGGGACTAGGGAACTCTCTAGGGGCCTTTTTATAAGGACACTAATCCCACATATAAGGGCCCTACCCTTATGTCCAGTCACTTCCCAAAGGCCCTAAATACCATCTCCTTGAGGGTTAGATTTCAACATATGAATTTGGGTGGAGGGTGCAAACATCCAGTCTATGTTAACACCCAAGAAATGAGAACTGGAAATTGGCTCAGAATTTGACTCTGGTTCCAGATAAGTCCATGCCGTGTACTTGAAATAGCTGTTTCTTTGTAAATTTGTGGGTGTGGGGGGATCAGAAATGTTCACATCAGCCCTAATAGGTATTGAGTTATGAGCAGCAAAATCAATTTCAGACACCAGTGACTAGTGGGACAGGGCACGCTCAGGAATAACTTATATATTAAGTAAGGCTGATCCTGCAGGCTGAAGTCTTAAGTTTCTGCAGGACATTAGAGTCAAGAAGGATTGGATAGATAAAGAAGGTCACACAAATCAATTTAACATCCTAGCAAAAAGAGACTGTTTAGAACAAAAAAAGAATAAAATATTTTGAAAACTTGGTAGTGATCACTGATGTACCAGGGAAAGCTATTAGCTTTGGAATATATGCTAGATTCTCATTAGGGAAATTATAATAAATTCAAATTTAAAAGAGTAAAGCATCCTAGCACCTTTACTGATGAAGAGAGGGTAAAAAAAAAAATTGCACAGAATTTCTCTCACAAAAGTTTTGGGTCTTGATTTTGTAAGCTATGTAAGAATGTTTTCACTATTCAAAGTAAGCAGTGCTGTGTTTATAGAGATGACAATTTGGTATCTCTTGCGGTAGCAAATGTAAAAATGAACTGTGAGAACAAAAGGCATCAGTACTGGGAAGTGTCCATTTTCTAAATGCAATCTACTATATGTTCAAACATTTTAGAGCATTTTCATAATAATTCACATCCTTAATACTCTCTGTTGGCAAATAGGGCAAGCATGATAAGGAAGAACTGTCTGTCTTAAAGGAGCTCAGAGCTCTGTTAGGAACAATTACGGCACAATGAGAGGAGTAAGTGGGAGTAAAATTAGTGACATACTGTGACATGCAAAAGATGTTCCTGACTGCCTGAGGGGGTTGCAAAAGACTTCATAGAGATGCCAAAGAGTAGGGTCATGGAGGATGAAGTGTAGTTCAGCAGGTGAAGAAGGAAAGAAAGGGTATTCTGGGTTCACATAGAGGCATCAAATAATAAAGAACGAGCTTAGAAAAGAATGAGGAGCTCCATGTGCAAGGAGAGAATCTGAGACATATTTAAAGGGCCTTGTATGCCTTGTTAAGGAGTTTAAACTTGACACTATAGAAAATGAGAAATAATGGGACATAAGTGACCAATGTTTTTTGGAAGGATAGCTGGTAATGCTGAGGAGGTATGATCAGAGTTTCGAAGAGACGGGTTAGAAATTACCAGAAAAGTCCAGTTAAGCGAGGGTAAAGGTCTAAACCCAGGCAAGAGTAATAACACAGAGAGAACTCAGGCTGGAAGACTATTACTGATACAGACTTGATAGGAGATATGATTTATAAATATTTACGCAGACCACGATCTTTCATAATCCATAATAACAGAGTCAGTAACTTGAACTGAAAGACCAGAGTTCTACCAAGAACTTACACTGTATTTGATTAAGAAGGCCTCTCTTTTTGATGTCTAATATTTTATTTAGAAATTTCGCATACTGATATGGTGCTACTTCCACCCCCAATCCCAGTTTTTTTTTCTATGATGTTAGAAGGAAATTCTCCATATTAAAAGAGTGGATAGAATTATTTTATAAACTAGTTGAACAATTCAGAACAACTAAAAGGGGCTTATAGACCTAGCACAGCAGGAATTTATGAATGAAAATTCATGGTAGACAAGCTGAGTTCCTTCCTTTGATAAATTCTCAAAATTAGTGGATAGGAGGGAAAGTGTGATATATTTAGGCATTAGCAAAACATCTGATACTATGTCTGATGATATTTTACTTGCAAATTTGTTTTAAATGAGCTTAGATGACAAGAAAATCAGTCAGATTAGAATCGAGGAAAGGCTTATAAACAAAAAGTAACAAATGCTAGGTCTGGTCTTATTTAATATTTTTATTAAAGATCTAGAATGATGGAATAAATGGCATATTAATAGAAATGCCAAATGACACTAAATTTACAGGATTACAAAGTGTGCAGATTTCAAACTGTGAGGAGAAAGAAAATTGACCCAAATATAACGAGGATTTAAATATGAGCAGAAAGAAAAATTAGACACAACTTTTCTTTCAATAATCACAGTAATAAAAACATGTAAACAGGAAAATGTCGAGGGCAGTGGATAAAGTATTAGAAAAAATGAGTTCTTGTTCCAATTCAGGTAATGTCTCATTCAAATGGTCCAACTCCTCTGTAACATCTGTTTTCCCAAGATTAATGTTACAATACTTCCCTCATAGGCCAGTCGTATACTTTGTGTGTGTGTGTGTGTGTGTGTGTGTGTGCGTGTGTGTGTGTGTATATATATACATATATATATATATGCAGTTGTATACTTTGTAAAACATAGTAGGCTGGTAATACTTCTAGTTCTTTTCGCTTAGTTTATTTTTCTTATCTATCACAGTGAATAATTGATTATAATACAAGCAATATGCTTCTGAAGCCATAAAAAAGTTCTTAACATTTACTATTCTGCTATATTATTATAAAAAACCAGCATAAAAATTCTGTATTCCTATGGATTTTAAAGCTCATTGAGGACTATAAACTGAGTTAGAAGACAGTGACTTCTCCCTAATGTACTTCTTTATGTTATACACCTAGGCCTTAAAAAGTATGTTTGAAGAGTTTTATAATTAATTTTGTTTTGAAGACATACCTTTCCCATTGTCTTTCTCTTGACTTTCTGCATTTGCCTTTCAGTCATAAAGACATCGGAGTTGTAATCTGCAAGCACGTTCTGACTGTACTAGTACAGAGAAAGGGTCTAAGTAAGAACTAGAATGGAAACTGTATTGTAAAAGCTTCTGTAATTATCCTACTAAAATTCTTTTTTTTTTTTAACATCTTTATTGGGGTAAAATTGCTTTACAATAGTGTGTTAGTTTCTGCTTTATAACAAAGTGAATCAGTTATACATATACATATGTTCCCATATCTCTTCCTTCTTGCGTCTCCCTCCCTCCCACCCTCCCTATCCCACCCCTCCAGGTGGTCACAAAGCCCCAAGCTGATCTCCCTGTGCTATGCGCTGCTTCCCACTAGCTATCTACCTTACGTTTTGTAGTGTATATATGTCCATGCCTCTCTCTCACTTTGTCACAGCTCACCCTTCCCCCTCCCCATATCCTCAAGTCCATTCTCTAGTAGGTCTGTGTCTTTATTCCTATCTTACCCCTAGGTTCTTCATGACATTTTTTTTCCTTAAATTCCATATATATGTGTTAGCATACGGTATTTGTCTCTCTCTTTCTGACTTACTTCACTCTGTATAACAGACTCTAGGTCTATCCACCTCATTACAAATAGCTCAATTTCGTTTCTTTTTATGGCTGAGTAATATTCCATTGTATATATGTGCCACATCTTCTTTATCCATTCATCTGATGATGGGCACTTAGGTTGTTTCCATCTCTGGGCTATTGTAAATAGAGCTGCAATGAACATTTTGGTACATGACTCTTTTTGAATTATGGTTTTCTCAGGGTATATGCCCAGTAGTGGGATTGCTGGGTCATATGGTAGTTCTATTTGTAGTTTTTTAAGGAACCTCCATACCGTTCTCCATAGTGGCTGTACCAATTCACATTCCCACCAGCAGTGCAAGAGTGTTCCCTTTTCTCCACACCCTCTCCAGCATTTATTGTTTCTAGATTTTTTGATGATGGCCATTCTGACTGGTGTGAGATGATATCTCATTGTAGTTTTGATTTGCATTTCTCTAATGATTAATGATGTTGAGCATTCTTTCATGTGTTTGTTGGCAGTCTGTATATCTTCTTTGGAGAAATGTCGATTTAGGTCTTCTGCCCATTTTTGGATTGGGTTGTTTGTTTTTTTGTTATTGAGCTGCATGAGCTGCTTGTAAATTTTGGAAATTAATCCTTTGTCAGTTGCTTCATTTGCAAATATTTTCTCCCATTCTGAGGGTTGTCTTTTGGTCTTGTTTATGGTTTCCTTTGCTGTGCAAAAGCTTTGAAGTTTCATTAGGTCCCATTTGTTTATTTTTGGTTTTATTTCCATTTCTCTAGGAGGTGGGTCAAAAAGGATCTTGCTGTGATTTATATCATAGAGTGTTCTGCCTATGTTTTCCTCTAAGAGTTTGATAGTTTCTGGCCTTACATTTAGGTCTTTAATCCATTTTGAGCTTATTTTTGTGTATGGTATTAGGGAGTGATCTAATCTCATACTTTTACATGTACCTGTCCAGTTTTCCCAGCACCACTTATTGAAGAGGCTGTCCTTTCTCCACTGTACATTCCTGCCTCCTTTATCAAAGATAAGGTGTCCATATGTGCGTGGGTTTATCTCTGGGCTTCCTATCCTGTTCCATTGATCTATCTTTCTGTTTTTGTGCCAGTACCATACTGTCTTGATTACTGTAGCTTTGTAGTATAGTTTGAAGTCAGGGAGCCTCATTCCTCCAGCTCCATTTTTCGTTCTCAAGATTGCTTTGGCTATTCGGGGTCTTTTGTGTTTCCATACAAATTGTGAAATTTTTTGTTCTAGTTCTGTGAGAAATGCCAGTGGTAGTTTGATAGGGATTGCATTGAATCTGTAGATTGCTTTGGGTAGTATAGTCATTTTCACAATGTTGATTCTTCCAATCCAAGAACATGGTATATCTCTCCATCTATTTGTATCATCTTTAATTTCTTTCATCAGTGTCTTATAATTTTCTCCGTACAGGTCTTTTGTTTCCTTAGGTAGGTTTATTCCTAGGTATTTTATTCTTTATGTTGCAATGGTAAATGGGAGTGTTTTCTTGATTTCACTTTCAGATTTTTCATCATTAGTGTATAGGAATGCCAGAGATTTCTGTGCATTAATTTTGTATCCTGCAACTTTACCAAATTCATTGATTAGCTCTAGTAGTTTTCTGGTAGCATCTTTAGGATTCTCTATGTATAGTATCATGTCATCTGCAAACAGTGACAGCTTTACTTCTTCTTTTCCGATTTGGATTTCTTTTATTTCCTTTTCTTCTCTGATTGCTGTGGCTAAAACTTCCAAAACTATGTTGAATAAGAGTGGTGAGAGTGGGCAACCTTGTCCTGTACCTGATGTTAGTGGAAATGCTTTCAGTTTTTCACCATTGAGGATGATGTTGGCTGTGGGTTTGTCATATATGGCTTTTATTATGTTGAGGAAAGTTCCCTCTATGCCTACTTTCTGCAGGGTTTTTATCATAAATGTGTGTTGAATGTTGTCAAAAGCTTTCTCTGCATCTATGGAGATGATCATATGGTTTTTCTCCTTCAGTTTGTTAATATGGTTTATCATGTTGATTGATTTGCATATATTGAAGAATCCTTGCAATCCTGGAATAAACCCCACTGTAATTCTTTTTTGAGGTTTTTTTTTTTTTATTTTCTGTAGGTTTTTATACAGATGGTCATTTGAAGCCTTCAGCTTTAAGATTTCCCCTTTGATTTTGAAAGCCTGTAAACCCTGTTGAGTTCCTCACATTCCTGGACCAACTCTCGTTTCCCATCCCTTATATCTGGGACTCTTAGATCATCAACAACTTAGTTTAGAACAGAAAGAATCAAACTGCAGTACAATTCAGCTGCAGCTGACCATGGGTACTAAGAACATCCTGGAATAGTTTGATAATGGATAAAAACCAGCTAACAACAGCTGGAATCAAGTAGCCAAATCACAGTACAGAAGTAGAAAGATGGTGGTAGTATAGATCGAGTTTTGAAAATGTCCCCAACAAAGGGTGGGGATATGTATTCTTGACAGAAGTCATTAATACTCTTATTTGGTCAGTTCTTTTCTTTCTCAGTAACACCTGTCTCCTATCCCCTCAGCAACTGCCACCTCATCTCCATCAGAAATATCTAATACCCCAAAACCATTAGCATCATGCCTACTCAGTTTCTGACTTATTCTGGACTCATGATAGGAAGAGTGATCATGACAAGAAAGTGAATGTAATTGGTAGTTAATAATATTCACCAGTACCTACTTGCTTTGATATAGACAGTTAATGTTTTCTCAGTTCTAAATAAAGTGCTATATAAATACTTCAAATCCACCTTCACCATCATCCCTTCCTGAAAGATGGTTGATCCTAAACTTCCATCCTACCTGAGGAATTCATCAAGTCTTGTCATTTTTCTACCTACATTGATGATCCAAAGGATTTGATTTTTTGTTACCCTCTATCAATTTGAGGTTAGTATCTTACCTTCTGTCCATTTATCTTCTCAGATTGACAAGCAAGTTCAGACTTTTTGTCTACATCTGGACTTGTTTCTCCTTCAGAAATTGACTTCCAATGTGTGTCCCTGGTTGCATGTTCAGTTATTACAGAAAAGAGTTTCCATGAGCTATAAATTCATCCCAGTCCTATAGCCTACATGCCCAGGTATGTCCACAACTAATTCAGAGAGGTTTCCATTCCAATATAAAATTGTATTTCTAATCTCATTGTATCTTTCATTATGGTAATCATTTGCTTTCATTTTATTTTCTAATGATACATGGAAAGAAATTAAAAATAACAGGGATATAGTATATGTGCTTTGTAGTTATTTGCATATAATATTTTCCTGAATCTCCCTGCTGGCAATATTTTAATCCACCTATTATTTTTCATTCATCCAAGTCTTTTATTTACTCACTTTCGTAATGTTAATAGTGTTAATCAATTGTAAAGTGTCTAGAATGTAGCCAAGAAGGGAAGAAGAAATACCTAATAACTGACCTTAGAATCAGTATCTGCCAGAGGTGTCATATCGCCAAAGTGCCCTTCCATAGCCCATCACTTTCAGAAAAGGTCTCTCATATCTATACTTAGATACGGCTCTGATCCTAATCAGCAGATTCTATTATAGGCCTTTAAGTCAAAAAAAAAAAAAAAAAGTGAGAGGGAGAAAAGGAAAAAAATGCTGATGAAGGCCATAAAAATAAATGAGGCTTATTGCCTCTTGACATCTTTAGCACTTTCTTTGGCTTCCTGAGTGAGCAGCAGTAGCAGACAATAGCTTTAAGATTGTGTGTAAGATAATGAGAAAAATAAATGCATCCTCAGATGCAGCCAACAGGAACTGCTGTTAACATTCATTATCCAGGGTCTTGAATGCTCCCAAGATGATGTTGTTAATTTGCAGAATGAGCTAAGAGGTGTGAAATAAAGCTGATGTTTGCTTATAACCTTCTTGACCATCACTTTGAATATTAACCAAGGAGGTCAAATGTATTATTACTTTGATACTGTATTTCTTTTTATGGGAGTGATGCCAGCAGGCAGCATTGTGTCAGCATATACCCTTATAACCACTGGAGAAAGAGGAATGAAAAATGTATGTGGATGTATACTTGTATTCAACTTCAGCCAGCAATTTGGGCCCATGTCCAATGTACAATTTCTATATAACTCTTACAGGCTCTAACATTCTCCTCAGTTTCACAGATTCTTAAGTTAGCTCTATAGAGTACATTCTTGTTTCAAGCACCTTAGAAAAATGTTTTCATTGTGCTGATTGACACACAGGATTGACTATGTCATTTGAAGTCTTGCCAAAAAAAAAAAAAAATCTGAAACAGAAAACAAAACTTTTTTTTCCAGTAATTTCTCTAGGTCTTGACACATCTTTAAGTCTCCAAAGTCTATCCTTTCTAGTCCCTGTCATATATTTCGTAGCCTATAATTATTTAAAATGAGATACTCTTTGCCTTACTAAAACTTCTTTCTGACATAATGCAAAATAATTCAAATTTCAGACACCTCTAGTTAGCCCCATTTGTGTTTCATCAGTTGCTTATTATGCATCTTAGATGTCAGATATGGAATACTGCAGTCCTATCAGAGGGCAATTAAACTCACTTATAGGGGTACAATAGAATGAGCAGGATAAGCTGTTGATTTTTAAAGCTTTTCTGAAAGTGTAGTCCAGAGAGCATGGTAGGTCTCCACGACCCTTTCAGGGGATTTGTCAGTTTCAGAACTATTTTCATAGTAATACTAAGGTGATATTTGCCTTTTTCACACTTGTTCTCTCATGATTGTAAGGTGGACATTTTCCAGAGGTTATATGACATGTGATATTGCAAAAGATTAAATATGGCAGCAGTTATGAGAATTCAGCTGTATTTATTGAAGCTATGTATTAAAGAAATTTGCAAAAATGTAAACAAATGACACACATCATACCAAATTCTAAAATGCAGTATGAAATCCTATATCTTTATTCCATTCATAGAATTAGTGCCAAGAAATGATATAAAATGAACTGAGCTTAAATGATTAGGTACAATTGAAAAAATCCAGAATGTTCTTAGGGGTCTTATGTTTACAAGAAAACCATTCCTCACATGATTGATTATGAAATTATTTTTCTCAATGAAAGTCATTTTGTTCATAGAACAAAATTAAACAATGCTCAGTGGAATTGCCTTACATCAGTTTCATTGACACTGGTGACCTCACTCAAGCAAAATGAATGACTGTGACCTCTAAGTAAGAATATTCCCAGTTACCCCAGTAAATTTATATGAATGTGGCTATAGAACAAAATTAATCTGTATACTCACTAAGTGGCAGAATAGAGAATTAGAAAAATAAACATAGCAAAAATTTACTAAAAATTCAAAGTGAGTTGGAATTCAAATCTTGAAATTCTAACTTTATTCAGTTGATTTCTTTGGTATTTGGCTATTTTAGAAATTTTATTTGTGAGGGTGGAAAACACTTCTGGGGGATTATATTTTTTTAAGCAAGTAGAAAAATGAAAACTGTATCAGTTACCTATTTAACAAGGAAAGGCAGATCCTTCTTCTGTAAACATTTTTTTTAGTCCCTATATTATTCCAGGAACATCTCTTATCTATGCATTTAGATGAAATATTTTTTAACAACAGTGGAAGGAGTAAAAGTGGTTTAGTCAGGAAGGGGAGGAAAGGGAAAGTAGGACATCTCAGTGAAAAGGAGTTTTGTGGTGTGGAAATTATATTCAGTTTTAGAACACCTTCAATGGTAATGATAGAACACTGAGTCAGAGAAATACTTTGGGAAAAAATAATAAAAAGGAAAAAAAACTGTGAACATCATACTAAGGGATTTGAGTTTAAGTTTCTGAAGTATTCATTACTCACTTTTCTACAACTTTCCAACATTACATTGAAAAGACCTCAGTTAAGAGATTTGACATCAAAATGTTGGTGATAATGAAGCTATAGAAATCCCTAAGAAAATGGGAGGACAAAAGAGAGGAAGAAATTCACACTGAATAAATTTACTAAGCACTACTTGGGAAAAGTAGATTGTATTATCCCTATTTTACAGTAGAAGAAATTAAAATTTAGAGATTATAGCATGCTTTGTATAAACTGATTTAGCTAGTGGGGGCCCTAGCTTTGATCTGTTTTTGTTTTTCAATGCCCAATATCAACTCAAATATTAGTAAATAAGACAATGCACTAACTACTGACAATAAAAATACACATGCAAAAATTAGTACACTTCCTTATGCCAACAATACTGGCTATAAATAAAAAAAAAAAACTCTATATACAATTGTGAAAAACTCTATAAAATACTTGGGAATGAATGTAAAAAACAGAAATGGGACCTATGTGAATAAACTGTAAAATATATGGGGAACACAAAGCAATAAAATTTGATCAAATGGGTATATAAGCTATGCCCCTCAGTGGGAATACTCAGTATTATACACTATGTTAATTATTTTACAACCCATTGTGATTCAAGAGCCTCCACAGGATTTTTAAGGGAACTGAACAAAATTATCTTAAGTTTATATAAAAAACATTTGACTACCACTAAGATAATTTTAAAATAAAATAACAGAACAGGGGTAACATCTAACTTCAAAGTACCAAATTCATTCTTTAGTCTTCAGTTTATTCAACCCATCAGGAGAATTTGATATCGCTGGTCCCTTTCTTCTTACCAAAACACTTCCTTCACTTCTGGGAAAGTTTTCTCTTCATTTTTCCTACTGTTGGATGCTCTGTTACAATCTCTTTTGCTGGTCGCTCCTCAATTTGCTTGCACTTAAGATATTAGAATATCTCAGAACTCAGTCCCTGGACTTTTTCCTTTTCTTTCTGCCCTCATTGTCTGTGACCTAACCTAGTCTTATGGGTATATATACCGTCTATTCAATGACAAATCCCAAATGTGTATTTCCAGCCTGGACCTCCTTCTTAATCTTCAGACACACGCATCCAACTGCCTAGTTGTCTTTTCCACCTTGATCTTTAATATATTCAGCTTTAACATGCTCCAAAATAGACCCCACTATTCCCTCAAAAGTCTGTTTGTCCCATAGAATCAGTAAGCAACTCTCCATTCTACCAGTTGCTCAGGTCAAAAATCTTGAGGCCATTCCTGACTATTATCTTTTTCTTAAATACCACATTTATTTCTTCAGTAAATTCTATCAATTCTATCCTCATATTAAAAAATGTAACCTATTCTAAGTACTTTCATAGCTACTTCTATGGTCCAAGACAACTAGCATTTCCCATGAATTATTTTAATAGCATTCTAACTGGCTCCTTTGCTTTCATCATTGGCTGCCCACAGTCTGTTTTCTACACAGCATCCAGAGAGATTTTGTTAGACTTCTGCACAAAACCTTCTAATGACTTCCTATCTCACATACAAGAGCTGAGCCAGGTTCTTGACAACTACTGACAAGCTCTCTTGTATATCATTTCTTACTACCCTCCCCTTAGGTCAAAGTGCTCCTATCTCTTCCTGGGACATCCTTGTCTCAGGGCTTTCATACTTGTTATTTGCTCTGTCTAGAAAGTGCTTCTCCCAGATACCCAAGTGACTTATACTCTCATATCTTTTGAAGCTTTAATAAAATATTAGTTTTTTGAGAGATCCCAATTAAAATTTCACCCTCCATATAATCTTCTTTTATGTATGTATGTATTGTATGTATTTATTGTTTAGCATCCTATTTCTCCCACTAGAATATGAGTTCTGTGAAGGCGAGAATTGTTCCTTTTTTTCTCTATTGCTGTGTCCTTAGCTCATAAAATACAGCACATAATATGGAGGACATAATTTTGCCTACAGAAGGAATCTGGAGATTCATGATACCATGATTATAAATGATGATGTTGATAGCGATGATGATGATGATGATGTTAGAGGCTGATTTTACTGATCATTTATTAAGTTTCAGGGATTCTGCTAAGCACTTTATATACATTGCTTTATTTAACGCTCACAAGAGTCAGAGAGAGACCACAAGAAATCTTGCCCAGATGACAGGTGAAGAAAGGGCTTCAGCAAGGAGCAAGGGATCAACTGTATCAAATGCTTCTGATAGGTCAAATAAAGACTGAGAAATGGATTTGGCACCTTGAAGTTAGTGAGTTAGATCTCCACTTTATAAATTTAGAAACTGGAGCTTACAAACATTAAATAGCATCCCAGCTAGGAAGGGGCAGAAATAGTTTGGAAAGTCAACACTCTTGAGTCCAAAGCCTGAACTTATCACAACTCATCTTCAATTAATGAATTATCTCCTGGCCTAGGATCATTGTGACACAAGCACTGCTCATCTTGAAATTAGCATGGTTTTTGTTTATAAGCTCAGTTCTACCACTTGCCAGATGCTAGAGATATGGATACATTATGACCTTCCAAACAACAATCCAGATTAGGTATCATTTTCTATGTGTCACAGATGAACAAAGGGAGACAGAAATATTAAGCAAGTTGTTTCATCTTCTATAGCTAGTAGATGGTTTAACTGTGTTAAAATGCAAATGAGATCGACTCTCAAACCTTATATATCTCAACTTTTGTATTATTTTCACTAGAGGAAAATGTGAGAATTATAGGACTCAAACTTCAAATCCAGAAAGAAAATTTGGTCTATAGATACTAGAATCCTGAATATTTGGTCATATGCTTATCCTGTTTATTCATTTATTCTATCTGTCTGGCTTCTAAAGACATTTGAATTTGGAATCCCTACATTGGATTGCCTGCAAGGAGACTTCTGGTACTAGAGGATCCCAATGTTCTCTGACAAGGATACGCACCCCTTGGTTCACAGCGGAGGGGTCTGAATCTTATCCAAGAAGAGGTTGAGGCAGGGCCAAGCTGTAAGTGTGGGATTTGTGCTTCATTACCTGGGTCTGTCCTCCAAGAAGAAAGATTGCATGATGCTGCAACCCTCACTCTCCCAGTTTCCTTCATAATTCTTCATTTAATTAAAATCTCCAAAGATATGCCTGGAGCTTTTCTAAATCTCTCTCAAATTGGCCAAAGCATTGTATTCACTGGGAGATTCTCCTAAAACCTCACACCAAACTGCTTGGTTCATTATGTGCAGCAGAGGATATAATTTATCCGTTTGGTTTTAACAGAGATTTGCAAATGCTCATTAGACTCATGGTTTTCCAAAGGGCAGCCTTAAGTGTTTAAAGTACATTACATAGAATTGTTACTTTCTGCATTTTTGCTGGGTAGAGAAACAGGCAAAAGATAATTTCCCCAATCTAAGCCTTTTGTCCTGTTTCACGGGAGGATTCCTATCGTCAAGAAAAATGGAATCAACTCCCATGTGCAATAATGGAACATGTGGGCACAAACCTTTCTGTGAATGGACATGTCTATTCACAGTATCCCCATATGCACAAAGACCAGAATTATGTCCACTTTTGTTATTGAATTTTCTCTAGATTTAATTCTTGAAAATGGTTGAGTTCAGGTGACTGTGAAGTCTTTCAAAGAAAAGAACTGAAATCCAGGTATTTTATTTTACCTAATTTCTCTCTGTCTCTCTCTCTTCCTGTTTGTGTCTCTCTTTCTCATTAGAAATCAAAAGAAGACACTACTTATTATTTAAATACTTTTGAATCGAGTATTACTTGAACTCTAATAAATGCTGTGACCTAGGATCTATAAAGAAGTTTCAAGGTGGCGTTTCTTTCCAGAGATTAATTCAAACAAACAACACTGCCATGAATAAAATGCAGACAAATACTATTCAAAATATGTGCTACTTAGCGTGCTACTTAATCTCTTAGAGATACCCTGGGCAAATTGATCCCCAGTGATAATGTACATTTTGATGGATTTGCCCTCATTCCTTCTTTCAGTCCTTCATTCCTGTTCTTGAGGTCACTTACCAAGATTAACACCTACATTAGAGACATAGTCTTAAGTAAGCTCTACTTTTGCAGGCTATCAAGGCTAAGTCATAAATTCAGATCTATCAATTTCCAAAGCTGTTTTTTTTTTGTTTGTTTTTTGTTTTTTTTTGCGGTACGTGGGCCTCTCACTGTTGTGGCCTCTTCCGTTGCGGAGCACAGGCTCCGGATGCGCAGGCTCAGCAGCCATGGCTGACGGGACCAGCCGCTCCGCAGCATGTGGGATCCTCCCGGTCCAGGGCACGAACCCGTGTCCCCTGAATCGGCAGGCGGACTCTCAACCACTGCGCCACCAGGGAAGCCCCAAAGCTGTTTTTTTTTTGACCATAGTGTCAAGTGGAAAGCACTGACTAGAGTAAGAAGAAAGTAAGTTGGTCTCAGATATGTAACTTGTATCTGCATAATCCTAATTTAATACCTTTTTGGATTTAGAGCCCCAACTTTACCATATCATTAACTTCCAGAGATCATCAACGTTAGTTCTAACTTGTGCTCCTAAATTCTAACTTTCCCATGCCTAGAGAATATTAAAGGGCAAACTTCAGAAATGCTGGGCTATGCTCCAGGACAGTATATCTCCATGTATTCATCTTTTTGATTTAATAACAAGGCCCCCTATTAGACCAATGCAAATATATTGCATTATATTGCAAATATTTTGGCAGGGAAGTCAAAAGAAGATATAGTTGAGATATTTAATATTGCTGCTCTGAGACCTTATTCATGTAATGGCAGGCAGCAACGAGTGGGCCAGTGAAGTATTAAATGCTCTTTATAAACTTGTTGGCATCCCTGGAGATTACTCAGAGACCAGATTGTGTATAAGGGACAGTGGGAATGGATTGCCCCATCCCACAGTAGGTTCATCTTCAAAAGCCTCATATATTGGAGTTATAGATAAGCTTTATTGTGGGAGGGAGAGAAGGATTTGAATATTTAGAAATGTTAGAAAACTTTGACATAAGTAAAAACTCACATTTAGATACAAGCAGTGCTATTGTGTGATCTGAGGGAAATTACTTATTTTCATTGAATATTGGTTTCCTTGTTTATAAAATGGGAAAACATAATAGTTTTCTGGGATATTATGAGGATAACAGTCAATCAAGATATATATATATATATATATATATATATGATGGATAAAATACTACATGCATTGATTTGGCACTTGTTTGTGGCTCAATAAATAGCAGTTATTATGATTATTGTTTATGTAATTTGTTCATTAATTTACAAGATCTAAAACTTTTGAGTAATACACAAATTAGAAAAGCATACCTTCCTTATCTCTTATTTTGTTCATTTCTCATTCATTCAGTTTCCACATTATTTATTCTTTTCTGTATGCATATAGCTCAGGTATGTATGTTTACAACCTCCTATTTGCCAGGGAGTGTACTGAGTCCTGGAAATTTAAGAATGAGCAAGGTAATCGTGGTCCAGCCTCATAGAGTATACAGCTTTCTGTGAGTGAATTCACCATGTAAATATCCTGTTATAATTCAATATGATAAACAGGGTATTGGGAGCACAGAGGAGGGGATGATTAGTCAGAAATTCTTCCTGGAGGACTGAGGTCTAAAGATGAAGGGGGTGAGGGAAATGAATTTCAGACAGAAGAGCATAGGCAAAACTTAGAGGTGAGTGGCAGCGGGATCTCTGCAGAAGAGATGCTGGGGAGGATAAAGAGTTGAACTCGAGGGCTCCTAAATCATGCTCAGGAGTGTGGAGGGAATTGGGAAACTAGTAAAGATTTTTAAAGCAGGGAAGTGACCTGGAAGTTTGCATTTTACAAAGATTATTGGCTGTGGTGTAGAAAATTGATTTGAAGTAAGAAAGAATGGCTATAGAAGGCATTTTTGTAAATCCAGTTAAGGCATTAGGAAACTGGTATGTATCAGAGAAGAAAGGATTCAAAATATACTAAGGCTGTCTAAGATGGAAGAAATATTAAGATGAGGCAATTTAGAAGAGATTGATTTACAAGAAAAGGAAAAAAAGAGAAAATATCCAGAAAATATTTAATCCTGTCATTCCCCAGCTCAAAAGTTTTAATGGTCATTGTTTAAAAAAAAAAAATCTTAGTGCTTACTTGTTATCGTTCCTCAAACTTAACATTCAGCCTTGTATTCTACATCCCATTCCCATATCACTTTCTCAAAATTTCTTAGTTTCATTATGAATTTTTCTGCCTGTGACTTAGCTTATCTACCATTATCTCTAAATTCCCTTCCATCTATCAAAATTCCTCCCACTCGTCAAGAAACATATCTCAAATATTACTTTTTAGGTGAATTATTCTTTCATCTCTTCCCATTACTCTCATAGCAATGTGTATGTCTTTCATAGCAGAGGACCATATTTCATTCATTTCTGTACCCTTCCTAGAACCTTATACAAATCTTTATCTGAACAGATTTGGTGTTCAGGAAATGTTTGGAAATTGAGATGAATAATATATAGGGCACCGTATATCTTTGATGATAACTGACAAAAACATGAGCATAAGATAACCTCAAAGGAAAGATGGAACCATCAATCCAAAGACACATTTGGAAGGAACAAGAAGAGGGATGATTTTGATTTAAATATTAACAATAAATGTGAAAATTAAAACTGAACACTGAAACACAAAATTGCATTCTGTTAATTTCATGGGCATTATTTAATTGCACAGTATATGCCATTTTATGGGTATTAACATTAAACCTGCTTTAACATTTTTACTTTCAATCAAAGATTATTTGTAGAAAGACCATTCTTATACCACATCACCTCTGCAGTTCTGTTTTCACAGTTTATTATTATATATAGAGGTTTGATACAATTGAACATTCCTTTCAAAAAATGAAATACTTTGGTGTGAAAAGGCAACGCTGAGAATTGGACTCTGACAAAACATTTTTTTTCCCTTTCATACACAAAATTGAAAATAAATGCTATATATCCTTTGACTTTCTTGAGTATTTCATAGGTATAAATTTGAGTAACTATAACCACAGTATATAGGGTCATAGTAATACCATATTGGGACTTTTTCCCCCGATAAAACCCTTCTCCATTCCTGACAAGTACCTCTCTTCTGCTGATAACTTAGAGAAAGCATTAGGTTTATGCATATGACATATTAAATAACTTGGTTACAACATTTCAAAATTCTATAGTTAACCAAAGTTGATATAATATACAGTGGTATTGCTTAATATATATAAGAACACATAAAAATATATATCCATTGTACTCAATTTAAGATTCTATTTCACTCACAATTTAAGTGATAAAATACTGGTTTAACATTACTCCCAAGTTCACTCATAGCTAAGAGGGGTGTCTAAAATTAAAAACAGAGCTTCTGTGTTCAGAATAATGGACTTATACTCAGTAAAACCTGTGCAAGTTTGATCTGTTTATAGCCATTGATTGTAGGTCCTTGCCTCACCTTTTGCTTACAAGCCAGAAGCTATATAGCAGAAATGTCATTGCAAATCTAAAAGTACTATAAAATAAATGTTTAACTGCTGCTAATTTTGGATCAAGGGCATTGCCTAGACTTGCAAAGAATTGCATTTTAAACTATTCTAAACCTGTCTAGGAATTGTTAAAGTTTTGATGTTTTGAGATTCATGATGTCAGGGGTCATGTCTTATTTATCTTTATTTACTTATTAAAGAGATAGTTATTGAGGGTCTACTGTGTGCCAAGTCCATGCTCAGGGACCACAGTCTAGACTTGACAGGGAAGGGAAGTCCTTGCTCTCAAGATGGTTACACTCTGACACTCTCCTTGGAAGAAGACATTCAATGAGCAGAAAAACAAACACAGGGACAAGATTTAACATAGTGATGAGTATTCAAATGATTAAAACGGTGTATATCATACACAGTTATGGAACGTGTAGATGTGGGAATGGAGATAGTGAGAAGTAAGATGAATGACCAAGAAGGTCTCTGAACATTTTAAAACAACATTGTAGTTGGGACCTGAGTGATAAACAGGAGTTAGCCATGCCAAGACCCAGGGATAGAGTCTTCCAGGCAAGGAAACACCAAAAAAGATCCTAAGTTGGGAACTTGTATGGCATCTTAGAGAAACTGAAAGAAGGCTAATATGGCTGGCGTTTACTGTTTGTGGTAGCTTTATTCTTGGAATAATTGTTGTGTGAGCTGAAAAATGTAGAAGTTAACTGTGTTTTTTCCTCTTTTTGGCTTATTGATGTGACTAGAATACATAATACACTTAATTTATGAGAATATATCTAATTAAAAACAACCCTTATTGTAGTTGTTGAGAATGGGTATGTAGCTGGACACAAGTGTATCTGATCTGTTAACTCAATCATAATTTATATCTGTAAAATTTTTAATATACATTTACACCTTAATACGTAAATGATCACCTGGTTGCTAAAGGATATCTTCATTTTATAAATGAAGAAACTATAACCTAAAATTTAATCATTTGGCTTCAACCAGTCAGCATGCAGTTGTGGAAGCATGTAGACTTCTAAATCAGGACAGATGGAGTATTTTTTTAAAATTTATTTTACTGAAGTATAGCTGATTTACAATGTTGTGTTAATTTCTGCTGTACAGCAAAGTGATTCAGTTATACATATATATGTGTGTGTATATATATACATTCTTTTTCATATTATTTTCTATTATGGTTTATCACAGGATATTGAATACAGTTCCCTGTGCTATACAGTAGGACCTTGTTGTTTATCCTTTCTATATATAATAGTTTGTATCTGCTAATCCCAAACTCTGTACTCCATCCCTTCCATCCCTCCCTTCCCCCTTGGCAACTACAAGTCTGTTCTCTATGTCGGTGAGTCTGTACAGATGGAGTTCTAATCCAGCCACGCCTCATACAAATAATGTGGCTTTGAACAATGCATTTTACCTGTTCCATCTTAATTTATTAAAGTTTCTGTAATATTAAAATAAATAACACTTAGAACTTGTCTTTTATTTATTTCTTGTAATATACATTATTTTCTCTAAGATAATATCCTTTAGTAATAATAATGGCTAATATTAACTAACACTGCATGCCAGGGATAATTCTATTCTAAAAACTTTATTACTCTATATCTATTAATTCACTTCATCTTTATAATAACTCCATGAGGCAAATACTATTTTAAAAAATAAAATAAAATGATATAATAAAATAAATTGAATTCTGCTCAGCCAACATGTATTGCAATAATGTTCCACCACAATTCAATGTAAAATGTGTAAGAATCTGTAAAAATTACTTCTGCTACTATAACTCCATGCCCATGAATTGTATTCCCCATATTTCTGTGGTAGAGCTCTCAGCACAGCAGTTAGTAAAAGCCTCCTTCCCTGCCCTGCAACCCTATCAATTCTGTGTCTCAGTCCTTGCTCTGGTCTCCTGCCGCTGTTGAGATCAGATTCAAACTCTGTGCCCTTGACATCAATGTCAGAACACAGAAAACTCTTACATTTTTCTCTTATCTTACAGTTTATCTTTCCTTATCACCAAGACCTACTAACAAGTTTGCCTGATTTCCAAGTGAGCAAAATTAGTCATTCTTCCCACAGCATATTTTGGGACCTCTATTAAAATTATGTTCCAACTTTCAATGGGCTACATTCTAAAGTTGGAATTATAATGTGGTTTTGCATTGAATTTGTGGTTTGTGGAAAAGCAGCATGGACATCACCTGGGAGCTTGTTAGAAATGCAGAAACTCAGGCCTTATCCTCTGCTTACTGAATCCGAATTTGCATTTTAACATGAACTCCCAGTGATCCTATTCATATTAAAGATTGGGAAGTACCAGTCTAGAGGTCTGCAAGGATAAAATTCTGGACTCAATCTAGCAGACAGTGGGATGTCAGGAAAAGCCTGTAAAAGAGTGAATTCTGCCAGCCCAGCAGGAGGTGACCATAATCCACATTTATTAAGGGAGTATACTGCATGAATTCTCAACTAATTTTTATGTATATTAATTCATTTTATTCTGAACACAATCCTACAAGGTATTTGATATTATTACCACCTTTTAATGAAAAAGCTGAGACCCCCCCCGGAGGTTAAGTGACTTCCCTAAGGTCACACAATAGATGGATAATAGGCTTGGATTCAAAAACAGGCAGGTTGGCTCTAAGCCCTCGTTTTTAACTATTATCCTGTGCTGCCTCTTTTTCAATAGCCTATTTCACCTTCATTTACTGGCACTGTTCCTGGCTCTTTATGGGCAGGCATTCAATAATTGAAAATGAATGAGGCCCTAAATTCAGCAAATGGACGCATTGTCTTCACTGCCACCGGTAAACCTACCACTACATCTCCACGCTAGTCTGTGAAGAAGCTGCCTGAGTGATAAGAAATCAGCAAACTCATCAATGCCTATATTTTTCTTTCATTTTACCATCTCTGTTCCTCACAACCTTCTATCCACCCTGAAGCAGGCAGCCTCTAGTTGTCTTGAGTTGAAGTTACTGACTGCAACTTCAGCAAATGCTAAAATGAATTGAATGAATACTAGATATACAGCTTTATACTAGGTATTTCATGTTATTTGATTTAATACATACTAAGGGAGACGTTATTATCTCCATTTCACAAACAATAAGGCTGAATTCAGAAAAGTCAAGTCAGACGAGTCGAGTCATGCTTTAATTCCAGTTCTTTCTGATTATAGAAGTAGCATTCTTGCAACTATTCAATATTGATACCTGTGCTTTTCCTTGCTATTTGATGGAATCAATCTTGAGAGATTGTGGTTTTTTTGTTTTTGTTTTTGAATTTTTCCTTACCTCAGTCCATTACATTGACAGTTCTCAAACTTTAAGCGTTAAGAATAACCTGGGAGACTTGTTAAAACACTGATTACTGGGCCCTATCCCCAGGGTTTCTGAGTTAGCAGGGCTGTGGTGGAGCCTGATAATTTTCACTTCTAACAAGCTTCAGGAGATGCTGCAGCTACTGCTGGCCTGGGGACCACACTTTGAAAACCACTGCAGGCAATAAACCTTCCTAACTCTCCATATGTCCGTGTGTACTTTTCATTCCCACTCTGTCTGAAATAGATTCCAAAGCAGTGCCCGCAGGAGAAGCACTAGACAACAGTGGATCTGAATCCATGTTTCACAGAGGCATAAAACACTCAGATAGGGATATGGGAAGTGCCATAGGACACCTGCCCAAGGAGACTGATTCTAAAAAGATGCCTCCTGTCATTTTATTAACGTTTGCTGCTTGTAGAGACAAGTAGACTTAGCACTGACAAAATTCGCAACTGAATTCACGTTTTTACAATTTTATCAGGTTTCTAGCTCTTGATATTTCCCTCTTCTGGAATGTTTTTGAGTTACATTATGATTTGTATTTAGTTGAGGGGAAAAACTGTGAAAAGTTGTCTATTGCTCAGTACTTTGATTGCTAATCATCATGGCTCCTCCCACACAGCGCATGCAGGTGAAGTAGTCGGGATTCGTATTGACTGAATAAGCATCTGGCTACTAAGACAAGGAACCCATCTGTCTAGGTTTAGAGGACCCAGATGCACCCTTTCTGCAGTCATCTACCCACAAACACATCCCATGCTGGGATGGAGGAAATATGTACTTGTGGCTTTATAAAATGACTTCCCTAATTCCAGGTCCCAAGAAACTGTTTGGTAAATTTTCCCCGAGTGTTTACTAGTTGTAGGAAAGTAAAATCCCTCCCCAGGAAAATAACCCTTAAAATTCTTCATTTAAATTACCATAACAGGGCTTCCCTGGTGGCGCAGTGGTTGGGAGTCCGCCTGCCGATGCAGGGGACACGGGTTCGTGCCCCGATCGGGGAAGATCCCACATGCTGCGGAGCGGCTGCGCCCGTGAGCCATGGCCGCTGACCCTGCGCGTCCGGAGCCTGTGCTCCGCAGCGGGAGAGGCCACAGCAGTGAGAGGCCCGCATACCGCAAAAAAAAAAAAAAAAAAAAAAAAAATATTACCTTAACAATTTGTGCCTTCTGTCATCCTCCTCCTTCTCCTGTGAAAGACAAAGAATCACTTTATGGACCCAACACAAGGAGCCATTTCCTCTCGTCAGATAATAATAGTATCAGTTAACATTACAGAATAAAATAAAGTCCTGTGCTTATGGAATTCTTGATGGATGATTTTTATGTCTTATTTCATGTAATACTCACACTCTGTAGAGTGGGTTTTATTATCTTCATTTTAAAAGGTGACAATTGAGTCTCCAAAATGTTAAATAGCTTAATCAGTTTTCACAATTAAGAAATGGTTTGGCTAAGTTCCAACCTCAGGTATTTTTCACTTCAAATAACTCTCTCTTAACCAAATCATGTTACTTTGAAAACTAGTTCTGCTACTTTTCATGAGAAAGTCCACAAAAGGAGAGTTCATAGCATGTGGAGAAATCTTTAGCTTTTGAAAATTCACAGGTATATTAGGGTATGAAAAATATTGTTTTCTATCCTTAGGATTCATTAAACAAATATTATGAGTATATAGCTACATCTCTAGATTAAAAAAAAAATATATATATATATATACGACCAAACTCAGTAGCTTAAAAAAAAAACCAAAAAAAACCCAGCCATTTGTTATCTCTCATGACTAAGGTTTGACTGGGCTTGGCTGGGAAGTTCTGTTTTCCATGCTGTTGGCTGGAGCTGTAGTCACCTGGGAGACGCCCTCACAGAGCTGACAATTGGTGCTGGCTGTCACGTGGGCCAGTTAACTAGAGCGCCTCAGTTCCCCTCCACGTGACCTCCCTACATGGTTGGAGCTTTTTATTTATTTATTTAAAATTTTTTTTACTTATCCATGTTATACATTAGTGTATACATGTCAATCCCAATCTGCCAATTCATCCCACAACCACCAGCTCCCCCACCGCCACTTCCCCCCTTGGTGTCCTTATGTTTGTTCTCTACATCTGTGTCTCAATTTCTGCCCTGCAAACCGGTTCATCTGTACCATTTTTCTAGGTAACAAATATATGCGTTAATATGCGATGTTTGTTTTTCGCTTTCTGACTTACTTCACTCTGTATGACAGTCTCTAGATCCATCCACGTCTCTACAAATGACCCAGTTTCGTTCCTTTTTATGGCTGAGTGATATTCCATTATATACATGTACCACATCTTCTTTATTCATTCGTCTGTCAATGGGCATTCAGGTTGCTTCCATGACCTGGCTATTGTAAATAGTGCTGCAATGAATATTGGGGTGCATGTGTCTTTTCGCATTATGGTTTTCTCCGGATATATGCCTAGGTGTGGATTTGCTGGGTCATATGGTAGCTCTATTTTTACTTTTTTAAGGAAGCTCCATACTGTTCTCCGTAGTGGCTGTATCAATTTACATTCCCACCAACAGTGCAAAAGGGTTCCCTTTTCTCCACACCCTCTCCAGCATTTGTTGTTTGTAGATTTTCTGATGATGCCCATACTTACTGGTGTGAGGTGATACCTCATTGTAGTTTTGATTTGCATTTCTCTAATAATTAGTGATGTTGAGCAGCTTTTCATATGCTTCTTGGCCATCTGCATATCTTCTTTGGAGAAATGTCGATTTAGGTCTTCTGCCCATTTTTGGATTAGGTTGTTTGTTTTTTTGTTATTGAGCTGCATGAGCTGTTTATATATTTTGGAGATTAATCCTTTGTCCGTTGATTTGTTTGCAAATATTTTCTCCCATTCTGATGGTTGTCTTTCCATCTTGTTCATGGTTTCCTTTGCTGTGCAAAAGCTTTGAAGTTTCATTACGTCCCATTTGTTTATTTTTGTTTTTATTTATAATACTCTAGGAGGTGGATCAAAAAGATCTTGCTGTGATTTATGTCAATGAGTGTTCTTCCTATGTTTTCCTCCAAGAGTTTTATAGTGTCTGGTCTTACATTTAGGTCTCTAATCCATTTTGAGTTTATTTTTCTGTATGGTGTTAGGGAGTGTTCTAATTTCATTCTTTTACGTGTAGCTGTCCAGTTTTCCTGGCACCATTTATTGAAGAGACTGTCTTTTCTCCATTGTATATCCGTGCCTCCTTTGTCATAGATTAGTTGACCATAGGTGAGTGGGTTTATCTCTGGGCTTTCTATCCTGTTTCATTGATCTATGTTTCTGTTTTGGTGCCAGTACCATATTGTCTTGATTACTGTAGTTTTATAGTATAGTCGGAAGTCAGGGAGTCTGATTCCTGCAGCTCCATTTTTTTCCCTCAAGAATGCTTTGGCTCTTCAGGGTCTTTTGTGTCTGCATACAAATTTTAAGATTTTTTGTTCTATTTCCATAAAAAATGCCATTGGTAATTTGATAAGGATTGCATTGAATCTGTAGATTGCTTTGGGTAGTATAGTCATTTTCACAATGTTGAGTCTTCCAATCCAAGAACATGGTATATCTCTCTATCTGTTGGTATCATCTTTATTTTCTTTCATCAATGTCTTATAGTTTTCTGAATACAGATCTTTTGTCTCACTAGGTAGGTTTATTCCCAGGTATTTTATTCTTTTTGTTGCAATGGTAAATGGGAGTGTTTCCTTAAGTTCTCTTTCAGATTTTACATCATTAGTGTATAGGAATGCAAGAGATTTCTGCACATTAATTTTGTATCCTGCAACTTTACCAAATTCATTGATTAGCTCTAGTAGTTTTCTGGTAGCATCCTTAGGATTCTCTATGTATAGTATCATGTCATCTGCAAACAGTGACAGTTTTACTTCTTCTTTTCCAATTTGTATTCCTTTTATTTCTTTTTCTTCTCTGCTTGCCATGGCTAGGACTTCCAAAACTATGTTGAATAATAGTGGCGAGAGTGGACAACCTTGTCTTGCTCCTGATCTTAGAGGTAATGCTTTCAGTTTTTCACCATTGAGAATGATGCTTGCTGTGGGTTTGTCGTATATGGCCTTTATTATGTTGAGGTAGGTTCCCTCTATGCCCACTTTCTCGAGAGTTTATCATAAATGGGTGTTGAATTTTGTCAAAAGCTTCTTCTGCATCTACTGAGATGATCATATGGTTTTTATTCTTCAATTTGTTAATATTGTGATTGATTGATTGGTGTATATTGAAGAATCCTTGCATCCCTGGGATAAATCCCACTTGATAATGGTGTATGATCCTTTTAATGTGTTGTTCAATTTTTTTTGCTAATATTCTGTTAAGGATTTTTGCATCTATATTCATCAGTCATATTGGTCTGTAATTTTCTTTTTTTATAGTATCTTTGTCTGGTTTTGGTATCAGGGTGATGGTGCCCTTATAGAATGAGTTTGGGAGTGTTCCTTCCTCTGCAATTTTTTGGAAGTGTTTCAGAAGGAGGGGTGGAAGCTCTTCTCTAAATGTTTGGTAGAATACACCTGTGAAGCCATCTGGTCCTGGTCTTTTGTTTCTTGGAAGATATTTAATCACAGTTTCGATTTCATTACTTGTGATCGGTCTGTTCATATTTTCTATTTCTTCCTGGTTCAGTCTTGGAAGGTTATACATTTCTAAGAATTTGTCCATTTCTTCCAGGTTGTCCATTTTATTGGCATAGAGTTGCTTGTAGTAGTCTCTTAGGATGCTTTGTATTTCTGTGGTGTCTGTTGTAACTTTTCCTTTTTCATTTCTAATTTTATTGATTTGAGTCCTCTCCCTCTTTTACTTGATGAGTCTGGCTAATGGTTTATCAATTTTGTTTATCTTCTCAAAGAACGAGCTTTTAGTGTTATTGATCTTTGCTATTGTTTTCTTTGTTTCTATTTCATTTATTTCTGCTCTGATCTTCATGATTTCCTTCCTTCTGCTAACTTTGGGTTTTCTTTGTTCTTGTTTCTCTAGTTCATTTAGGTGTAAAGTTAGATTGTTTATTTGAGATTTTTCTTTTTTCTTGAGGTAGGCTTGTATAGCTGTAAACTTCCCTCTTAGATCTGCTTTTGCTGCATCCCATAGGTTTTGGATCATCGTGCTTTCATTGTCATTTGTCTCTAGGTATTTTTTGATTTCCTCTTTGATTTCTTCAGTGATCTCTTGGTTATTTAGTAATGTATTGTTTAGCCTCCATGTAGTTGTGTTTTTTATGTTTTTTTCCCTCTAATTGATTTCTAATCTCACAGCGTTGTGGTCAGAAAAGATGCTTGATATGATTTCAGTTTTCTTAAATTTACTGAGGCTTGATTTGTGACCCAAGATGTGATCTATCCTGTAGAATGTTCTGTGCGCACTTGAGAAGAAAGTGTAATATGCTGTTTTTGGATGGAATGTCCTATAAATGTCAATTAAATCTATCTGGTTTATTGTGCCATTTAAAACTTGTTTCCTTATTTATTTTCATTTTGGATGACCTGTCCATTGCTGTAAGTGAGGTGTTACAATCCCCCACTATTATTCTATTACTTTTGATTTCCTCCTTTATAGCTGTTAGCAGTTGCCTTATGTATTGAAGTGCTCCTATGTTGGATGCATATATATTTATAATTGTTATATTTTCTTCTTGGATTGATCCCTTGATCATTATGTAGTGTCCTTCTTTGTCTATTGTAACATTCTTTAAAGTCTATTTTATCTGATATGAGTATTGCTACACCAGCTTTCTTTTGATTTCCATTTGCATAGAATATCTTTTTCCATCCCCTCACTTTCAGTCTGTATGTGTCCCTAGGTTTGAAGTGGGTCTCTTGTAGCCGGCATATATATGGGTCTTATTTTTGTATCCATTCAGCAAGCCCGTGTCTTTTGGTTGGAGCATTTAATCCATTCATGTTTAAGATAATTATCGATATGTATGTTCCTATGACAATTTTTGTTAATTGTTTTGGGTTTGTTTTTGTAGGTCCTTTTCTCCTCTTGTGTTTCCCACTTAGAGAAGTTCCTTTAGCATTTGTTGTAGAGCTGGTTTGGTGGTGCTAAATTCTCTTAGCTTTGCTTATTTAGCTTTAGGTATCTCCACTGAATGTGAGTGAGATCCTTGCCTGGTAGAGTAATCTTGGTTGTAGGTTCTTCCCTTTCATCACTTTAAATATGTCATGCCATTCCCTTCTGGCTTGTAGAGTTTCTGCTGAGAAATCAGCTGTTAACCTTATGGGAGTTCCCTTGTATGTGTCATTTTTTGCTTGATGCTTTCAATAATTTTTCTTTGTCTTTAATTTTTGCCAATTTGATTACCATGTGTCTCAGCGTGCTTCTCCTTGGGTTTATCCTGTATGGGACTCGCTGTGCTTCCTGGACTTGGGTGGCTATTTCCTTTCCCATGTTAGGGAAGTTTTCGACTATAATCTCTTCAAAAATTTTCCTGGGTCCTTCTCTCTCTCTTCTCCTTCTGGGACCCCTATAATGTGAATGTTGTTTCATTTAATGTTGTCCCAGAGGTCTCTTAGGCTGTCTTAATTTCTTTTCATTCTTTTTTCTTTATTCTGTTCCATGGCAGTGAATTCCACCATTCTGTCTTCCTGGTCACTTATCCGTTCTTCTGCCTCAGTTATTCTGCTATTGATTCCTTCTAGTGTAATTTTCATTTCAGTTATTGTATTGTTCATCTCTGTTTTTTTCTTTAATTCTTCTAGTTCTTTGTTAAACATTTCTTGCATCTTCTCAATCTTTGCCTCCATTCTTTTTCTGAGGTCCTGAATCATCTTCACTATCATTATTCTGAATTCTTTTTCTGGAAGGTTGCCTATCTCTACTTCATTTAGTTGTTTTTCTATGGTTTTATCTTGTTCCTTCATCTGGTACATAGACCTCTGCTTTTCATCTTGTCTATCTTTCTGTGAATGCGTTTTTTGTTCCACAGATGCAGGACTGTAGTTCTTCTTGCTTCTGCTGTCAGCCCTCTGTTGGATGAGGCTATCTAAGAGGTTTATCGGTTTGAACTTTTTAGATACTGGATACTGATCATGGAATAGTGAATCAAAAAGGTAAGCTACAGATTTCTTAAAAGCCCATTTGAAGTTCACTCTAAGAATTTACACAGAGTCTCTTTTGTCTCTTTCTATCAATTCTAGCAAATTCCAGGCAGACTAGATTAAAAAGAAGGAATGGCAACAAATTTGGTCCAACTTGAGTCCACCACAGTCTGCCCTCTGGTCATAAATTATTCACATTTCTCCAGAAATATAAATATATACCCCCTCTTTCAAGACCACCAAAAGTTTTATCTTGTTATAGCATCAAGTTCAGGCTTAAAGTACAACATTTCAGTATCCAAATCATGTCCAGGTGTGGATGAGGCACAACAGTGTTGGCTTCACAGGCATTTTTTGTTTGTTTTTCATTTTTATTTTTTTCAAATGCAGAGATTTGTGATCTAAAAAGACAATTTATCTTCTCCAATAAACAAAAATCATTTGGAGATAGTGATAAAATAACTGCAATAGACAGTCAAAAAGGGGTATAAAACACGCATGCTCCAAATCCTACTGTTTCCAGGGCAGTGAAGGTATGTTTATTAGGAACCCAGTTTTCCCCCTTGGGTAGTTCTCTGGGGGTCTTAGCTCTGCCTTGTGAGTCATGCTTCCTTTTCTGTGAGAAATCATCCATATTTGTAGCTGCAAAGTTTTGTTATCCTGTTCTCTGCCCATAGAAATATTTAGACTTCGAGTCACCTTTTCCTTTTTAATTGTTTTTCTCCCCCCTTTAAATTCAAGCCAGTTTGCTTCTACTTTTCACGAGAGTATGTCCTAACAACTTCGTATATGTTCTATAATGAATCATAAATTAATAAGGAATAACTCATTTTTGCTTACATTTCCTGAGAGGGAGGAAGAAATCTCACTTGATTCTCATGTTTTGACAGTCATTGTGTCAAGCAATTAACACACATTTTGTACAATTCCAACAACAGTCATGGAAGTTACATGTGCACATGTTTATGAATGAGAAAATCAAAATGCAGAAAAGAGAATTTTAATTTTCAGGTAGCTTATAAGTAGCAGATGCAAGATTGCAAACCAAATATGTCTAGAACCAAACTCTAAGCATTTTCTGCTATAATATATTGCCTTTAATTCTAGAAAATTTTGCCTTCATATTGTATGTTTATTCATAACCTCTTTTGAAAATAAAGTTGAGGCAGCAGACAGCTGTAAAATGGATACTTTTAAGGCTATGTCATTTAGGCAATTATCTAGCAAACCCTTTCCGAAAATTTAAATTTAAAATGACTGAATTATTTTAAATTTGATAAACATGGAAGCATTTAGAAGTACTGTTATTGGGGAAAATGATGGACACCCTTGCTCCAGGTCATAAGCAGTGCCAACTTGACTGCATAGTCCTGATTATATCTGTAAGTTCAGTTAGAAAAGTTAGCAAATAGTATCAAATATATTTTTTAATGAAATACTGTCAAAAGAATAAATAATTCTATGGTTATATAATTTATTAAGGAGACATCTCAAACAAACTTAGTTGATTTCTTTAGTTCAATAATCCTTAGAGCCTTCAAGATGCCAATAGTCTTTATTTTCTCTGAGGACATAGTATATAGTACTTAAAAATATATTTGATTCGGGAAATTTTTGTGAGCAGTCTTATATAAGGAGTAAGAACTTGGTATACATTCTTAGAAATTATGCCTTAGAAAAATCTAGAGTACTGTGTAAACTGAGATAGGATTTGAAGAATATAACATTACTATATTTTCATAGCTAAGCCTATGTTATTCCTTAAAGTGTAAAATCATTCATTTTATTGCATGTGCTCTAGCTATGAGAATTTGTTACCTGATTGTGTGTTTTGTTTTGTCTTAGTTGTATTTAAACTTAAAACAATTATATTGCTTTGGAAGATAATGTATTTTTAAGTTTCAACATTCAAAACTAGAGCTTTTATTCAGTTTATACTATCCACTGTAGTCATCTGGGTTGTTTCTGGTCAGGATCTAATCTGATTTTCCATACACCAATAGGCTGGTTAATGTCCCATCTGAATAGTGCTGTACTACTTGATATATATTTAAATATCACTCCAGTTGTGTTCCATCACCTCTATCCTGCCCACTAATGCTTCTCTCAGTCTCTGTAAGTAATCATTTTTATGTTTTTCCTTGTATATCCTTTCAATATTTCCTTAAGTAGGTAAAAGTAAATATGAGTATATATTAGTATCATTGACCCTTTTAATTATAAAAGGTAGCACATTGTATATCCCATACTATAATTTTCTTTTTTTAGTTGACAATTCATCCTTGAGTTTTGGGTTCCCCTCCCCCATCAATATATAGAAAGATTTTTCATTTTTTAAGATAAGCTCAGTAGTGCATTGTATGACTGCCCCTTGGTTTATTTAACTAGACCTCTATTGATGAGTATTTGTTTTGTACCTATTATTTTGTTATTTAAAAACAATGCTGAAATACACAGTTTGTACATATGTCAAATGTATGTGGGTATTTTTTAAGATACCAAGAGGTGAGATTGCTAGATCAAATATTAAAGGCATTTGTAATTTTTACAGATATTTACAACTTGCCTTTTTTAAGTTTCATTATTTTGAACTCACACCAACAATGTATGGAGAGCCAATTTTTCCAGTGTTTGGAAATTTTTGTGGAACTTAGATTTTCAGCATGATAGGTGAAAAATGATTTCTCGGTGTGACTGTACTTAGCATTTCTCTCAAAATAAGTGAGGATTTTTTGTTTTTAATATACTTAAGGACTGTTGTCTTTCCTCTGTTTCTCAAGGTCTATTATTCATATTAGCTGTTCTTAAGGAAATTACTTAAATTCCACCCAAACAAGGGAAAGATGAGAAATCTCTAGGAAAAGACAACACTATAAAAGCTTTTATAATACACTAATAGGTATATGTTAAAGTAAAAATAATAATATACATGTAATTCAGCAAAGATAAAATTTATCATTTGTATTAAAAAACTAAATGTAAACTCAAAAGAAAAGACAGACTGGATCAAAAAACAAAACCCAAATAAATGCTGTATCAAAGAGATACAGTTGAGACAACATGATTCAGAAAGTTTGGAAATAAAAATGATTAATGAAAATTGTTTATGATATACCTGTGCATATAAGATAAACATATAGCAAATATTTTATTTAACTCATTAACTAATGAGAGCAAATAATATGTTATAATTCTTTCAAAGTAGATTTCAAAAATACACACACACATAAGCAATCAGGAATATTGAAATGAATTTATATATAAGTGTAAAACTGGTCAGTATCTACAAGAAAATAATCCATTCCATCTTCACTGATCATGATTTTCTTTTGTTTTCTATGTATAAGAATCATTTGCCTTGTGATCAGTTTTTTTAAATTATAGAGTTGTAAAATAGCTCAGAGGCAATGAATGGCATGAATAACAGAGAAGAATATACTAGACAGGACATCCAGTAATATTTTTGCCTGTTTTTCCCACTAATTAATATTAGACCAGTTAGGTCAGAATAAAAAGTATATAAGGAGGAAAACAGGATATTTTATAGTTCTAAAGCACACATCACAATTGGCAATGAAGATATGATAGTCACCCATTTCTCCATAATATCTTAGCAACAGCTTTCAGCAAATGGGAAAAACAGGAGATACAAAACAAAATAGACAACATTCTAAAAATAGAAGACTTAATTTACCTCTCTCAGTTCAGGTCAGATCAAAATGTTTGGTTTTGACTATTTTTGTAGAAGAGACTTCTAACACATCATAGTATCCTCTGCTTCATCTTTCTGGAACTACTTCAGCCTCAGTGCTCATCACCAATTCATGCCACCTCTGTTGACTCCTGTCCCTGTAAAGAAAAAAAAAATCAGCCTTTCTTTGTAGGAAAGTCTAACAGATACAAAGCATTAAAGAAAGACTAGCATCTTATATTGCACACCTTCTCATAAAATCATAGGATTAAGAGAGAGTTTCAGAAATAATTTTGAAGAAATTTGAGCACCAAATGTCTTATATTATCATCAAATTCTACTTTGTCCAGTTATTGTTTTCATTATTAATATAATAGAGAACTTATGGGGTTTTATACAAGGAACGCTTCAGAACAAGGAAGAAAGGGAAATCTATTTCTCAATAGATTACTTCATATATGTGTCTCTTCCCTTCATCTTGTCTTGCAATCTCCAAAGTTGGGTTGCACTTGCTAGTTCTTTTGATGTTGGCTATTACCTCATCACTTATGACCAACTGTTGTATTTGGCATGGTATCAAAATATCGTTAAAGTATTAACAACAACTCTGTTATTAAAGTATTTTAATAATGGCATTTCTCTGGAGCTGAAGCAGAAAACTGAGTTTCTGATTGCTGAGTCACAGACGTGACATTTTAAGGTTAATGGGTCTTGGGTTGGTACATTGAATAAAACATTTCTGTGAGAACTATCAAGAGGTATAGACCCCCCCCCTGCTTTAGAATCACTGGGCTACTTGTTAAAATACATATTTAAAGGAATTTAAACTCTGGAGGTAGCACAAACTTTGTAATTTTAGCAAACTTCTCAGGTGTTCTTGATTCATACTCCTGTTAGAGAACCGTTAATGTGGATGTGTTTTTCCCCTTCTGTGGTAAATTGCATTCCTGACCATGATTCTCCATCCCTCTCCATATCTCCACCATTGGATAAGTGATTTGTGCAGTGCAATGTCTCACCCCTGTGATTTTCTTTAACTAATGGATGTTAGAAATATGGTACAGACAAATCACTGGTAAAATTGAGTTTGCTAACACATGTGCCTCTGCCATCACCAGAAATGCCTGTGCTAGCCTGCTCCTTCCAGGAGGATAAGAGGCTTGTGGAGGGCATTTTCCACAGAAAAGCTTAGGTCAGAGCAGCTGACACCAGGCACTCCGCAGATCTCTAAAGATAATTGATTGTTGTTTTAAGCCACTGAGTTTTGGAGTGATTTGTTACACAGCATTTTGCAGACACAGTTAACTGACACATTTACATTGTATCAAAAGTGAAAGGAAAATTAAAATTGGTGGCACACAGTAAAGACTTTAAAATAGAGGATCCAACCCTGTCTCCAATACCAGATGTCCCTGGATTCCCATCCCACTTTGTTGTCTGACAAGTTACTACACTTCTAAGGCTCAATTTCATTAAATGTTAATTTATTATACAGTAAGACCACTACATATGAATGAGTTCCATTCCGAGAGCATGTTCATTAAGGCCAATTTGTTCGTAAGTCCAACGAAGTTAGCCTAGGTACCCAACTAACACAATTGGCTATACAGCATGGTACTGTAATAGGTTTATAATACTTTTCACACAAATACATAAAAACACAACAAAAATAATGAAAACATTTTTAATCGGACAGTGCCTTGAAAAGTATAGTAGTACAGTACAACAGCTGGCATCCAGGGTCTGGCATCCAGTGAACAGGCAAGAAGAGTTACTGACTGGAGGAGGGAGAGGAGGTGGGAGATGGTAGAGCTGAAGGACCATCGGCAATAGGAGACGGAGGGCAAGCTGCAGTTTCACTGAGGCCTGACGTTGATGGCACAGGTTCTGGTTCCTTGCTGGATTTAATTCTATCTACCCTCTTGAAAAAACGATCCAGTGATGTTTGGATCACCACTGCTTTTATGCTTGCTTCCAGACATCCTAGGAATAAAGGTACTGTACTACTGTACTCTATGCAATACTGTACAGTAAAGTACACAAAAGCACAACCACTTGTAGAGGATGCACACACGTGACAATGTATGCCAGACACATGAACTAAGTTACGTGATTGGACATGCAAACACATGTTCGCATCTTTGAAAGTTCACTACTTGAATGTCCGTATGTAGGGGACTTATTGTAATAATAGTTACTTTGCAGGATTTTTATTAATATTAAATACAATGATACAAAGAGTATCTTGCATTATTTCCGTCTGTTTCTCTTCTCCATAATGTAGATGCCTTTTATACTGAGAGAGACAAATAGTTGGATTTGCCTGGTCATTTTTCTGCTAATAACCTCCTAAAGGAAAAAGAGAAAATCACCTTGAAAACACATGTGAAATGCTTGTAGAATTTTATTTTTTAAAGGTGGTGAGATAGTGGCAGGACTGTTAATTAGTCTTAGCATGGAATGTAAACCTGAGTGCATAAGAATTTTTTTAACTTCTTATTTAACAAAAGTTTAGTAAGAACTTGCTTCCCATCTTAAGCTTATAAAATGTTTTCATTAATCATTTCTATTATATCAAACTTGTGCTGCTGAGCATATGATGGCCATAGTCCCCACATTGATTAGAGAGTCTTAATGTTGTATAATTTATTTTCAAAATAAGTAAGTCTCTAAATACATAATTAAATATGATCATGGGTGGAGGAAAGGCTTTTTCCACAACTTTCTCTGATTTATGCTTAGGAAAATGTTATCATACAGAAAGGATTCTTCAGTTTCAGCAAAATCAGACTGAAGTTCCACTATGAAGTATATATCAATAGCCAACAATATTATAACAATGTATTAATGCAAGAGAGATAGTGAAGAATAGTGGACAACAGAGCCTTTGAAAGTAGTAGCACAAGATTTAGATTCTTGTTTAACCACTTATTGTTGCATAATTACAGACCTTGGTTTCCTTGTTTATAAAATGTGGATACTCATAATTATATCACAAGATTGGTGATTTGATATAACATATATAAGGCTTAGCACTTACAAGTGATCCATAAATTAGTGTTATTTTAGGAACAGTCTGACTTCCAACACAATTTTAAAGTGTAAAGAGTCAAGCCTATTCCATCTTCAAGAAAGAGTGACAGAATGTATTAGTCAAGCAGATAATAAATTTGATAATAAATCATGGTATATTGCCGCATATATGTTCTTTGAAGTATAGATGCATGATAAAAAGTTCAAGAGCTATAAAATCATCTGGTTTGGTTCCAGTTCAAGCTTCACTACATATAAGTTATAAAACTTTGAATAGCATGATTAACTACTTTGTGCTTTATTTATGTGTAAAGTGGGGTTAGCGGTATTTATGATGATTGTTATTGTGATTATAAAATTCCATAATATGTGTAAGTCACTTAGCACTCTCGGGTATATGAGAAAATTTTAATGGCAATTTTGTTAATGTTATTATTGTTACTTTCAGTAGTAGTAATATTTTAATCTAGTTTCTAATGCTAGCTCTCTAAATTAATGGAGATAGCCAATTCATTTAACATTTCTCGTTCTACCAAAAATAAAATGGACTGTTTAGGATGATCAGTGAGAATAACACTTGCAGAAGTCTCTGAATGGTGCCTGGCAGACAGCGGGTGCTATCTTATATTTTAGTCACACTTTTCATTTTCTCCAACAAGGATGTGATTTGGGTGTTTTGAAATAGGAAATATCAAAATGAACTGGTCAGTCTGTGCAGACATATTGAAATAAGTGAGACATGAGTGGTTTCCAAAGTTAGACAGAAGTGGGACAAATGAAGATGGGCAAAGTTCACAGAGTAAGAATGAGTGTCGAGTGAGAACCTTGGAGGCACAGAAAAACACATGTGGGGTAAAAGGATATAATGTTGAATTGAAAGTATATAAGGCTGCCTGGCTGAGAAGGGTGGCAGAGTGACTGATACACACAAGTCCAGGCTGCTGGCAGTGGTAGGCGAGGGGAGGGAGATAATGAGATGAAGTAATAGTGGGGGTGTGTAGACTAACGTTAAAAAGGAAGTGGCTTAGAATTAAGAATTTAAGGAGCATATGTTCAGAGAGAAACAAACTAAAATATATTTTGTTTTGTGGCATGTTGATGAAACAAATGATTGGTTAAAATTTTTAATTTTGCCATTACTCTTGCCATTTTGTAAATATGACCTAACACTTTTAGGTATCACAAGGGCAAGACGAGTTGTAATAGACCTGGTAGATGATGTTGAAACGTAATTTCTCTTATATGTCTTTGATTTTTGTATTCTTTCTAAATGTTAGGAGTCTGAGTATCATTTGAGTATTGCCTGTCCTGTGCCAAGAGACAAGAATGGTATTCATTTCCCAGTTCTGCCAGTTTCTAGGTGTGTGACTTTGGACAAATTGTTTTCCTAGCCTTGGCTTCCTCATGTGTTATATATAGGAGTTTTCTGAAAATTATATCAAAGGTTTCAGACCTCCAAGGATTATATGACTTGTCTGATGTCTGAAATGTCTTAAGCATGTCATATTGGGTGAGCCATTGACCTCTTCAAGTTTCATTTTACTGAACTGAGAAGTGGGAATAATGTTACCTGCTTTGATTAATGAGTTATTGAATGATGGAGCTGAATTGAGTTAGTAGATATGAAAGTGCTTTGAAAATGGCAATTGCCATATAAATATCAAGCATGGTTATTATAAATTAACACAGCTTTACTGGGTCTGGCTCTGCATAGTAAATGAAAGGAATGAAGTTGTTAATTGAGAAGAAACAGGAGCAGCAACCTTTCTCATAGTGGCTAATCCAGAATTTATGTTGTCTAATGCTGTGGTTAATTGATTGGAGTTGGATCTGGTGAGTAATTAAGTTTAGTAACAGTCTACCAATACAATTTTCTGTCTCCTGTCACATTAAATCACTTACAATGAACTCAGTTTCAGGGAGAATATAAACTATTGTATGACCTACAGCTATATGAGGAACAAGTACATTGAAATTGTTGGGAATGAATAAGAGGGGCAGATGTTGAAATCTGGCAAAAAAGGGAAAGTTTGGAGCACAGTTTATGAAGTCAAGGTGTCCAATTCAAAGTCAATGACCTTCTCTACTCATGTGTAGAGGAGCCTTTTCTCACATGTAAAATGCAAAAGACAACTCTCTCTGTCTCTCCTTTTCTCGCTCTCTCTCTCCTTCCCCTCCGCCCCCCATCCCCCTCTATATTCCTTCTTGGAGTTCTATCAATCTCTATAGTTATAATTATTTCTGAAATATTTGTATGATTCTCATCAGATCTGCATGTTGATAAAAAAAATATGGTACTGTGAAAAGAATATCAGATGTGGAGATAGACAGACTTGGGGTTTGAGTTTTCACTCCATCATTAACTGGGTGAGTAATATTTCTGAGCTTCCATTTCCTCCTCTAAACTATAAAAAACTATAAAACTATAAAACTATAAACTATAAAACTATAGCACTAACTTCTACCTTAAATGTCTAGGCAGGGAAATCATCTAATACAGTGTCTAATTCTTTGCATCAGGTCAATGAATAGTATTTTTTGCTATATTTTCCCTTCTTCAAGGCTTGGACCATACCTTCCCTGTGTTTGGTTGTTTTCCTACATGTTGCCATTCTAGTGACTTCTCTGCCTTTTCACCTGTGCACAGGGACACTTCTACCATCCACATAGGATCTTGCCTCTAACCTTCTAAATATAAAACTTGCTTACAAATCACTTGGCCTGCGGTGCTGACTTAAGATATCATGTAGTAATATTGGATCAATAATGAGAAAATTAGTCTAACTCTTGATGAAGAATGTAGATAAGTTTATAAATTAATCTCGAGTTTTAATGAAATGGGTGGGATACTCAGTCACTTTTATAATGAAATAAATGCCAGATAAAATAATAATGAGAAACCTTGATGCTTCTTGACACATTGGCAAATATTAACACATTTGAGAAAAGGCAATGCTGACAAGGTTGTGGATAAATAAGCACAGAATCACTGCTGGCAGGATTGTGATTTGGTTCAACACCTTTGGAGCAGGGGAAAAGGTGTGACAATCTGATTGGAAAGGGGCCTAAGGCTATGTGTTGAAGCCATGCCTGCCTGACAGACATGACATTTTTACTTAGATTATGTGTTTATGTGAGGACGTGGGGGACACTGGAGAAAAAAGGACTTGTCTAGTAACTGTTTGAACAGCAGACTTATTTTTTTTTTAACTGATAGTCTGTGTTTATTTGGAGTAAATTAGACGTGGGGGTGTATAATGGAGATTTTGAATTTTGGAATGGTCTACCAGCAATACTTGGATGCCCTTATAAAGTAAAAGTGGATCTATATATGCTGTAAGCACCTCTAAGCTAAAGTGAGCATACATACCAAACCACAAAACAAAACAAAGATAACGTTCAGAATGGAATATACCCCTTATTTTTGTAATACCATATGTAGATAGATAGATGTATATATGCACACATGCATATATATTTGTATATTTATTCAAATATTAATTGTCTACTATGTGCTAAAAAAGGGGAAAAAGGATGGAAACAGAAAATACTTTGAAGAATACTATTAACAGAAGATTGAGGCAGACAATCTAAAGGGGAAGGAATACTTAATTTTCACTGCATACCATTTGAAATTTATCTTTTTTATCATATACATTTTAAAAGATCATTTAATAAACAGTTTTAAGACATCCATTTTAGAGACAAATGAATTAAGAAAATCAAAGCAAGATTCAACAAGTAGAACTGCATTAGTTTCTAACATCAAAACTCATCCTACTATTGACCAATTTAACACAAATATGTATTGAAATTATGCTATGTACATTCCCTGTATTAGGCTCAATTCCATTTTTTTTAATTAGCAGGACATATCACTTTATAGTCCACTAACTTGCAAATAACAGGTTTATCAAGACTGATTTAAAGCCAATAAAATATATGAAGCAAACGTGAGGTTCAATGAAGCTACAATTAATAAGTAATAATTTAATGCTCTTGTTGATTGATCAAGTTAGTCTATAGGTACAATTTAGGTTCAGTCTCTCATGTTTCCATACTAATATATATCAGTTCTTTCCATGTGCACCATGAGAATATGGAATCCTGGTGGTTTACAAGTTTATTGCTGTATTTTTATTAAATACAGATGGAGAATATAGATATCTAATTAAATCTGAAATCCAGTTTTCCTTGAGGGAGAGCAACATACCTGTAGATATTTTTCTATTCCCATTTCAACATGCAGAGTTGCTTTCAATCAAATACATTTATTTCACCAGGAAATGCCCATAGTTGCTTAGTTATACCCTGGTTCTTTCCCAGCAATTATTTTTCTAAGGCAGCTGTTGTTTTCATGTAAACTGACTGTAAATATGAAATATGGTACAGAAATATTTAAATGCAGTTAATTAGGAAAGATTAAAATTTTTAGCATAGATCCATATTTATAAATGCATATGTACATAGAAAGAGCTTTTGCACAGTCATTTTTAAAGAGTTCACATGAATTAAATTAAGAGGATAAAAGGTAAAGAATTAAAGATGATATGTTTACATGGTAAATACATGACACATTTATTGATATACGGTTTCCTACTCCAAGTGTGTGTGTGTGTGTGTGTGTGTGTGTGTGTGTGTGTGTGTGAATGTTGCATTTAAAAGTTCAGTTCCACATGGGGTTAAAAAAAAGTATCTTGTGCTGAGGAATTTAGAATCACAAATCATTCCCCACAGTTGACTAGAAATCTCTCCTCTGATTTATTATAGCATCCTGAGTGACTCTGAGAAGTTAAATACATTTACAAGGTTACACTTAGAAGTATGTAAAAGCAAGAGTTCCTCAGAGTCAAATATAAGTTCAAAAAATGGAAGAACTTTGTAAAATCAAGAATATTAAAATATAGGATGGTCCATATGTAAGAGTCAGGTCCGTACCACTTAAGTGTTTTTAAAATTACAATAATCATTTGTCAGAAGTGGTGTAGATATTTTCCTGCAGCAGGGTGAGAAGGAGGAGGAAGGGGTTGTACTAGAGTACACCAAATACTTTCCCAATGGCACTGAGCATGAGTCTAAGGTACACATATAGAATTGCTTATTAGACAAGGTGTAAGGCAACATTTAGATTATATATTTAGGAGTCAATACCTGGGATCCACTTCCAATTTCTGACTCAGTAGCTCTGAGGTTGGGTCGAAGCATTGGTATTTCTTATAAGTCCCCAGGTGATTCTGACATCGCAGGTCCAAACTACTGCTCTCAGATACAGCATGGCAAGTTTAGAGTGAAAGTGTGCTGAATAATTTAAGTAAGTTAATTAAATAAGCTAATCATATTTCTTCATTATAACTATCATCTTTCCATTTTTCTACATCAATGGTTGCATATATATATATTTGAATATCTTTAGATGAGGTGTGCTGCATGCCAGTATACTTAAGTAAGTATACTAGTAATTTACTCCTATGTTGAAATAAACATTTATGTTACTTACCTCCCCCAGGAGGTTTTTGACTCTGTGAATTTCACAATGGTCCCCTTGGGCAGTTATACTCATTGTTTGAATTACCATCTGTAGCTTAATAAAATTACAAATCTCTTTCTCCCACACAGAGATTTCTCATTCACCATAGATATACAGTTGACCCTTGAAGAACTGCAGGGGTTAGGAGCACTGACCCTCCGTACAGTGGAAAATCCCATATCATTTATAGCTAGCCCTCTGTATCTGTGGTTCCTCCATATCTGCAGTTCCACATCCACTGATTCAACCAACCACAGATCATACAGTACTTTAGTATTTACTATTGAAAAAGAATTAGTGTATAAGTTGGACCCTCACAGTTCAAACCCATGTTGTTCAAGGGCCAACTGAATTAAGTGCCTTCTATGTTTCAGACATTGTGTGAAGTGTTTGGAGCTTCTAATACTTCAGTAAAAAATTCTGGTTATTTATATTTGTCATGGCTCACATCGCACTACCATTGGTCACTACTTAAGAGATGAATGTCTCTGGTCATCTGTCCTCTACTATAAATTCACCCTTATATTTTTCTCTAATTCTTATACCCTCATCTAACTTCCTTCTCTTCCTATAACTAATGGACCCCTCTATCCCTCTATTATGCTGTATGGATAATCCATTTCATAACTACCACAATCCTCTACTTCCTCAAATTTTTCACTGAATATTTCCCGTACCTTAACATTGTTTTCTTCTGTGAATCCAACTTACCCTGCAGTCCTTTCAAATGGAACCTCCTTATTTTTTCATATCTTAAATACTTTGGTGTTCAGAAATGAGTACCATGTCCTCCACAGCTTTCATTGCTATTCCAAATAACCATTCCTTCCTAGCTCTCTGAAAAGTTTGTCTTCATTGAGTCTCTGGCTACACCACCATCCATCACACCCTTGTTGATAACTTCTGGCCATGAGTAAGTTAAGATCCTTGCTTCTCCTCTATAGACTAATTCCTGCCATCATTTTGTGTCTTCCTTCTCCTTGTGCATGGTCTTTTTAACATTCTGGCTCTCATCATGGCATTTGCCAGCCTAAATTATAATTTCTTACTGAATTGTTGGTAAGGTCATGCAAGTAGTGATGGTCCTTTGAAAACTATTTTTATCTTCCAACCACCTAGCAGATACTGTTTAGTGGTATTTTACAGTTGTTGAATAAATGGCTAAATGAATGAGTAAATAGTACTGTGACAGTGTGGCAGGATTACAGAACAAAAGGAATTTTTGTGTGTTTATTTATAGTAGGGGAAAATTCAAAATGTAGAAAAAGAGAAAATAACCATTAAAGAGGGGGAAAATTGCAGAGAAGGAGAGATTTCACTGAAGAAGCCAGTGGAATGGTCAATAGGGTATCAGGACTTCCAAAGAAGTATGGTTGATAAAGATGCTGATGATAATGAGAATAAAGGAAAAAATAACAGGACAAAGAATCTCTTTCCAGGGAGGTACATGAGAAGGAAATACAACATATGGGAATAATGTTTTCAAGTCCTAAAAAAAGAGAAATGAAACGAAGTAAAACGTTGTCAAAAAAGGAGTTTATAGATTCACTGCTCATCAATAAAATACCCAAACCATAGTGGAAAAAACTAAAATCATATTTGTTATCAATTACAGTTTTCACGAGGCAGTTTGAATGGTTCTGATTGTAGTCCAAGGTTGAGTCATTTGAAGGTTTGATTAGGGTTGGAGGAGCCACTTCCCAGGTGACTCCCTCACATGATTGGCAAGTTGGTGCTGGTTTTTGGTAAGAACAGGAACTATAATTTTCTCTATTTTTTAAATAACTTGTCCAAGATCATACCGCTAGTATTTGGCCAAGCCAGGATTTGATTCAGACTATCTTTAGAGAGTTCCATTCTTGACCACTGGCCTAGGGCATGTACATTATTGATTGAATAGATTAATTGACAGACAACTTAGACTGGAATAGAAAAATACAGAAGTAACTAATTTATGAGGAATATTTTGATATATTCTTTCCATGTACTTATTTACAAATGTATCAGGCTTTAGACAAGCTGCCATGGAGGCAACAAGACATTGGCTTATGAGGGAGAAAGACAGATAAATGAATAATTTTACTACAGCAGGGGGCTCAGCAAGTTAAAGAGCAAGCATAGATTATTATTATAGAAACTGAGAACTTAAGAATCAGAATAGGCTCACTAGAAGAGGTAATAGCTAATATGATTTATAAAAGATGATAATAGGTGCCCACTGAATAAAGATTTTGAATAAAATGTCTGAGGCAGAGCATAAGCAGAAACACCAAAATATAAGGAAGTACATTTTGTGCCCAGTGGCTTCATGTTGCTGGAACATAAAGTAAAAGCCAAGAACTTTAAGAGATGAAGTCAGCAGAGCCAAGATCTCAAAGTTGTCAGGTCAGAATTGAAACCAATAAAATATACAACACCTTTTGGATAGGATGGATATGAGCTGTGTTTTGAATGACTGTGCTTTAGGGAAGAGTTCTCTAACTGGAGGTTGTTCCAGTCTGTGAAAACAGCAGAAGCAGAGTTAGAAATTGTATTATATTTTCAGGGAACAATGAGATGGTGATATCAAGACATCATAAGATTATTTCATTCATATTTACTGGGAAAAGCTCAAATTATGAGGTAAGTTAGCATAAAAATGCTGAGATTGGCAACTGGTAAATAGAGAAAATGAGAGATAAATCCATTCCCTAGCAATGTAACTTCAACAAGTCACCTAACCTTACTGAACCTCAATTCAATCTAGGTAGTATGGAGAAGGTAACATTGATATTGGAGATAGGAATAATTAACTTTGCATGCCAAGTGCCAGGCTAATGCCTGGTACTTCACATGGGTGAAATAAAAAGTAATACTTCTGTAGTTGTTGTAATTACTGTTACTGTAAAGAGTATGGCAACACAGAAAATGTGAGGTGAGGAAAGGAATGCAGCTGTCATCATGAATATTATGTCATTATGAATATTATGTTGATGAAAGCAGGACTAATTTTAGATCCTAATAGCTGATGACTCAGCAATTCCTTGACTGAGTCTAGATTGTAACATGGACACACTAAGTAATTTCTTACCTGGGTGCTTAGACCACAAAGGCAAGTCATCATTGATGAAGCCTAGAAGAGGTAGAGGCACAGTAGCCTGTATTCAGCATATTGCTTTATAACTAAAAATATGGCAGGGAAAAGGTCACACTTCTGTCATTTGGAAGTCTTCCTTTTCCTTTCAGTGCAATGATTTCAAAGGTCAGTGAGCTCCTGAGATTGCAGGCTTTGTCAGATATCAAGGTCTTCACTTGTGTTAAGATAGATCATGGGGCGAGAGGACCTTCAAGATGGCAGAGCAGTAAGACATGGAGATGACCTTCCTCACCACAAACACATCAAAAATACATCTACATGTGGAACGACTCCTACAGAACACCTACTGAACACTGGTAGAAGACCTCAGACTTCCCAAAAGGCAAGAAACTACCCATGTACCTGGCCACACGGCTGCAGCCACAAGTATCAGGCCAGGTATCAGGCCTGAGCCTCTGAGGTGGGAGAACCAAGTTCAGGACATTTGTTCACTAGAGACTTCCCAGGCTCTTGTGATATCAGTCGGTGAGAGATCTCCCAGAGATCTCCATCTCAGTGTTAAGAACCAGCTCCACTCAACAACCAGCAAGCTCCACTGATGGACACCCCATGTCAAACAACTAGCAAGACAGGAACAGAACCCCACCCATTAGCAGAGAAGCTGCCTAAACACATAATAAGTTCACAGACACCCCAAAAGACACCACTGGACACAGTCCTGCCCACCAGAAAGACAAGATCCAGCCTCATCCACCAGAACACAGGCATCAGTCCCCACCACCAGGAAGCCTACACAACCCACTGCACCAACCTTACCCGCTGGGGGCAGAAACAAAAACAATGGGAACTACGAACCTGCAGCCTGAGAAAATGAGAGCCCAAACACAGTAAGTTAAGCAAAATGAGAAGACAGAGAAATACACAGCAGATGAAGGAGCAGCATAAAAACCCACAAGACCAAACAAATGAAGAGGAAATAGGCAGTCTTCCTGAAGAAGAATTCAGAGTAATGATAGTAAAGATGATCCAAAATCTTGGAAATAAAATGGAGAAAATACAAGAAATGTTTAACAAGGACCTAGAAGAACTAATGAGCAAACAAACAAAGATGAACAACACAATAAATAAAATTAAAAATTCTCTAGAAGGAATCAATAGCAGAATGACTGAGACAGAAGAATGGATAAGTGACCTGGAAGAGAAAATACTGGAAATAACTATGGCAGAGCAGAAAAAGAAAAAAGAATGAAAAGAACTGAGGACAGTCTCAGAGACCTATGGGACAACATTAACTGCACAAACGTTTGAATTATAGGGGTCCCAGAAGAAGAGAAAAAGAAAGGGACTGAGAAAATAATTGAAGAGATTACAGTTGAAAACTTTCCTGTTATGGAAAAAGGAATAGTCAATCAAGTCCAGGAAGGACAAAGAGTCCCATACAGGATAAATCCAATGATAAACACACCAAGACATGTATTAATCAAACTATAAAAAAATAAATACAAAGAAAAAATATTAAAAGCAGCAAGGGAAAAGCAACAAATAACATACAATGGAATCCCCATAAGATTAACAGCTGATCTTTCAGCAGAAACTCTGCAAGCCAGAAGGGAGTTGCAGGACATATTTAAAATGATGAAAGGGAAAAACCTACAACCAAGATTACTCTACCCAGCACCAGCAAGGATCTCATTCAGATTCACTGGAGAAATTTAAAACTTTACAGACAAGAAAAAGCTAAGAGAATTCAGCACCAAAAAAATCAGCTTTACAACAAATACTAAGGGAACTTCTCTAAGCAGGAAACACAAGAGAAGGAAAAGACCTACAATAATAAACCCAAAACGAATAAGAAAATGGTAATAGGAACATACATATTCATAACTACCTTAAATGTAAATGGATTAAATGCTCCAACCAAAATACATAGACTGGCTGAATGGATACAAAAACAAGACCCATATATATGCTATCTACAAGAGACCCACTTCAGACCTAGAGACACATACAGACTGAAAGTGAGGGGATGGAAAAAGATATTCTATGCAAATGGAAATCAAAAGAAAGCTGGAGTAGCAATTCTTATATCAGACAAAATAGACTTTAAAGCAAAGACTATTACAAGAGACAAAGAAGGACACTACATAATGATCAAGGGATCAATCCAACAAGAACATATAACAATTGTAAATATTTATGCACCCAATATAGGAGCACTTCAACACATAAGGCAAATGCTAACAGCCATAAAAGGTGAAATCAACAGTAAAATAATCATAGTAGGGGATTTTAACAACCACTTTCACCAATGGACAGATCATCCAAAATGAAAATAAATAAGGAAACACAAGCTTTAAATGATACATTAAACAAGATGGACTTAATTGATATTTATAAGACATTCCATCCAAAAACAACAGAATACACTTTCTTCTGCAGTGCTCATGGAACATTCTCCAGGATAGATCATATCTTGGGTCACAAATCAAGCCTTGGTAAATTTAAGAAAATTGAAATCATATCAAGTATCTTTTCTGACCACGACACTATGAGACTAGATGTCAATTATAGGAAAAAGTCTGTAAAAAATACAAACACATGGAGGCTGAACAATACACTACTAAATAACCAAGAGATCACTGAAGTAATCAAAGACAAAATTTAAAAAAAACCTAGAAACAAATGACAATGAAAACACGATGACCCAAAACCAATAGGATGCAGCAAAACCAGTTCTAAGAGGAAAGTTTATAGAGATACAATCCTACCTCAAGAAACAAGAAACATCTCAAATAAACAACCTAACCTTAAACCTAAAGCAATTAGAGAAAGAAGAACAAAAAAAACACCCCACATTAAAAGAAGGAAAGAAATCATAAAGATCAGATCAGAAATAAATGAAAAAGGAATGAAGGAAACAATCGCAAAGATCAATAAAACTAAAAGCTGGTTCTTTGAGAAGATAAACAAAATTGATAAACCATTAGCCCAACGTGTCAAGAAAAAAAGGGAGAAGACTCAAATCAATAGACTTAGTAATGAAAAAGGAGAAGTAACAACTGACACTGCAAAGAAATACAAAGGATTATGAGAGACTACTGCAAGCCAACTATATTCCAATAAAATGGACAACCTAGAAGAAATGGACAAATTCTTAGAAAAGCACAACCTCCTGAAACTGAACCAGGGAGAAATAGAAAATATAAACAGACCAATCACAAGCACTGAAATTGAAACTGTGAGGAAAAATCTTCCAGCAAACAAAATCCCAGGATCAGATGGCTTCACAGGCTAATTCTATCAAACATTTAGAGAAGAGTTAACACCTATCCTTCTTGAACTTTTCCAAACTATAGCAGAAAGAGGAATACTCCCAAACTCATTCTACAAGGCCACCATCACCCTGATACCAAAACCAGACAAAGATGTTACAAAAAAAGAAAACTACAGGCAAATATCACTGCTGAACATAGATGCAAAATCCTCAACAAGCTACTAGCAAACAGGATCCAATAGCACATTAAAAGGATCATACACCATGATTGAGGGGTTTATGCCAGGAATGCAAGGATTCTTCAATATATGCAAATCAATCAATGTGATACACCATATTACCAAACTGAAGCAGGAAAACCATATGATCATCTCAATAGATGCAGAAAAAGCTTTCAACAAAATTCAACACCCATTTATGATAAATACCCTCCAGAAAGCAGGCATAGAGGGAACTTACCTCAACATAATAAGGACCATATATGACAAACCCACAGCCAGCATCATCCTCAATGATGACAAACTGAAAGCCTTTCCACTAAGATCAGGAAGAAGACAAGGTTGCCCACTCTCACCACTCTTATTCAACATAGTTTTGGAAGTTTTAGCCACAGCAATCAGAGAAGAAAAGGAAATAAAAGAAATCCAAATCGGAAAAGAAGAAGTAAAGCTGTCACTGTTTGCAGATGACATGATACTATACATAGAGAATCCTAAAGATGCTACCAGGAAACTACTAGAGCTAATCAATGAATTTGGTAAAGCAGCAAGATACAAAATTAACACACAGAAATCTCTTGCATTCTTATATGCTAATGATGAAAAATCTGAAAATAAATTAAGGAAACACTCCCATTTACCACTGCAACAAAAAGAATAAAATACCTAGAAATAAACTTACCTAAGGAGACAAAAAATCTGTATGCAGAAAACTATAAGACACTGATGAAATAAATTGAAGATGATACAAACTGATCAAGAGATATACCATGTTCTTGGATTGGAAAAATCAACATTGTGAAAATGACTGTACTACCCAAAGCAATCTACATATTCAATGCAACCTCTATCAAATTACCAATGGCATTTTTCACAGAACTAGAACAAAAAAATTCACAATTTGTATGGAAACACAAAAGGACCCAAATTACCAAAGCAATCTTGAGAAAGAAAAACGGAGCCAGAGGAATCAGGCTCCCAGACTTCAGACTATACTACAAAGCTACAGTGATCAAGAAGTAATCAAGACAGTATGGTACTGGCACAAAAACATAAATATAGATCAGAATGGCCATCGTCAAATAATCTACAAACAATAAACGCTGGAGAGGGTGTGGAAAAAGGGAATACTCTTGCACTGTTGGTGGGAATGTAAATTGATACAGCCACCATGGAGAACAGTATAGAGGTTCCTTAAAAAACTAAAAGTAGAACTACTGTATGACCCAGCAATCCCACTACTGAGCATATACTATGAGAAAACCATATCGAAAAGAGTCATGTACCACAATGTTAATTGCAGCACTATTTACAATAGCCAGGACAGGGAAGCAAACTAAGTTTCCATCGACAGATGAATGGATAAAGAAGATGTGGCACATGTATACAATGGAATGTTACTCAGCCATAAAAAGAAGTGAAATTGAGTTATTTGTAGTGAGGTGGATGGACCTAGAGTCTGTCATACAGAGTGAAGTAAGTCAGAAAGAGAAAAACAAATACCGTATGCTAACACATATATGTGGAATCTAAAAAAAATAAAATGGTTCTGAAGAACCTAGGGGTAGGACAGGAATAAAGATGCAGAAGTAGAGACTGGACTTGAGGATGTGGGGAGGGGGACGGTTAAGCTGGGATGAAGTGAGAGAGTGGCATGGACATATATACACTACGAAACGTAAAATAGATAGCTAGTGGGAAGCAGCCACATAGAACAGGGAGGTCAGCTTGGTGCTTTGTGACCACTTAGAGGGGTGGGATATAGAGGGTGGGAGGGAGACGCAAGAGGAAAGGGACATAGGATTGTATGTATATGCATAGCTGACTCAGTTTGTTATACAGCAGAAACTAACACATCATTTTAAAGCAATTATACTCCAGTAAAGATGTTAATAGGAAAAATATATAGATCATGGGTATTCTTTACTTTCAAGAAGAAATTGGCCCAGTGTCCACAGAAAATCCGATTTAGGTAATCCCTTTTTTTTTTTTTTTTCAATTTCAATATCTGTTTTGTGAAAATTAGCACAAAAGGTGTGTAGCCAGGATCTTGGGCAATCCAAATTAGAGTCAGCATTTAAATTTTACAATCACCTAAATAATGGAATTACCTTGACCACAATCTCTGGGAAATGAAACATAACCCGAGGGGTAGTTGAGGCCTGGGATACTTTTGCAGAATAACTCAAACTCTCCTCCCTGGTGATACCAGAGTTGACAGTTTCCTTCTTTTCTTTTTTTTCCTTTCCACCACTTCAAGCTATTTTCCTTTTATTATAAATGGGATAATCTCTCTTCCTTAAACAAACATACAAAAAGATGACATTAAGTGATTTCTTGGTTTTGTTTTGGTTTTATTCCTTTATCATAGCAAAAATTGTCTTCATAAGAGTTTCTTACACATTTGAGATAATGATTCACTAATTTATTCAAAAGCAAATGTTCTCATTTATTGCAATTTCCAAAGAGAATAATAACTTCAAAGTAAATTAATTGCTTCAAATTATTAAAGCTTTCAACTTCTCCTTAGTGAATATTAAATGGTCCAAATTTTGTGAAGAGCTGTTGATAATCTGACTCCGTACTTTTTTATAGAAAAAGTACAATAGAACTGTCAAGAAACCAATTAAAGTGGTAAAAATATGTTTAAAACATTTTAAAGTATTCTGCTCTGCAGAAGCTTTCAAAACATGCTAGCCCTTCATTTTAAACAAAGTCCATATTTTTAAGTTATTTTAAAAAATACCTGTAAAAACTTTATGTTAGTGTTGCTATGACAGAAGTCATTTGCCACCAGGAAGGTAAGTATATTACATAAAAGCCAACTGTGTATTTATTTTCAGGTCAAATAGAAGCCTACAACTTGAACATATGTGGTCCTATGTTTCTCTGTTTCGTTCTACTTTTGTTGTAAGAGAATGTGGGGCTTATATAATCCTATTCTCTCTTTCTTGTATAAATAATATTGAAAGCCAGTTAATATGCCAAACACAAGTGTTAGGCTAAATTCCTGCCAAGTTTCATCCCTCTAGTGGTCTTGGCTACTGAAGATCTCCCTTTCAAAATACAATAGATTAATTTAAGGAAAGATACCATAACATGACACAGCATAGAGCTGCATAGTGCTTACAGTATAGGACCATATTTACATATTATCTTATTTAATTCTTACAAGAACAATATTAGTTTACTTTCACTGGAGTCTTTTTAAAAATTTTTAATACTATTTTTACCATGACTTTATTAACTTTCTATGTGAAAAAAAAGGGAAATAAAGAGATTAACTTTTCTAAGACTACAAAACTTGATTAGCTTGAACTTATATGTTCTGACTCGAAATCCTGTGTATTTCCCCATCCTCTATTGGAGCCTATATCTAGTTCTGAAACTATTTGCCTTTTAATCAGAAATGGGAAATGTATTTCCTAATTACCTGAACACTTTACCTAATATCTCTAATCTCTTGAAAAATGTCAGTTTTTATAGGTTTCTGTTCTGCATTTCAATTTCATGTCCTTCTCCATTCTGTTGGTTTAGCATGTAATCACTTACTTCTTTAAAAATCAGGAAACATTCTAACCCATTTCCAAAGAGACTAGAAACTTGCTTAAAAGTTAAAAAAAAAAAATAAGGAATACTATCAGAATGTCATTACTAATAATGCTAGTGTTTTACATCAACTATGTAACTTAGTAAAAAATACAGTTAACTCAAACTCCGCAGACTTATCTGAACTTTCTTTACATTGAAATTATTCATCTGACAACAGCCATTTGGATAATAGGGCAAACTAAATAAAATTTGGTAATTTTTACCTGTAAGTGCTTTATTTAAAGGTCATTTTTATAGCATGGAAGATTTCTGCATTTTTACACTAAAATTAAGCACTAGCTCTTCAACAAATATAAAACCTATGATAGCAAACTTAGCACAAAAAGTAAATATGTGAAAAACATGGAGACTAGTTCTTTGCTGGAAACAGGGAGTAAGCTTAATATCCAGTGTGGTATATAAAATATAATATGAATATGTATAATTTGATCAGGCATAGAAACACACAGAGAGAGGTAGATGGAATAATAATGGAAATTAAAATATGTTACTCTTATCTTGTCAAGGAAAATAGAAGAACGAATTTGAGATAGTTATTAAAAGATGGGTAAAATTTAAACATGTAGACATAGTAGAGGGACAAGAGAAAACATAACCCACCAGGTATGACCACCAAGACAGGGAAATATGGGGTGTCTGAGATTGTAGAGCAAATCTTGCCATTCATAAAATGACCACCTCAAATTCATCCATTCGATAGGGTATATTAAAAATTTCACAAAATGGACTCCTTTTTTTCCCCAAAGAAATAAATTTGAATTCTGTATAAAGTGAGAATGAATATATATAATATTCCAAATACTTACTTAGTGAAAGAGCCTAAATCAGATAGCACAAAATGGCAGGATTCATGTATATACACACACATATATACATATATCAATATATATACATTTTATATTATCCACTTTATAATATGGTGATACTATTTTATACACACACACACACACACACACACACACACACACACACACACACACACACATATATACACACATATATAATATTAGCACCATATTGTAAATTTTGGGGTACACATCTTTTGTAAATATCAACAGATCAACTTTGCTTCATTTGGCTCTTCTACATTATGTATGCAAGAGATCAGTACCTGCATTTAGTAATTTTTAAATGTAGCATTCCTTGATTAGGCAAATTAGTTTCTCTTCTTTATTTTATTAGTGTTTTGCCACTTTTTAAAATTCTTGCCTCTATTTGCTCACCCATGTATTTTTATAAACATGAACTAAATAGCTAAATTCTTCAGGCCTGTTCTAGGCAGTAGTAAAGTATTATCCCTAATCTTGAGGATCTCTGACTCTACTGTAGGAAGTAGATACACAAAAAATACTAATAAGCTCATGTCATAATATATAAAAGGAAGAATGTGATTTGCTATAAGTTTCTGACAAGCCAAAGGAGACCGAACTCGAACAACATCTTGAAGGTAGAGTATGAGTTTTGCAACTGAAACAGGGGACGACATTCTAGACACAGTGAACAATGAGGAAAGGTATGGAAAGTTGAGTGCCCAGGCAGCTGGGAATGGCTGGATGTGGAGAAGTGACGGAGGATGAACTAGGAGGATAGGGAGAAACACTTCATTATGGACCTTCTAGTGAGCTACATGGAAGAATTAGAAATTTATTCTATAGATGATGAGGAGTTATTAAAGAGTTACAGTAAAGGAGTAACATGCTCAGATTTGCATCTAACTCATATTTTATAACTTTAAAAATCATAAATCCAAGGACCCAGTATCTTATAGATATATTTATCAAAAATATAAAATAATAGATTTGTTTAAGAAAAATAACAATAAATTATTTATAATGCTTCAAAACTCTAAGGAGATAGGTGGAATCAATGTTACAATATTACTACCATTTTATAAAGAAGCTATATTTTTAGCTGTAAAATATGTCAGCTGAAGATTTGATATCAGCTGGAAAAATAATTGTTAAGACAATCCAAAGAAATGTAGTATATATGTATATACACATATTGTACATGGATTTAGCTGAAATATAATCCAAATTTTATGATATCCTAGTAAGGCCCAAAGGTGGAATTAACACATATGGAGAGAAGGAGGAATACATTCATTGGGCTCCTGGGGACAAAATGATGCCTTAGAGCTTCAGTGAATGAAGCTCAGTGAATATTATGCTTCAGTGAATATTATGCTATAGATTCAGCTCACTAATAGCTTCTGACATATCTTTCCCAGAATTCTAGGGTTCATTCTTATGTTCAGCTGTGATAGTGCATCTAGAGACATTAAAATCTACTGCCGGAATGAATGGCTGCAGACCATGCTTGTAACTTAGAAAGCTTCTGAGTGGCTCAGAAATAAACACATGCAAACTATTTCATGGTTTGGTCCATCAGTATTGCTGTGAATTGCCTCGTTATCTCAAGCATGCTCAGGAGACAGTTCTCTCTAAAACTTTAAATTCTTCTTTATTATGCATTAGACTTTTACAAATGGTATTTCTTCATTCAAGCACATCTTGACCCTAGAAGAGAAGAGGTATTTTATGCGTGGTTTTCAGTGCAAAATTCACTTAATTTAGCTCTACATTTGGAAAAACTTGTATTTTTATCCATGTGGAAATAAGGTAATATCATTTGTCTTGCTAAAATTATCAGTTGTTTTAATGTGTTCAGTAATATTTGGCATATGGCGTGTTAAAAGCAACAACAATAATAATGAATTAGTAACTTTGAAATTAGAGCTTAACATGTAAATGTTTGTCCAAATTTTTAAAATAGGATTATTTTAATACAAATAATTTGCTTCACACTGACACACACAGGATTGGACATGTACATGCATACATACACACTTTATGCATGTTTTTATTTGCATAAAGTTCAGTAGCTGGTTTTCTATGCAAGATGCTTTTAGGCATATCTTGACTATAATAGTACAAAAACAAGTATCATCATTAATGTGCTGCAAAATTATTTGCCAGCCCTAAGACCTAGATAAAAAAATTTCCTCAGCGATAAACCAGTTCCTGGAATATAGTGTGTTCTCAAAAAACGATTTGCATAATGATGAATAAATGAAAGCACGATAATTAGATGGAATAAAAGGCTCATGGCAATTAAGAAGATCTTCTACGGAAATAATATCTATCAATACTACTAACTCATAGTTTTTCTTTTCAAATTATATCATGGCTCATCTAAATGATGAAAAAATAAACAGCTTTGAGAAAAGAAATCTTTTCATCTATAACACCAAATTTTGGTAACATGAAATTGTTCATAATAGACATCTTAAAAAATAAAGAAAATTGAAAGTGAAAACACATCTTCATATAACAATCTATGTATAATATTATCAATATTTTGGTGCTTTGGTTTTTTTCTCCTGTGCATAGCTTTATCTGTATTGTATCTCTGTATACATTTATATCTACATTTAAAGTGATAGCAATATTAACTATTCTGCAGAATTATTATATTTCTGTATTGCAGTGTTCTGTGAAAGTGCTCTAGGGTAGCTAATTAAAATTTTATTTAAAAATACATTTTATCCATTTTTAAAATTAGCATACAAAAATGCCACCATATTCAAATGTGTCAGACTATCTTAGGAAGACCTTGGAAATTATTTTTTCTACTCTCAAGATATAACTGATATTCTTTCATGTGCAACTAATTGGAAACTTTAAAGATATACATGAACGTCCTACATAAATGGAGCCTGAATGTGGCCTGCTACACAGAGTGCAAGAAGGGGTCATTATTATAGCACCTATACATCACCCCAATATCTCAGGTCAAATTTTCAACAAGAAACACCCTCTCTTCAGAATAAAATAATGTTTTGCAGTGAAAAAATGTATATCTTATATGATTATATCATATTGTATAGAGTTACAGTATTAGGTATAAATTTTGGTTATTTTTTTTCTAACTTTAATATCTATAAGCTATACAAGCTATATCATTTCTACTTAAAATCACAGTTTTACTACTCTACATTTAAGGTTTTGAATAAGGTTAATTTAATTTATAAGATGACTTGTTTTATTAACAGTTTACTAAAAATTCTTTTACCATTCAAAATTGTAGAAAAATAACAATTTCATAAAATAATCTAAAAAACAATTTTTTTAACATCTTTATTGGAGTATAATAGCTTTACTGGTGTGTTAGTTTCTGCTTTATAACAAAGTGAGTCAGCAATGCATATACATACAATCCATATACCCTCCAAATTGCATCTCCCTCCCACCCTCCCTATCCCACCCCTCTAGGTGGTCAAAGAGCACCGAGCTGATTTCCCTGTGCTATGTAGCTGCTTCCCACTAGCTAACTATTATACATTTGGTAGTGTATATATATCCATAACAATCTCTCACTTCATCCCAGCTTATCCGTCCACCTCCCACATCCTCAAGTCCATTCTCTACATCTGCATCTTTATTCCTGTCCTACCCCTAGGTTGTTCAGAACCATTTTATTTTCTTTAGATTCCATATATATGTGTTAGCATACAGTATTTGTTTTCCTCTTTCTGACTTACTTCACTCTGTATGATAGACTCTAGGTCCATCCACCTCCCTACAGATAACTCAATTTCATTTCTTTTTATGGCTGAGTAATATTCCATTGTATACATGTGCCACATCTTCTTTATCCATTCATCTGTCGATGGACACTTAGGTTGCTTCCATGTCCTGGCTATTGTGCATAGTGCTGCAATGAACATTGTGGTACATGACTCTTTTTGAATTATGGTTTTCTCATGGTGTATGCTCAGTAGTGGGATTGCTGGGTCATATGGTAGTTCTATTTTTAGTTTTTTAAGGAACCTCCATACTGTTCTCCATACTGGATGTATCAATTTACATTCCCACCAACAGTCCAAGAGGGTTCCCTTTTCTCCACACCCTCTCCAGCATTTATTGCTTGTAGATTTTTTGATGATGGCCATTCAGACCAGTGTGAGGTGATACCTCATTGTAGTTTTGATTTGCATTTCTCTAATTTTAGTGATGTTGCGCATCCTTTCCTGAGTTTGTTGGCAATCTGTATATCTTCTTTGGAGAAATATCTATTTAGGTCTTCTGCCCATTTTTGGATTGGGTTTTTTTGTTTTTTTGATACTGAGCTGCTTGTAAATTTTGGAGATTAATCCTTTGTCAGTTGCTTCATTTGCAAATATTATCTCCCATTCTGAGGGTTGTCTTTTCTTTTGTTTATGTTTTCCTTTGCTGTGCAAAGGCTTTTAAGTTACATTAGGTCCCATTTGTTTATTTTTGGTTTTAATTCCATTTCTCTAGGAGGTGGGCCAAAAAGGATCTTGCTGTGATTTATGTCATAGAGTGTTCTGCCTATGTTTACCTCTAAGAGTTTTACACTGTTTGGCCTTACATTTAGGTCTTTAATCCATTTTGAGTTTATTTTTATGTATGGTGTTAGGGAGTGTTCTAGGTTCATTCTTTTATATGTAGCTGTCCAGTTTTCCAGCACCACTTATTGAAGAGGCTGTCTTTTCTGCACGGTATATTCTTGCCTCCTTTATCAAAAATAAGGTGGTCATTTGTGCATGGGTTTATCTCTGGACTTTCTATCCTGTCCCATTGAACTATATTTCTGTTTTTGTGCCTGTACCGTACTGTCTGGATTACTGTAGCTTCATAGTATAGTCTGAAGGCAGGGAGCCTGATTCCTCCAGCTCCTTTTTTCTTTCTCAAGATTGCTTGGGCTATTTGGGGTCTTTTGTGTTTCCATACAAATTGTGTAATTTCTTGTTCTAGTTCTGTGAAAAATGTCATTGGTAGTTTGATAGGGATTGCATTGAATCTGTAGATTGCTTTGGGTAGTATACTAATTTTCACAATATTAACTCTTCTAGTCCAAGAACATGGTATATCTCTCCATCTGTTTGTATCATCTTTAATTTCTTTCATCAGTGTCATAGTTTTCTGCATACAGGTCTTTTGTCTCCTTAGGTAGGTTTATTCCTAGGTATTTTATTCTTTTTGTTGCAGTGGTAAATGGCAGTGTTTCCTTAATTTCTTTTCAGATTTTTCATCATTAGTGTATAGGACTGCAAGAGATTTCTGGGCATTACTTTTGCATCCTCCTACTTTACCAAATTCATTGATAAGCTCTAGTAGTTTTCTGATAGCTTCTTTAGGATTCTCTATGTATAATATCATGTCATCTGCAAACAGTGACAGTTTTACTTCTTCTTTTCTGATTTGGATTCCTTTTACTTCTTTTTATTCTCTGATTGCTGTGGCTAAAACTTCCAAAACTATGTTGGAAAATAGCAGTGGGCAACCTTGTCTTGTTCCTGAACTTACTGGAAATGTTTTCAGTTTTTCACTATTGAGAACGATGTTGGCTGTGGGTTTGTCATATATTGCCTTTATTATGTTGAGGTAAGTTCTCTCTATGCCTACTTTCTGGAGGGTTTTTATCATAAATGGGTGTTGAATTTTGTCGAAAGCTTTTTCTGCATCTATTGAGATGATCATATGGTTTTTCTCCTTCAGTTTGTTAATATGGTGTATCTCGTTGATTGATTTGCATATATTGAAGAATCCTTGCATTCCTGGAATAAACCCCACTTGAGCATGGTGCATGATCCTTTCAATGTGCTTTTGGATTCTGTTTGCTAGTATTTTGCTGAGGATTTTTGCATCTATGTTCATCAGTGATATTTGCCTGTAATTTTCTTTCTTTGTGACATCTTTGTCTGGTTTTGGTATCAGGGTGATGGTGGCCTTGTAGAATGAGTTTGGGAGTGTTCCTCCCTCTGCTATATTTTGGAAGAGTTTGAGAAGTTTAGGTGTTGGCTCTTCTCTAAGTATTTGATAAAATTTGCCTATGAAGCCATCTGATCCTGGGCTTTTGTTTGTTGGAAGATTTTTCCTCACAGTTTCAATTTCAGTGCTTGTAATTGGTCTGTTTATATTTTTTATTTCTTCCTGGTTCAGTTCTGGAAGGTTGTACTTTTCTAAGAATTTGTCCATTTCTTCCAGGTTTTCCATTTTATTGGCACATAGTTGCTTGTAGTAATCTCTCATGAGCCGTTGTATTTCTGCAGTGTCAGTTGTTACTTCTCCTTTTTCATTTCTAAGTCTATTGATTTGTCTTCCTTTTTTCTTGATGAGTCAGGCTAATGGTTTATCAATTTTGTTTATCTTCTCACAGAACAGGATTTTATTTTTACTGATCTTTGCTATTGTTTCCTTCATTTCTTTTTCATTTATTTCTGATCTGATCTTTATGATTTCTTTCCTTTTGTAACTTTGGGGTTTTTTTGTTCTTCTTTCCCTAATTGCTTTAGGTATAAGCCTAGGCTGTTTATTTCAGATGTTTCTTGTTTCTTGAGGTAGGATTGTATTTTTATCTTTCCTCATAGAACTGCTTTTGCTGCATCCCATAGGTTTTAGGTCACCGTGCTTTCACTGTCATTTGTTTCTAGGTATTTTTTTATTTTGTCTTTGAGTTCTTCACTGATATCTTGGTTATTTGGTAGTGTATTCTTTAGCCTCCATGTGTTTGTATTTTTTACAGATTCTTTCCTGTAATTGATATCTAGTCTCATAGCATTGTGGTTGGAAAAGATACTTGATACAATTTCAGTTTTCTTAAATTTACCAAGGCTTGATTTGTGACCCAAGATATGATCTATCCTGGAGAATGTTCCATGAGCACTGGAGAAGAAAGGGTATTGTGTTGCTTTTGGATGGAATTTCCTATAAATGTCAGTTAAGTCCATCTTGTTTAATGTATCATTTAAAGCTTGTGTTTCCTTATTTATTTTCATTTTGCATGACCTGTCCATTGGTGAAAGTGGGGTGTGAAAGTCCCCTACTATGATTGTGCCACTGTCAATTTCCCCTTTTATGGCTGTTAAAATTTGCCTTATATTTTGAGGTGCTCCTATGTGGGTGCATACATATTTCCTATTGTTATATCTTCTTCTTGGATTGATCCCTTGATCATTATGTAGTATCCTCTTTGTCTCTTACAATAGTCTTTCTTTAAAGTCTATTTTGTCTGATATGAGGATTGCTACTCCAGCTTTCTTTTGATTTCCATTTGCTTGGAATATTTTTTTTCATCCCATCACTTTCACTCTGTATGTGTCCCTAGGTCTGAAGTGGGTCTCTTGTAGACAGCAAATATATGGGTCTTGTTTCTGTATCCATTCAGACAGTCTATGTCTTTTGGTTGGAGCATTTAATCCATGTACATTTAAGGTAGTTATGAATATGTATGTTCCTATTACCATTTTCTTAATTGATTTGGGTTTGTTATTGCAGGTCTTTCCCTTCTCTTGTGTTTCCTGCCTAGAGAAGTTCCTTTAGCATTTGTTGTAAAGCTAGTTTGGTGGTGCTGAATTCTCTTAACATTTGCTTGTCTGTAAAGGTTTTAATTTCTTCTTCGAATCTGAATGAGATCCTTGCTGGGTAGAGTAATCTTTGTTGTAGGTTTTTCCTTTTCATCACTTTAAGTATGTTCTGCCACTCCCTTTTGGCTTTCAGAGTTTCTGCTGAAAGATCAGCTGTTAATCTTATGGGGATTCTATTGTATGTTATTTGTTGCTTTTTCCTGGCTGCTTTTAATATTTTTTCTTTGTATTTAATTTTTGATAGTTTGATTAATAAGTTTCTTGGCATATTTGTCCTTGGATTTATCCTGTATGGGACTCTCTGTGCTTCCTGGACTTGTTTGACTATTTCCTTTCCCATATTAGGGAAGTTTTCAAGTATAATCCCTTGAAATATTTTCTCAGTCACTTTCTTTTTCTCTTCTTCTTCTTAGATCCTGATAATTTGCATTTTGGTGCATTTAGTGTTGTCCCAGAAGTCTCTGAGACTGTCCTCAGTTGTTTTCTTTTTTTTTTTCTTTATTATGCTCTGCAGTAGTTATTTCCACTTTTTATCTTCCAAGTCACTTATCTGTTCTTCTGCCTCAGTTATCTGTTAGTTATTCTTCTAGAAAATTTTTAATTTCAACTTTTGTGCTGTTCATCATTGTTTGTTTGCTGTTTAGTTCTTCTAGGTCCTTGTTAAATGTTTATTGTATTTTCTCTATTCTATTTCCAAGATTTTGGATCATCTTTACTATCATTACTCTGAATTCTTTTTCAGGAAGACTGCCTATTTCCTCTTCATTTGTTTGGTCTTGTGGGGTTTTATGTTGCTCCTTCATCTGCCGTGTGTTTCTCTGTCTTCTCATTTTGCTTAACTTACTGTGTTTAGGATCTCCTTTTTGAAGGCTGCAGTTTCGTAGTTCCCATTGTTTTTGGTGTCTGTCCCCAGTGTCTAAGGTTGGTTCAGTGGGTTGCGTAGGCTTCCTGGTGGAGCAGACTGATGCCTGTGTTCTGGTGGATGAGACTGGATCTTGTGTTTCTGGTGGGCAAGACCATGTCTGGTGGTGTGTTTTGGGGTGTCTGTGACCTGATTATGATTTTAGGCAGCCTCTCTGCTAATGGGGGGGTTTGTGATCCTGTCTTGCTAGTTGTTTTGCATAGGCTGTCCAGCACTGTAGCTTGCTTGTCATTGAGAGGAGCTGTGTCTTAGCATTGAGATAGATATCTCTGGGAGAGCTTTCACTGTTTGATATTATGTGCAGCCAGGAGGTCTCTAGTGGACCAGTGTCCTGAACTCAGCTCTTCCACCTCAGAGACACAGGCCTGACACCCGGCTAGATCATCCAGACCCTGTCAGCCACACGGCTGCTAGTGTTGGTGGGTCTCCTGCAGAAGCACGGGGTGGCTGTGGCTCTCTGTGAGGACAAGGACGCTGGCAGCCAAAGTTCTGGGAAGTACTTCTTGGTTTCAGCCCTCCCAGAGTCCACCATTAGCTCATCAAAGAGCCCTAATGAATGGTTTTGATGTAGAAGCTTACATATGGTTGCCAGTGCCATCTATCACGCCTGAGTTCACTGAAAAGTAGTAGTACTATAAATGTTAGATTTTAACACAAAAAATGTATAAATATTAACTTAAATTTATACCATTTGTATATTACATATTACGTTTGTATATAAATTTTCAGTGGAAAATGATCTGTTCCAAGAAATGTTAAAACCTACAGACATAAAGTAAAATGAATTTAAAAAAAAAAGTTTCCATGCCATGTAAAATTCCTTAAAATATTTGTGATTATATCTTATGCCATCATATATAATTACCATCATATAGATAACCAATATTGAAATTGTTCCCTATTTAATTTGCCCTCTATTTTTGCTACTATAAAGAATGCTTTGGTTGAACATCATTATTCTTAAATGTCATAAGTCATTTAACTGAACTGTTTTCCAGAGAGATTTACTAATTTCATGACCACCTCTGACAGATAAGACTTTATATTATATTAGTCTCTCTAGCATTATTCGAGGTATAGCTCTTCTGAAAATAAAAGTTTGTGTATAAATGTTATTTCCATTTGCACATACTGTTTATTAGTAAAGTTTAACTTTTTCATATTTATATTAGTTGCTTCCATTTCCTCTTGTGTGAATTGCTCATTCATGTTCTTTTCTAGTATCTAAAAATGTCTTCTTATTTTACACCTATCTATACAGGGAAAGCTTTCTGTTGGGCACTCTGTTTAGTGATCTGGGCATACAATGATGAATGAGACCAGCAGGATCCCTACGTACCACCACATTGTCCTGTTTATCACTGTGAAGGCAGATTTTTTTTTTTTTTTTTTTTTGTGGTACGTGGGCCTCTCGGTCTTGTGGCCTCTCATATGGCGGAGCACAGGCTCCGGACACGCAGGCTCAGCGGCCATGGCTCACAGGCCCAGCTGCTCCATGACATGTGGGATCTTCCCGGACCGGGGCACGAACCCGTGTCCCCTGCATCGGCAGGCAGACTCTCAACCACTGTGCCACGAGGGAAGCCCAAGGCAGATATTTTTACTGAGTTTATTTGAATTTAATTTTCCTTGCCATGTATCATAAAATATAACATTTTTTATTTCAAATATATTGAACCATTTCTTTGGAATTTGTTTTTTTTTCCACTCTTTTTAAACTTAAAAATGACTCTCTAATATCAAGAGGAGGTAAATTAATTTTTTTCTATTTTAAATTTCTCAATTTTCATATCTAACTTTTAAACAATCTATTTGAATGTATTTGGTAAGTGAAGAAAATATCTTTAACTCTTAACAGTAATTATCTGTAGGTACACAATCATGACTAATTTTTCATGTTTATTCTTTTCTGTATACTACACAATCTTTGTTTCAGAGCACTAAAAATATATAGGAGTGAAAGTCCAACACTTCCCAAAAAGGGACTATATCTGCTTTCAGAAATTTTCTATGAATATACACTATACTGTCTCTAACATTTTTCAACTATTTTTTTTCATACAAAATACATCACATGGGCCTTCCCTGGTGGTGCAGTGGTTGAGAGTCCGCCTGCCGATGCAGGGGACACGGGTTCGTGCCCCGGTCCGGGAAGATCCCACATGCCGCGGAGCGGCTGGGCCCGTGAGTGATGGCTGCTGAGCCTGCGCGTCCAGAGCCTGTGCTCTACAACGGGGAGGCCACGGCAGTGAGAGGCCCGTGTACCGCAAAAAAAAAAAAAAAAAAAAATCACATGGTAAACATCTTTGTCTGTTGGTTAATATACTTACCTCATTCTTTTCAACAACAACATTGAATTCCAATTTTTGAATAAAATAAAATTTAATGAACACTTCTCATGTGAAGATATGCTGTTTTTCGTTTAAATCTGCACTGTTCAGTATAGTAACTGCTAGCCACTTTTGACTTTTAAAATTTGATTTAAATTAAATTAAATTAAATTTTATATATATATATATATATATATATATATATATATATATATATATAATGTGTCCATAGCCTTCACTTCAGGCTCAAAGTACAAATTAGGGGAAGAAAGGGAACCAGGCCTGGCATACAAAGTGATAAACTAGATGGTACAGAGAGTCAGCTTACCACTTCCATCATGTGGTTGGGAAAGAGAGAAATGTCCAAGTGTCTAATTCTTTAACCCATGGTCAAGGCATAATCAATAACTGGGCCCTTGACCCTTCAGGTTAGTACTCTTTCTATAGGGCTATCAGCAAGATACATGAGATATAGAGGGTAGTAGAAATTAGTGTTTGAATAAAACTGAGTTCCATCTTCGGAGATCCTTGAGACCTTTCAGAGGATCTGTAAGAACCTATGTTTTTCTCACTACATATCTTTAAGCAGACAGATTTCCTCATATACTTCAACCAAAAATATATATATTTATGTTTATACACATATATACGTGTATGTACACATATATATGTATGTATCATAACATATTAGATACAGAAGCAGATATATGAACATAGATGCCTTCAACTAAGCCAGACGTTAGAGATTTGTGAAAAATATACATGCCACTCTCTTTATTAAATCTGTTTCTGTTTTAGAAAAATATTATTTTTTATAAAAATAACGTATGTCAATGCCTGAGTATAATACTGTAATTTTTAGATGAAGAAATAAACTTCAAAAAATCAGTTTTAATTTCTAAATGGTAAATATTGGTATATATAACCCACATTTTAAAAAACTGCTTTTTGGGGTCTTCAATTTATAGAAGATAGAGGAGAGAGAAATGTTTGTGAACCACTAGATTGGAGAATACCCCAACCACTGAGTGATCATAATAAAATATAATTAGCAATTCTTTACATTCCATGGACTAAGAAGATAATTGTACAGTGTACAATGTATTAAATGTGATGTTTGTCAGCAATAAATTGTGTGGTTTTCCTTCTTATCAAACCCTCACCATATTACCATGGGGTAGGAGAAAGGTATCATCCCCACTATGCAGATAAGAGAAAGGAAGATTGTAAAGGTCAAGAAAATTCCCTGGGGACACTTAGCTTTTATGAAGTCCAGTTAGAATCAATAACAGCTAGAACTGATGATGATTCACATTAATTTCTTCTTAGAAAATGAAACTAATTTAGAGTAATTAAAAGAAGTACCAAGGTTAAAGCAGAAGTCCAAAGAAATAATTCCAGCATCATTGGGAAGCTCCTCAGGCTAAGAGGTTGTTCAGGAAAGTCTGATAGTACTGATGGCAAATGAATTTGTCCATTCAATCAGATTTATTTTTGTTTTTGTACTTTGTTTTGTTTTTCCTCACTTTCTTCCACACCAGGAGACACAGATTTGGTGTCTCTTCATGGGAATAGATGTCTGTATTTCCTACCAGCTATTATTTTTGCCCACAGAGTTATCAGAAGGATTGGATATGAAGGTATAATTTGTTGTTCCTCTCAGTGGCCTCTCTCCCTGAAATTGGAAACCAGAGAATTCTATCTCCATTGCCACTGCATCCATCTTTATGAATCACAAAGACTCATAGTAACAAAACCCCTCAGCCCCATCACATATTGCTATACTGCTTTAGAAAAGGCCTTTATAGGATTTCTATTTTAGAAGATATTTTTCTAGCATGGGGGCCTTGGCTTTTTCAGTAGCACAGAGCTATTCTCCTTGTGGTAATGTCCTCTGTTTAGTTACAGTTAACTGACTAAAGAGAAGAAATGTCTTACTCTCTCAACTAGAAGGAGAGAAGTTTAGAAATGGCAGGAAAGATACATTTTACAAACAACCTACCTCCTAGGCACTGCATCTGATTTCTGTGACTGCTGTCACTCCTGTCGATGGCTGGGGAATTTCTAAAATGGCAACTATTCTGTAGGGTCGCTGTTGCATTGTATGTAATGATTCTTAGATCCTGGCAATGTACCTTCATTCAGGAGAAGAGAGGGGATGTATGTACCTGCTTGAAAGCTGCAGAGCAGGAAAACAATCTAAAGTGGTGTTTCTATTAATAATTAAAATAGCTTTAAAAATGAAATAAAAATTGGATAAAAATCTGTCATAGAATTGGCAGACAAACCCAAGATCTGGGTTCTGCCAGTCCCAGTATTACTGCTTAAAGTTAGAGTTGAAAGTGACTTAATATACCTGTTGCATAGTGTGTGCGAGTCCAGGATCTCCAAAAAGCCCAGCTCTGCCACTTAACAGCCTCTGTGCCTCCTTTCCCCATCTGTAAAATGTGGTTGGTATTAATAATACCTATGCATTGTTTTGTATGAATTAGTGAGGTAATCCATGAAAACGAACTTGGATGACTGTGTTTTCTTTCCCATACCTCTCACATTTAAGTGAGAACAGGACTTTGGGGGATTACAATGGTATACACTCAAAGGAGGTCATGGTAACTTATGCCCGGGAAGCAAAGCACATTTGGATTTGAGGTAGCCTAAGACAGGCTAGGGTGTGCAATAAGGTCCTAGTGAAATAAGAAAAGGGCTAAAGGAACTAGCTTAGCTCCAAAGAGACATCTGGAATATTGAGGCACTATGTTCACAGTGGTGAGCCAGCCAGGCAAACACAAGCAAGGCATCCAGCCTGGGATAAAAAAATCTGAAAAGAACCTCAGTCCTCGAAACAACAGAATTATTATTAGTAGTATTAACATTAGTATTACATTGTATTTAATCTAAAATACAGATCTGAGAATCAGCTTTCCTGCTGGACCTCTCAGTGGCTTTCTGTCCTGCAGAGGTGAAGGTCCAAGCTCCGTTTCATGAGTGCAGGGCCCTTAATGTCCAGGCCATGCCTTATCTCTTCAGACTCATGCCCTGTCACTGCCCACATCATACTTTCTGTCCCAACAACACAGAAACACTTGAAGTTCCTGTGATTTTTGTCTCCTTAATGATTGTTTATTCTGTACTCTCTGCCACTGTCTCCCCCTAGCCTACCACTCACCATTTCTCATGTCTATCCCACAACCAGCTTCAAGATCAATTTCAGGCACCCCGTTTCCAGAAATCACCTCCCTCTAATCCCAGATTGGATTAGGTGCCTCTTCTCTTTCTTCCTATGGTGCCCTCATGTTCACTTCCTGCATTGTTTAATGATCATCTGCTTATTGTCTGCTTCTCTCAGTAGACCATGAATGTTTGAAGGGGAAGGATCAGAACTCCTCCAGTTAGATGGCATTTGTCTTTCCCAGTTAGATGTGCCTTCTGGGAATCTTCAAACTTGATATTGATGGATTCTAATTGGTATTTTCTTATACAGGAAAGGCCATTTACAATATAGCTTTCAGGGGGTGTCCCAACTTTCTCTAGATGCCATTCCAGATACATGGCAAAAGTGAGGGTTGGAGAAGACACCACACTCCTCAAGGGAGTCAGGCTTGGAAAGAAAGATTCTAGTTGGAGAGACATTTTGCCTAAAATTAGCCTAGGAGAACAAGGCAAACATACTGTAAAAAGTACCTAGAGCAAGGGGATGTATCGCCGTGGTTTGTTCGCTTTAAGTGAGAACATCGGTTTTGTGGTCAAACCTGCATTCCCATCACAACCCTTCTGCAGACCTGCAGAACCTCTCAATGCTTTCAAGTCCCTGTTCCCCAACTTCAGCATCTCAAAAGGGAGGATAGATACTTGCTTTGCAGAGTTTTTGTGAGGTTAAACTAAATGACATTAGCAAAGATCATAATAGGTATTTAATACTTTATATTGTATTGACAGCTGATCATCAAAAGAGAAAATGTAACCTGGGAAGAGAGTCCCCATCTCCTTTTCCCCAGATATTTAACTCCAACATCAAACACCACCTGAAAGTCTTTGCCTGAAGCAATTTGTATTTTAAAATACATGCAACTTCATTTTTACAATTAATGCCATTTAAGGGCCCATTTTTTTCAATTACATAAGCTTATAATCAGTGTGAGTACATTTACGAAGTGTGCATATTCAATTCATTTATTCCTCACAAGCGTAAAATCTTAATATTAATACTGGACTTGCATTTTTATAGGTAGTTTGGGCAATATTGAAGCCTGAGTTTGAAAAGGTCCAGATGGTTTGAGTTTTATTGAAACCTGAGTTTTAAACAGCCTAGCTGCTTAAGGAAAAATTTTAGAAAAGTGCAGAACCCGTTTCCGAAAGTGTTAGTATGCTACCCACACTGAACCATCCATGGAGTTCCATAGCTCTTCATCACAGATTTGCCTTTACCAAACGTTGTGCACATCTTCTCTGATAGGGTACAGTTTAGATAAGCAAGGCTTGAGGTGTGTGCTCCATAAAAATGCCATCCAGTCTCCAAAGTCCTGATGGCCGACACCTAGTTCTGGCCATGTCAACATCTCATAATCCTGGCAATGTCAATCAATGCCTATTTGTTGCATAGCTACTCCATGCAAGGCACTAAGCTAAGTTGTATGTGCCTCCACCTGGGTCCTCACTCCTTTGCTTGTGTGCTAGTTACCAGATCATGGTTCCAACCACCAGCACCTCCACCACTGCCACTAGCTCCCCCAGCATGACTAGCATCACTCTGGCTGCTGCACACCAAAATATTTTATTTTTACTATTTTAACTACTCCCTTGCAAGATAGTCCCACTTGACGTTTTAGTGGGTTGATCTCTCTAAGCTTCAGTTTCCTCATTTGAAATTAGATATAACAATATTTTCTACCCCTTAGAGTTGTTTAGAGGATCAAATGAGGTAATACTAGTCAAGATATTAGTACAAGCCCTGGCATAGGAGAAGCATGGTGACTAAAACATATGCATTATTTTTAAAATGAGCCAACCAGGGCTCAAAGAGATGAAATAATTTTCCTTATTTTTACCCAGAGAGTAGCCGAAATGAAGACTAAAGTCCATGTTGTCTGAAGTCAGACCATGTTCTATCTCCTCTGACTCCCTTTTAGGATCAATTCTGTGACTAGGAAGCTGGTCTCACTAGAGAGTATTCAATTTTATGTTCTGTCCTTTCCCCAAATGGATTAAATTGCAAGTGTGATTTTTGGAAGACTTTTTTTTCTTTGATGTCTCATAGTGGGAGCTTCATTGTGAACTAAAGAGAGGACTATCTGGGTTCCTCTCAAACCCCAGAAGCCATGGACAGCCCAGCAGAGTTCTGGATTGATGAGAGACCTGTACTGGAAATGCACTCCTTCCTGGTTCTATAATTTTCTCTGTGCTGCTTCACCCCCGGCCCAGTCTCATTCTCTTGCACTTTAACTGTCTGCCACCTTTGACCTCAGTTGTACAAGAAGTAGTTATTTTACCCAAACCCTGGAAGCCGACTAGATTTTTAACCACAGACACCCTATCTTTTCTCCCCAAAACAACAGTGGGACTTTCAGGGGTTTGGCAAGGAATCCATAGAGGTTGATTCCAAAATCCCTATGTTCCCTGAGGTTTCTGGAAAACAAACAAACAAAACATACTTTGTTTAGCAAGCATGTGAAGTGCCTGGTTTAGTCATCAAATAGAGAGCTCAGAGCCAAACCTGAAAACAGAAAATCTGGCTTCGAAAACATGAACCCTTCCTTTCAATCTGCTTTAATTAAAACAGGAGAGAAAGCAAAGAAAGAGAAGGAAAGAAGCCTATTTAAAGGAAAACTCGCTTCTGAAAAGGGCTAGTGGCTTTTGAACAAAACTCCTTTATGGTACTACTGTCTCCCTAGTGTGAGGATAAATATAAAAATAGGAGCTCAAGCTTTTATTAACTGGACAGATTCCATATGTCCTGCTGGGGTAGGATTTGTTTTGATTATTGATTCTGAGCGCCAGGCTATGTGCCTTTGTGCACCCCAGGGACGTGAAATGACTTGATGTTCTAAATTACCCACCTAATCTCAGAGGTACATTGTTAGTTTTCCCTCTTTTTAGAGGATGAAGATGTTTATCTAAAATATCTCACCCAAACACACACAAAAATCCTCCTCCTAAAAAATAAAATCCAACCAATTGCATTTAAAAACAAACCTGTGTTATTCTCCTGGATACTTTGGAAAATCAGGAGCAAGGGAGACTCATCCTTCAAGGTGACCTGCCTACTGTCCAGAGTAGATTGTGGAAATGCAGCCTGCCCATATGCTATCCTTTTCTCCTCCACATGGCAGGCTGTGTGACGCTGGGACACAGACTAGAAAATTAAATATGTGGGAACACATGCCCCCATATTTAATTACATGTTCACACCAAAAGTTTGCATGGCACATAAGCAGTTACAAATCTGTTCACTCATTTTCTTCCTGTGCATACAGAGAACATGACTTGCTCAAATTTTTGTTCTTGCCTTGTTTAGTGTATATTATGTGCTCAATAAATGCTTGGTGGATTGAATTAGTTCTACTGAGAATGCAAAAAAAAAATATTGGTTATATTGGCTCTGGGGGAAAACCAAAATAAAACAAAAATCCTTAGTTAACTCCAATTCAGTCAATTATCAATACAGGGACACACTTAAGCAAGGCTTCAGCATGACTCCATAAGGAATCAGAGACCAAAACAGAATCTATTCCAGAATTTCAGAAGACAATTTTATCATTTTTAGCCTGCTTTCTTTCCTTTCTTCTTCCTGCCCTTCCTTCCTCACTTCCTCCTTTCTTTTTTCTTTCTTTCTTTCTTTCTTTCTTTCTTTCTTTCTTTCTTTCTTTCTTTCTTTCTTTCTTTCTTTCTTTCTTTCTTTCTTTCTTTCTTTCTTTCTTTCTTCCTTCCTTCCTTTCTTTCTCTTTCTTTTCTCTCTTTTTCTTTCTTTCTTTCTTTCTTTCTTTCTTTCTTTTCTTTCTCTCATTCATTACTTTTTGGAAAGAATAACAGTAATGAGAATTTCAAGCTATCTGCTGGACTATAAAATGTAAGGGATAGGGACCCACATACCAGGTGATGACAAGTAATCTAGCACATGGATACAGAGTTACAAATTCACCAAATCTTACTGAGTTACAATCTCATTCCTTTCTTCCTGGGCTCTTAGATCAGATGTAAATAGGCATCTATTATTACCAGTCATTTTCCTAGATTCAGATGATTAAGAGATGAGTGAAGCAAAGCCATTATTGTGAATGAGAGAAATACTAACCTGTAATTCAACAAATAAAATGTGACCTAAGTGTGATGAAAGAGATATACAAGGGAGGTCCACCTCACTCAGTCTGGAAACCTAGTAGGGATATTCCAGGAGGAGATCGTGTTTAAGTCTTGAAGGATAAATACCCAAACACAAGGAAGATGGAGGGCAGTGAGATACAAGTTTCTTGGTGGAAGAGACTGAATGGTGCTATGATGGGAAATGTAGCTGACATGCAATAAGAAGTCCGGGGCCAGGGTAAATCAATGCAGTATAACGCATTCTTTGTATAATAATAGAAATTGAGGTATGAAAAGGTCTCTGCAGTCTATACTAAGCCTGTTACATCACTGCCCCACCAGCTTTCCCTGGGCTTCAGGAGGCTGTTCACTAAATATTCTATTTGATATGAACTACAGTCATTCTGCAAAGTCATATCTCATAAATGCAGATTTAAAATGCTGAAATAAAACTGAGAAATAATCGTTTTTCCTAGGCCTCTTGGTAGTGGGTTCTATGATGCTATTCCCTCCCTGGTCAATCGGCCTTCAAGGTGGCATCTCCTTTAATACTGGCAGCATATAGAGTGCCAGCTTGTCATAGATCTAAAAGTCATTTCTTAGGAAATTCACTTGCATCAAAAAATATACAAGGTTTGGTGAATGTCATGGAAGGGACAATCCAAATAGATGAGGATTGCATTGCAATGTTACAATAATGTGTTGCCTGAGTTTGTTATAATCTCCAAATACACATGCCTCAACGAAGCCAATCTTTTCAGTTGAATGAAGTAGATTAATATTTAATTGTCAAGAAATATTATCAGGTAGACTAAAGTTCATAATGGTTCAGATTTTTGGACAAAATCATAATAAGGATAAATGAAAAACTGAGATTTGAACTCTATTGGTGACCCCCCAGAGCCCATGCTATTTTCTCTAGGAGAGCATTGTTAAAACTGCATTTACACTTAGGAATGAGAGCCTATCTAATTACTTCCAATCATTTATGTATAAATGTGAGCAACTGAAGTTATCTTCAAAGTATTTAAAGAAGACTCTACACTTGAACTCTACATCTTTCCACAAAAGTCTCAGTAAAACTCTTTATTTGTTCTGTAGGCCTTCACTGAGACTTTCACGCACTGGGTACCATGCTAGACATTTGTAGTCTCCAGAAGGAAGGGGAAGGCAGCCTTGAGAGGCCCCCAGCTTAATGGGGAAAATAGTAATATGAACAAATAAGACTTCACTTAACGACTATAATAAAATCGACTTAACTGCTATCTTTGTAACTGAATATGGATTTATGTCGGGCAGAGCAAGAAATGCTGCCTGAAAGATTAAGAGGAAGTTTCATAGCAGAAGTTGTGACAGAAGCAGGCCTTGACTGTAAGTGAGTAAGTCAGACAGAGAAAGACAGATACCATATGATCTCACTTATATGTTGACTCTAAAAACAAAACCCATAAAATAATGAACTCACAGATGCAGAGAACAGATTGGTGGTTGCCAGAGCCAGGGGGGCAAGAAGGGTAAAGGAGATCAAAAGACACAAACTTCCAGTTGTAAATAAATAAGTTATGGGATAGAATGTATAGCATGGTGACTATAGTTAATAATACTGTACGGCATATTTGAAAGTTGCCAAGCGAGTAGATCTTAAAAGTTCTCATCACACACAAAAAATTTGTAGCTATGTACGTTAACAGACATTAACTAGACTTATTGTGGTGATCGTTTCGCAATAGAGGCAAATATTGACTCACTATATTGTACATCTGCAACTAATATGTTATATGTCAATTCAATCTCAGTTGAAAAAAAGGCCTTGAGAATGGGAAGAATTTTCAAGGAGAGATCTTAAATGACCATTCAGGCCAAATGGAACAGGAAAGACAAGGAGCTGTGAGAATCATTAACATTGGGCAAAGATTCAAAAGTGGTTTCATACTAGAGTCTTGGTAGAAACACAGTTCCATACTTTTATATATAAAGGTCTTAGCCCTGTTCCACAAATCTCCACAACTTAACACTTGTCACACAGGAGTGTAATGATTGACATAGCTGTGTCTCTCTCCCTTTAGACTGTGAACTCCTTTAATGCAGGAGATACGCTGCATCTCACTGTCACTAGCATCTGGTACAGTTTCTAAGGCATGTCAAATGCTCAATAAATATTAATAAATATTTAAATGAATGAATCAATTCACCAATAAATGAATGACTTGCTTTATAGTCCCTTGGTTATACGGCTATTTCCCTCATTGGAGTGAAAGCATCTTGAGAGGAGGTGTCATTTTGGTATTGCTTGGAAGATCTTTCTATAGAGGAATATACACATATTTAAGTGCGTGTGGATTTTGAAGGAGTTTGAATGACAAATCCTGGATTTTTTAAAAAAGGAAACATTAGCAATTATTTTGTATGCTCTTTCTTTATCTCTTGAGAAGCTGCCAAGTGGTGGAACTGCCTCTTCCCCCAACTGTTCCCTTAGCTAGGCGAAAGGATATTGCCAGGATTTTTTTCACTAGTTTTAGAAAACTGCAATTTACAAGTAAAAGGTTTTGAACAAAGTATGCCAATCAGAAGTGCTGCTCAATTAGAAAGCATAAGCGTACCAGTTATGCCACAAACAAAATTACTTTAAAATGCAGGAGGGATAGTTGAGACAAATAACATCACCAATGTACACAGTTATTGAGTCCAAAAATTCACTGCTCCTACTTCCCATATTTTGATTCCTTAGAGAAGACTCCAATTCTGAAAGGTGAGGTGAGGAAGCAGAAACTTGTGCTCTGAGAAGTCAAATGCTTTGTCTCAGATTACACATCCCTGAATGGCAGTAGTGGTTGTAATTGGAACCAAGTCTACTTATATTATTTAAAAGTCTGTTACTCTCTCCCACCGTTCTACTGATCATAAGGTACTAAGAAGAGGGGGAGCTGTTTGGAGGGGAAAGTCTCATAGATACCATGTTGCCCTTTTGGGTTTGCCCCATCATGAAAAATTGCTGATCTGGGTGATTTAGGATGAAACGACTTGTTCATATACAACCTGTGAGATGACTATGCAATGCATAGGTCTTTGAGCAAATTTGCAGAAGTACCCCCTTGGAGGCTGATACACTGGGCAGTCTGCCTGGCAAGATTCCCATCTCCATTTGCCCACCTCTGCTGGGGCACTTTTGGGTAGAGCACTACCTGAACATCCATGTGTGACAGCCCTTGGGGAGATCACTGTTAGGTATATCAATTCTAAGTCTGCCCTCAGTTGTTTATGCTCATGTAAATTTTACCACTGATAGTTGGTAGGACCACTAAACAGTGTATACCTCCTGTCTGACAGCTACAGTCATGGAAGTTTCAGCTGATGACTTCTAGTAGAAGAACATCCAACTTTGTTCTGTAGGTAGCATATTGTAGAAATGCCTAATATGCTAACCCAGGAAGTGTTTTCATTTCCCCTGAGGATGACCTCCTGTACATTCTCTTTGCAAAGTGTCATACTGATACATAGTATCATAATGTCATGGGCCGGCTGTAAAGATGGTAATGGTAAATCTTCCATCTTGATCACAGTGGTTGAGAGCATGGGGATTTTTTTAAACCATTCAACCTCTACAACATGCTTCACGTGTCACTGCAGCCACAATAGAATGCAATAAAATGCTCAAAATTCTATAATGTCCAGTGTAGCCACATTTACCTATCCTGAATCCTGCAAAATACAGGGAAAGTCATTGGCAATTGAAAAAGAAGACAGGAAAACAAACAAACAAACTCAGTTCAGTTTTTCTCCTCTTGCCTTCACATTTTCATTGCAGGCTTGCCGCTGACTTCCCTTTTCTCTAGAGACATTTTGCAATGGTGACAGCTAATTCTGACTTCAGGGGTTAGGGAGAAGGGCATTCTTTCCCATCAATCCATGTATCTTCTTTTCTGTGCTACTTCAGAATCATATGGGGTCCTCGGCTTAGCTGTCAGCTCTCTAGGCCATGCCTAATTACCATGATGTTACATGTGTTTTGTGGGTAAACACAACTTCTAGTTTAGTTGGATAATTTAATTGTGCCAAGCCCAAGTTTCTTAATAGCCAATTACTTAGAAATGGAACAACACTGATTTACTTTTGTTCAGGGACTCCCTAAGTATCTAAAGCCTTTCATTTTCTGCCTGTCATCTTATTTCCACTGTTTGCTATTTTAGAGTAATCAGAGGACTGTGCTCAGGAACAGAATTACAGCACACACACCCATCTGTGTTGACTCAGAAATGGCGACAAGCAACCCATCCATGAAGAGTTAATCTGAAGGACCTTTGCTCCTGGGTTGAAGGGAGATTTATTTGGTCCATGCAGATGGGAGAGTAGGCTTTTCTCTTAATATCAACTCCTGCTGAAATAAATTGTAGCTGATTTGTGAAAGGGCCGCAAACAGCAATCTTGAGATTTTATTGTGTTCTCGGATATTTGTCAGCAACGCAGATAAAAGGCACTTCACAGAGCTGTCCCTGAAAAATCAGTGCCGTTGATGCCTTCAGCAAGCATATGGTCACAGTGGAGAGGAAATTAGCCCCATGCCACATTTCCATTGCTGTTTGTATACTTTTGGACACAGTTCATTAGTGTGCCAGTCCTTCAAATCTATCTCTCTTAAAGAGGTTGTGTTATTTTAATAGTCAATTATTTAGTATCCCCCAGCGACCACCTTGCCAAGGATGGTTGCCTTTCTGTCTACTTCCCCTCCAGTGCCTCCAATTTATAATTATTGTGCACTGGATATTTCTCCCTAGATGTGCTGCTGGCCTCTCATCCTCAGCCCATTTAGAGCAGAATTCCTATTTTATGGAAAAATATCACAAAATATGGTTTTATTATATCTTCAGAGATGATTTTAGCCAACGAAGTGTATTTTTCCAGGCTCCGCACTTGCATGGGTCCCTTTCAAGGCCTTGGTTTTCTTATAGTCATATATGTGTATATCATATATATATATATATATATATATAATATGTATATATATATATATATAATTTACAATTTTAAATATAATTACAATCTCCTCTTGGGTCAGCTTTCTCTTTCCACTCCACATGTCTTTCTGTCATACTTCCTTTCTTGGCAGATGGTATTGAAGTCTCCAAGAAAAATTTGGGGATCTGACTAAGGTAGAGGAAGGGATACATTTAGTTTGTGTATAGTGGGATATACTTATATTGTTCACAGTCACATCCATGTAGAGGTAAAATTATTCAGATCCATCCCAGTGTCAGAAGAGCTCCCATGAATGCTCCTACTGTCTGCTGGGCTGACTCAAAGGCAAAGAGATCAAAGTCATATTCTCAAATTGCTCTAGGCAACATAGGAGCAGAAATATGTGGGTAGGGGAGGAGACAGAAATTACAGAGCTAGAAACTAGGCTGTGAAAATTTTTTTCAGGTATTAAAAATCATATATGATAAAGAAGTTGACACTTTTCTAATTTGACAGCAATCTTGAAAATTTACATCACACCTCCTGTAACAATTTGTAAAATGAAAAATTTAAAAAGCTAAACTATCGTTAATAAAATAAAAATAAAAGAATGACTGAATGATTTATTTCCTAAGGAAAAGGATATTATAATTGGTGTTATATAAAGAGTTGATTAAAAAAATCTAGAAAACAATAAGAAAGTATTCTAGAGCCCCTTTTTCTGGATTTTGTGATATTTGTGGTATTCACCACAAAACTTAATTTGTTATCAAATGTGTTATTTCTTTCAAAAATCTAAATAAATATCATTTTCAGGACTATTTTATCCTAATTAGTTTTATGCTCTTTCTTAAAGAGGGCCAGATCTCAAGCACTGCCTAAGTGTTAGGCCCTATAAAACTGGATCCATCTGTATTGTAAAATGATGGTTCTTTATATTTAGTTTTTTTGTTTGTTTTGTTTTGTGTGTCAATTTTGTTTTGTAATAGCGTTTAAAAAGTCGCAGTATTGATCTCTCTAATCCTTAGTCCTGGTTGGCTACACATCTGCAACTCAGATATTCCTATTTTTGTACAAGTCCACCATATACAAATCATCTTGTTTCATTCTTTCTTTTGCTTCTGCACACAATAATTCTGATAATAATAATTCATATATACATTTGTCACTTTGTTATGTTTGATTTTTTTTGAACATCTTTATTGGAGTATAATTGCTTTACAATGGTGTGTTAGTTTCTGCTTTATAACAAAGTGAATCAGTTATACATATGTCCCCATATCTCTTCCCTCTTGCATATCCCTCCCTCCCACCCTCCCTATCCCACCCCTCTAGGTGGTCACAAACCACTGAGCTGATCTCCCTGTGCTATGCGGCTGCTTTCCACTAGCTATCTATTTTACGTTTGGTAGTGTATATATGTCCATGCCACGCTCTCACTTTGTCCCAACTTACCCTTCCCCCCTCCCTGTATCCTCAAGTCCATTCTCCAGTAGGTCTGCATCTTTATTCCCATCTTGCCCCTAGATTCTTCATGACTTTTTTTTTTACTTTCCATATATATGTGTTATCATACAGTATTTGTTTTTCTCTTTCTTAATTAATTTACTCTGTATGACGGACTCTAGGTCTATTCACCTCATTACAAATAACTCAATTTCGTTTCTTTTCATGGCTAAGTAATATTCCATTGTATATATGTGCCACATCTTCTTTATCCATTCGTCTGTCGATGGACACTTAGGTTGCTTCAATGTCCTGGGTATTGTAAATACAGCAGCAATGAACAGTCTGGTACATGACTCTTTTTTAATTATGGTTTTCTCAGGGTATATGCCTAGTAGTGGGATTGCTGGGTCATATGGTAGTTCTATTTTTAGTTTTTTAAGGAACCTCCATACTGTTCTCCATACTGGCTGTATCAATTTACATTCCCACCAACAGTGCAAGAGTGTTCCCTTTTCTCCACACCCTCTCCAGCATTTGTTGTTTGTAGATTTTTTGATGATGGCCATTCTGACCGATGTGAGATGATATCTCATTGTAGTTTTGATTTGCATTTCTCTAATGATTAATGATGTTGAGCATTCTTCCATGTGTTTGTTGGCAATCTGCATACCTTCTTTGGAGAAATGTCTATTTAGGTCTTCTGCCCAGTTGTGGATTGGGTTGTTTGTTTTTTTGATACTGAGCTGCTTGTAAATTTTGGAGATTAATCCTTTGTCAGTTGCTTCATTTGCAAATGTTTTCTCCCATTCTGAGGGTTGTCTTTTCGTCTTATGGTTTCCTTAGGTCCCATTTGTTTATCTTTGGTTTTATTTCCATTTCTCTAGGAGGTGGGTCAAAAAGGATCTTGCTGTGATTGATGTCATAGAGTGTTCGGCCTATGTTTTCCTCTAACAGTTTAATAGTGTCTGACCTTACATTTAGGTCTTTAATCCATTTTGAGTTTATTTTTGTGTATGGTGCTAGGGTGTGTTCTAGCTTCATTCTTTTACATGTAGCTGTCCAGTTTTCCCAGCACCACTTATTGAAGAGGCTGTCTTTTCTCCACGGGATATTCTTGCATCCTTTATCAAAGACAAGGTGCCCATATGTGCGTGGGTTTATCTCTGGGCGTTCTACCTGTTCCATTGATCTATTTTTCTGTTTTTGTGCCAGTACCATAATGTCTTGATTACTGTAGCTTTGTAGTATAATCTGAAGTCAGGGAGTGTGATTCCTCCAGCTGCGTTTTCCTTTCTCAAAATTGCTTTGACTATACGGGGTCTTTTGTGTTTCCATAAAAATTGTGTAATTTTTTGTTCTAGTTCTGTGAAAAATGTCATTGGTAGTTTGATAGGGATTGTGTTGAATCTGCAGATTGCTTTGGGTAGTATAGTAATATTCACAATATTAATTCTTCCAGTCCAAGAACATGGTATATCTCTGCATCTGTTTATATCATCTTTAATTTCTTTCATCAGTGTCATAGTTTTCTGCATACAGGTCTTTTGTCTCCTTAGGTAGGTTTATTCCTAGGTATTTTATTCTTTTTGTTGCAGTGGTAAATGGCAGTGTTTCCTTAATTTCTTTTCAGATTTTTCATCATTAGTGTATAGGACTGCAAGAGATTTCTGGGCATTACTTTTGCATCTTCCTACTTTACCAAATTCATTGATTAGCTCTAGTAGTTTTCTGGTAATATCTTTAGGATTCCCTTTGTATAGTATCATGTCACCTGCAAACAGTGGCAATTTTACTTCTTCTTTTCTGATTTGGATTCTTTTTACTTCTTTTTCTTCTCTGATTCCTGTGGCTAAAACTTCCAAAACTATGTTGGAAAATAGCAGTGACGGTGGGCAACCTTGTCTTGTTCCTGAACTTACTGGAAATGGTTTCAGTTTTTCACTATAGAGAATGATGATGTGTAGGTTTGTCATATATTGCCTTTATTATGTTGAGTTAAGTTCGCTCTATGCCTACTTTGCTTTCTGGAGGGTTTTTATCATAAATGGGTGTTGAATTTTGTCAAAAGCTTTCTCTGCATCTATTGAGATGATCATATGGTTTTTCTCCTTCAATTTGTTAATATGGTGTATCACATTGATTGATTTGCATATATTGAAGAATCCTTGCATTCCTGGGATAAACCCCACTTGATCATGGTGTATGAACCTTTTAACGTGCTTTTGGATTCTGTTTGCTAGTATTTTGTTGAGGATTTTTGCATCTATGTTCATCAGTGATACTGGCCTGTAGTTTTCTTTCTTTTTCACATCTTTGCCTGGTTTTGGTATCAGTGTGATGGTGCCCATAGAAAGAGTTTGGGAGTGTTCCTCCCTCTGCTATATTTTGGAAGAGTTTGAGAAGGATAGGTGTTAGCTTTTCTGTAAATGTTTCCTAGAATGTTCCTGTGAAGCCATCTGGTCCTGGGCTTTTGTCTGTTGGAAGATTTTTCATCACTGTTTCAATTTCAGTGCTTGTGATTGGTCTGTTTATATTTTCTGTTTCTTCCTGGTTCAGTTCCGGAAGGTTGTGCTTTTCTTAGAATTTGTCCATTTCTTCCAGGTTGTCCATTTTATTGGCATATAGTTGCTTGTAGTAATCTCTCATTATCCTTTGTATTGCTACAGTGTCAGTTGTTACTTCTCCTTTTTCATTTCTAATTCTATTGATTTGAGTCTTCTCCCTTTTTTTCTTGATGTGTCTGGCTAATGGTTTATCAATTTTGTTTATCTTCTCAAAGAACCAGCTTTTACTTTTATTGGTCTTTACTATCGGTTCCTTCATTTCCTTTTCATCTATTTCTTAGCTGATCTTTATGATTTCTTTCTTTCTGATAACTTTGGGGGTATTTTTTTCTTCTTTTTCTAATTGCTTTAGGTGTAAGGTTAGGTTGCTTATTTGAGATCTTTCTTTTTCCTTAAGGTAGGATTGTGTTGCTGTAAACTTCCCTCTTAGAACTGCTTTTGCTGCATCCCATAGGTTTTGGTTTGTCATATTTTCATTGTCATTTGTTTCTGCATATTTTTTAATTTTGTCTTTGATTTCTTCAGTGATCTCTTGGTTATTAAGTAGTTTATTGTTTAGCCTCCATGTGTTTGTATTTTTTACAGATTTTTTCCTGTAATTGATATCTAGTCTCATAGCATTGTAGTTGGAAAAGATAATTGATACGTTTTCAATGTTCTTAAATTTACCAAGGCTTGATTTGTGACCCAAGGTATGATCTATCCTGGAGAATATTCCATGAGACCTTGAGAAGAATGTATATTCTGTTGTTTTTGGATGGAATGTCCTATAAATATCAAATCCATCTTGTTTAATCGATCATTTAAAGCTTGTGTTTCCTTATTTATTTTCATTTTGGATGATCTGTGCATTGGTGAAAGTGGGGTGTTAAAGTCCCCTACTATGATTGTGTTACTGTCGATTTCCCCTTTTGTGGCTGTTATCATTTGTCTTATGTATTGAGGTGCTCCTCTGTTGGCTGCATAAATATTTACAATTGTTATATGTTCTTCTTGGATTGATCCCGTGATCATTATGTAGTGTCCTTCTTTGTCTCTTGTAATAGTCTTTGCTTTAAAGTCTATTTTGTCTGATATAAGAATTGCTATTCCAGCTTTCTTTTGATTTCCATTTGCATGGAATATCTTTTTCCATCCCCTCACTTTCATTCTGTATGCCCCCTGAGAGAGAGACCCTGAAGTGGGTCTCTTGTAGACAGCATATATACGGGTCTTGTTTTTGTATCCATTCAGCCAGAGTATGTCTTTTGGTGGGAGCATTTAATCCATTTACATTTAAGGTAGTTGTCTATATGTATGTTCCTATTACCATTTTCTTAATTGTTTTGCATTTGTTATTGTAGGTCTTTTCCTTCTCTTTCATTTCCTGCCTAGAGAAGTTCCTTTAGCCTTCGTTGTAAAGCTGGTTTGGTGGTGCTGTGTTCTCGTAGCTTTTGCTTGTCAGTAAAGGTTTTAATTTCTCTGTCAAATCTGAATGAGATCCTTGCTGGTAGAGTAATCTTGGTTTTAGGTTTTTCTCCTTCATCACTTTAAATATGTCCTGCCACTCCCTTCTGGCTTGCAGAGTTTCTGCTGAAAGATCAGCTGTTAAGCTATGGGGTTTCCCTTTTGTGTCAGTTGTTGTTTTTCCCTTGTTGCTTTTAATATTTTTCTGTGTATTTAATATTTGATAGTTTGATTAATATGTGTCTTGGCTTGTTTTTCCTTGGATTTATCCTGTATGGGACTCTCTGTGCTTCCTGGAGTTGATTACCTATTTCCTTTCCCATATTAGGGAAGTTTTCAACTATAATCTCTTCATTTATTTTCTCAGTCCCTTTCTTTTTCTCTTCTTCTTCTGGGACACCTATAATTCAAATGTTGGTACATTTAATATTGTCCCAGAGTTCCCTAGACTGTCCTCAATTCTCTTCATTCTTTTTTCTTTATTCTGGTCTGCAGTAGTTATTTCCACTATTTTATCTTCCAGTTCACTTATCCGTTCTTGTGCCTCAGTTATTCTGCTATTGATCCCTTTTAGAGAATTTTTAATTTCATTTATTGTGCTGTTAATCACTGTTTGTTTGCTCTTCAGTTTTTCTAGGTCCTTGTTAAATGTTTCTTGTATTTCATCATTGTATTTCCAAGGTTTTGGATCATCTTTACTATCATTATTCTGAATTCTTTTTCAGGTAGACTGCCTATTTCCTCTTCATTTCTTAGTTCTGGTGGCTTTTTGCCTTGCTGCTTCATCTGCTGTGTGTTTCTCTGTCTTCTCATTTTGCTTAACTTACTATGTTTTGGGGTGTCCTTTTCACAGGCTGCAGGTTCGTAGTTCCTGTTGTTTTTGGTGTCTGTCCCCAGTGGCTAAGCTTGGTTCGGTGGGTTGTGTAGGCTTCCTGGTGAAGGGGACCAGTGCCTGTGTTCTGGTGGATGAGGCCGGATCTTGTCTTTCTGGTGGGGAGGTCCATGTCTGGTTGTGTGTTTTGGAGTGTCTGTGGCCTTATTATGATTTTAGGCAGCCTCTCTGCTAATGGGTGGGGTTGTGTTCCTGTTTTGCTAGTTGTTTGGCATAGGGTGTCTAGCGCTGTAGCTTGCTGGTCGTTGAGTGGAGTTGGGTCTTGGCGTTGAGATGGAGATCTCTGAGAGATTTTTGCCGTTTCATATTACGTGGACTTGGGAGGTCTCTTGTGGACCAGTGTGCTGAACTTGGCTCCCCCACCTCAGAGGCACAGCCCTGACGCCTGGCTGGAGCACAAAGAGCCTGTCATCCACACGGCTCAGAATAAAAGGTAGAAAAAATAAAGAAAGAAAGAAGAAGATAAAATAAAAGTTATTAAAATAAAAAAATAATTATGAAGAAAAAAATTTTTTAAGTAAAAAAAAAAACGGACAGACAGAACCCTAGGACAAATGGTAAAAGTAAAGCTATACAGGCAAAATCACACACAGAAGCATACACATACACACTCACAAAAAGACAAAAAGGGAAAAAAAAAAATATATCGTTGCACCCAAAGTCCACATCCTCAATTTGGGATGATTCGTTGTCTATTCAGGTACTCCACAGATGCAGGGTACATGAAGTTGATTGTGGAGATTTAATATGCTACTCCTGAGGCTGCTAGGAGAGATTTCTCTTTCTCTTCTTTGTTCTCACAGCTCCTGGGGCTCAGCTTTGGATCTGGCCCCACCTCTGCATGTAGGTCGCCTGAGGGCATCTGTTCTTCGCTCAGACAGGACACGGTTAAAAGAGCAGCTGTTTCGCTGCCCCGGCTCGCTCAGGCCGCGGGGGAGGGAGGGGTACGAATGCGGAGCGAGGCTGCGGTGGAAAGGCCTACGTGTCGTTGCACCCGCCTGAGGCGTGCCGTGCGTTCTCCCGCGGAAGTTGTCCCTGGTTAACTGGACCCTGGCGGTGGCGGGCTGCGTACGCTCACGGGAGGGGAGGTGGGGAGAGTGACCTGTGTTTGCACACAGGCTCCTTGGTGGCGGCAGCAGCAGCCTTAGCCTCTCATGCCCGTCTCTGGGGTTCGCGCGCAGCTGCGGCTCGCGCCCGTCTCTGGAGCTCCTTTAAGCGGCGCTCTTAATCCCCTCTCCTCACGCACCAGGAAACAAAGAGGCAGTAAAAAATTCTCTTGCGTCTCCGGCAGCTCCAGACTTTTTCCCGGACTCCCTCCCGGCTGGCTGTGGCACACTAGCCGCTTCAGGCTGTGTTCACGCTGCCAGTCCTCTCCCTGGGATCGACCTTCGAAGCTCGAGCCTCAGCTCCCAGCCCCCGCCCGCCCCGTCAGGTGAGTAGACAAGCCTCTCGGGCTGGTGAGTGCTGGTCGGCACCGCTCCTCTGTGCGGGAATCTCTCCGCTTTGCCCTCTGCACCCCTGTGGCTGCGCTCTGCTCCGCGGCGCCGAAGCTCCCCCCCCCCCCACCCGCAGCCTCCGCCTGCGAAGGGGCTTCTAGTGTGTGGAAACCGTTCCTCCTTCACAGCTCCCTCCCACTGGTGCAGGTCCCATCCCTATTCTTTTGTCTCTGTTATTCTTTTTCCCTACCCAGGTCTGTGGGGAGTTTCTTGCCTTTGGGGAGGTCTGAGGTCTTCTGCCAGCGTTCAGTGGGTGTTCTGTAGGAATTGTTCCACATGTAGATGTATTTCTGATGTATTTGTGGTGAGGAAGATGATCTCGCCTCTTACACTTTAGCCATCTTGAAGCTCCTTCTATTAGAGTGATATTTTAAATTTATGAATCATATGCCAAGCTCACAATTATACCCACTAAGAAGTTTTCACATCTATACCTTTTCTTTCCCCAAACCACTACCTCATGTCCATAGCTCATTTGCTCACATGTGGATTATTTCAGTGACCTACTAATGAGACTCCGAGCCATTAATTTTTTGTTTGTTTTAAGTTTGATTCTGATCACATCACTTTTCTGTTGAAAATCCTTCTGTGATTTCAAATTGCCTTCTAGTTACAGTCAACATCCTTTAGTGTGGCATGTCAGACTTCAGATTATATGAACTTAAATTTCCTCGTGATCTCTGAGCCCACACCATGAACTCTCCCATTTAAGCCTTCCAGGAAACTTTTAATTTCTCAATATAGTCAGAGTTCTCCCAAGTTCATAGCTGTGTTCCATTTCCTCTTCTGCACATGTCCTTCTTCACCTACACTCCCAAACACATATGAAAGTGACCCATTTTAAATAAATCCCTCTATGTACTATCCCCTCGACTTCCCACACCCCTATATTAAGAAGTGGCTTCCTCTCCTTTCAACTCCCATAGCTTTTTTCCTCACGTTTGCTTATAAGTTTTGGCATGTTTTGAGGTTTATTATTCTTACTTGCATTCATAGTTAGTTTCCCTTCTTGGATCTTTAATTTCTCTGTGGTGAGGTTTGTAATCATTGCATTGCTTAGTTTTTTGCTAATTATAGATGCCCAGCAATTGTCTTTGAAGGAAACACATACTACTTAAGCAGTTAGTTGCATGTATATAAAAATTTAGTGTTGAAATCAGCAAAAAAAAAAAAAAAAATGGTATCTTCCTTAGATGCAATAGAAAGGGGCTTTTTGTTCCCCCCGCTTTATTGGTATAACAGACAAAGTTTGGGCTTTTTCCCCTCAACTTTATTCAAGTAAAATTGACAAAAAATAATGGTATATATTTAGGATGTAAAACATTATGATTTAATGTATGTTGACATTGTGAAATGATTACCCAATCGAGCTTGTTAATACATCCATCACCTCACATATTTACCTCTTTGTGTGTGTGTGTGTGTGTGTGTGTGTGTGTGTGATGAGAATACTTAAGATCTAATGACTTAGCAAATTTCATGTGTACAATGTACTATTATTAACTATAATTACTGTGCTGTACATTAGGTCCCTGAACTTATTTATCTTATAATCGAAAATTTGTACCCTTTGACCAATATCTCCTTATTTTCTACCCCACCCCCAGTCCCTGGCAACCACTGTTCTACTCTCTGCTTCTATGAATTTGACTTTTTTAGATTCCACATATCAGTGAGATCATACAGTATTCGTCATGCTGTGTCTGGATTTTACTTAGCATATGTCCTCTAGATTCATCCATTTTGTGGAAAATGGCAGGATTTCTTTCTTTTTTTAAGGCTGAATAACATTCCATAGTGTGTGTGTGTGTGTGTGTGTGTGTGTGTGTGTGTAGATAGATATAGTGAATAGTGCTTCCACAAACATGAGAGTACACATATGTCTTAGAGATACTGATTTCATTTCCTCTGGATATATACCCAGAAATGAGATTGTTGGTTTATAAGAAAACTATAAGACACTGAAGAAAAAAATTGAAGAACACACACATAAATGGAAAGTATCCTGTGTTCATGCTTTGAGAGAGCTAATAATATTAAAATATTCATACTACCCAAAGCAATCTACAGATTCACTGAATATTTCAGAGGCATTTTTCACAGAAATAGAAAAAAAAATCCTAAAATTTGTATGGAACCACAAAAGACCCTAAGTAGCCAAAGAATCTTGTGACAGAAAGCAAAGTGATAGGAATCACACTCCCTGATTTCAAATCACTCTACAAAGCTATTGTAATAAAAAATGCATAGTCTTGGCATAAAAACAGACAGAGACAAATGAACAAATAGAAAGCCTTAAAATAAACCCACACATATACAGTCAACTAATCTTTGACAAGAGTGCCAAGAATACACAATGTGGAAGGGATAGTCTCTTTAATAAATGGTGTTGGGCAGAATATATATTCACATGCTAAAGAATGAAGTTAGACCATTATCTTAAGCCACACACACAAATTAACTCAAAATGGATCAAAGACTTAATTGTAAGACCTGAAACTGGAAAACTCTTAGAACAAAATATGGAGACAAAGCTCACTGACATGGGTCTTGGCAGTATTTTTTTTTTTTTTTTTTTGTATATAACACCAAAAGCACAGGAAACAAAACCAGAAATAAACAAGTGGGACCACATCAAACTAAAAAGCTTTTGCACAGCAAAGAAAACAATCAACAAAATAGAAGGCAACCTATGGAATGTGAGAAAATAATTACAAACCATATATCTCATAACAGATTAATATCCAAAATATACATGGAACTTCTACAACTCAATACCAAAAATAAAACAAAATGAATAACAACAACAACAACAAATTAAATAACCTGATTAAAAAATGGGCAAAGAACTTGAATAGAAATTTTTCCAAAGAAGACGTACACTGGCCAACAGGTATATGAGAAGGCTTAAAATCACTAGTATCAGAAAAAATGCAAATCAAAACCATAATGAATAATCACCTCACACCTGTCCACATGGCTACCTAGATAGGTGGGATGTGTAGGGAGGGAGGTTCAAGAGGGAGGGGATATATGTATCATATAGCTGATTCACTTCATTGTACAGAAGAAACTAACACAACATTGTAAAGTAATTATACTCCAATTAAAAAAAACATAAATCTGAATAGCTAAATGTCAAACTAATGTACAAATAACACTCTGAGTATAAGAAAAAGATAAGAGATAAGCATTGGTGAGATTATGAAGAAAAGGAAACACTTCTACACTGCTGGTGGGAATTTAAATTGGTATAGCCACTATGGAAAGCAGTATGGAGGTCCCTCAAAAACTTAAAAATAGGAAGGTTTTTAATGGCAATATAAAAAATCTTGTTAGAAAACTGGTTTTCTAACAATATTTGGACACATTTCTGGAGTATTTCTATTTAAATGACTTGCCATAAGAAACATTATTCAGTTTACATAGTTTAAAAAAATCTATTCTCTTGTTTGAGACTCCAAGAATCCTATGAGTTAAATGTAATTTCCAATTTTATATATGGGAGGTTTAGAGAATTATCTAAAATCAAACAAATAGAATCAGTAGGGGCCAAAATCTCCATTTTTTGCATCAAATCCTGGTTTTGTTCTACTTAGAATAAACATTGCTATTATCCTTAGAATTCTCTCCTTGTGCCATTTTTATGTAAAACCATGCTCCTTCCTTCGTTTTTTTTATTCCTTCTTTCCTTCCTTCCTCTAAATATTTATAATTAATTGATATTTACAAAGTACTCTAAAATGCAGCATATTTAATCCCCATGATGACACTGTGTGAGTAAATTTTATACTAAGAAAACGGAATCTTCCTGATTTTAAGTAACTAGATCAGAATCATACTGATAAGAATTATTGTAATCTCTTCTTGGATCTGAGTCTCTTAACTACGAATAGCATGCTGTTTCCACCAAATTCGTGGCGATTTCCAAGACCTTACTAACGTGGAAGAAATAACTCTGTTATCTGCTCTTTCAGTAAATATTTATGGTCTCCCATAAACCTGTCAGTGTGATGCATGGATGTGTAGTTTACATGGATATACATACAGGTTTTTTTTTTGGTAAATGCTTTTCTATTTTTGGTAAGTGGAAGTGAGATCATGAGAAAAGAATACTCAAATAAGTAAAATATAGAATAAAAAGGGGAAACTCATAAAGATAAAATAGAAATTTAAATATAATTCAATAATAATGATGTAAACATATATGCCAAATATGTTTGATATTTGAAATTTGACTTTGAAAAGCCTAGACAAAATGAATACATTCTCAAAATACATATAATTCTAAACCTGGCACAAATAGAAATTCAAAATTTGAATAGACTAATAACCATTCAATTTTTTGAAAACATCATCAACCATCTCAACAATCCACACCGTAAAAGAAGATAAATGATATAGTTTCAGTAATGTCATATGAGAGTTCTAAGAAATATTTTTAAGGAGATAACTTTATACAATCTGTTTCATAATATAAAAATTAAGGAAAATCTATTAAGTTTTTCATGAGGCTGGAATAGCCTTGAGTTCCATAATAAAATAAAGACAGTATATAAAAGAAAATTATAGTCTTATTTCATTTAAATATTATACTACTACATCTGTGTATGAAAAATACATTTTCCCCAGAAATGCAAGATTTTTTAAAATCGCAAAATCTGTCAACATGAATACCATTTTAATTAACTAAAAGAGAAAAATCATATGACAGTACCAACAGATGTAGCAAAAGTATTTGATCAAGTTTATTACCTATTTATATTGAAATGTTTTTACTGCTAATAATGGATTATAGCTTCCTTAACTCAATCAAGGCTATATATGAAAACATAGAGTAGGTATCGAATTCATTGGACAAACTTTGACTCATTCCCTTTAAGATTATGAAGGAGAGAAACCTGCTATGACTGCCACCAGAAGTTTTTACAACTTTAATAAGAAAAGTAAAAGATATAAAAGGCATAAGAATAGGAAACAGAGACAAAACCTCTATTTCACATGTTATCCATCAAAAATCAAACAGAATCTACTTATACACCATTAAAACCAATAAGAAAATTAAGCAAGATGTTCAAATACAAGATATTAAAAAATCAATGTGTTTATCCTTACCAAATATAAAAAGTTGAAAAAATAAAAAAATTTAGAGGGGCAAAAAAGGATACTGCTCAAAAACCAATAAAACTACAAATTACCTAAGAATTAGCCTGGCAAAGTCTGTATATTTGGGGCAATAATTAGATGGAGATAATCTAGTTGTCTTGTGCTAGAAGAATAGCTAATTATGGAAGACATTTGCTGTGTAATACTATGCTGGCATTGAGAAACAATGAACTAGAGAGACGAACAGTAACCTAGTGTTGGGGCAAACATAAGTAATAGAATGAAACATATAGCATAAAGTTCTTTATGTAATGAAAAATATATGTCTAAAAAATCATCTGAAAACGTATATTAAATTTATTAGAGCAGGTACCTATGGTGAAGAGGATAGGAATGGAGGTATCAGAGATGATAGGAAAAGAAACAAACCAAGATGCTATAAAAATAATAAACTTCTGTAAATGGAGATGATAAAGAGCTCAACATTGTTTCACGATTAACCTAATTCACTGCATCTGAGTTTCGAATAAAGACAAAGAAAAACAAAAATTCCTAGGAACTTTCCCTCAATGTTTAATGATTAAAACTCAACAAGAAACATCACAGCTCATCAAATACACCATCCTCTTGTTTAATAGATGAGAAGATTTAGCCCCAGAGGGATTCACTCAGTTGTCAAGTTCACACATCGTTAATGATTGGTCTTCCAGTTCGCAGTTGTGCTCTCTTTTCTGTCCTGTGTGACCTTTCTGCTTGAGGAATGCTCTTACCATAAAAGTGCCATCCTTTGGTGCCCTCAACAAATTTACATTTCCAACTTCGTTAAATAAAATGCCACCCACCATTTATCTGAGTTAAATGATTCTTTCATTGCACTGCAGAGGATTCAGTTATGAGAGTATGATTGAAAAAATAGTCTGGAACAAAAAGAAATGCATGAGCAAGTATGTGAAGGATCAATTATCTAATGAAAACAACTCTGTTAATCACCTGAATGGAAACAGTAAAAAGTTTTAGGAAAGAGTTATTTTTTTCTGAATTGAGTCTTATGGTAAAGTGGTTTTAATCTGTGCAGGACTTTTGCAGCCAAAGCCCACAAGTCCTTGAGCTAATTTACTTTTTGACACTGCATGTGTCTAAGGACAGTATTTGAGGTACCATCTCAACTTGTTACCCATTACAGCTTCTAATCCATTATTGTCTACCTTCTTTAAACAAAACAAAACAAATGTATTAATTACTTACTGATTCAATAGAGGTCATTACTATTAATTTTAGTGAGAGCTACTATTTATTCAGCACTTAAACTGTCTCAGACATTTTAATAAACATGGCATGAAATCATAATGACCATTGGATAGATGAGAAAAATGAGCCTCAGGGCAGTTTCGTAACTTGCCCGTCATCAGATGAATTAGTGATAGAGTTAGACCTTCAACCCAAATCCAAAACCTTATTCTACACAATATAATACATATTCTAATACTGATCAGAGATATTGCAGATGCCTATAAAAACATGTCTGGCCTTTCCTGATGCAACAGTGGAGGTGCATTTTCTAGATGTGAAGAATCAGTTTAAAATGCAACTGAATTTATCTACAGGGAAATGAGTGCAATACTACTCTGCCACAATTGCAAAGTAACTTAAACGGTATTCACAGCATTGCTGATCTGTGTAAAATGAGGCCCTGATGTTTCTAGCACCAGCAAGATATTCAAAAGGCAATACTAATGATTAAAAAGGTACCAGACAACCATTTTTGTGTCCCAAGGGATGCCATTTATCGAAGAGGATATAAAGGGGCATAAACTTAAGGTCAAAGCTGAAGTATTCAAACCAGATATACTGCCAGGAAAAGAGAGCTGACTCCATAACAGAGATCCATCAAGCAGAAAAATAAAGGGACATTTTACGAAGAGGGGCTGTTGGCTAGTGACTGGCATTCACCTTGGTGTTTTATCCATGTCTTTCAACTTCCTGTGATTGGTGTTGGTGAAGACAATTTGCTGCAACAAGGAACTCTTTTCAGTGTTTGGAGGGCACAAAATATGGCTCCACAAGACAGACTTTGTATTATGGCTTAGTAACTTTTTAATTGTTAGACCCTGGGAAATATTTTAAAATTCTCTGAAGCTCAGTTTTCTCTGCAGTAAAATGGAGTAATAAATAATGCTTACTGACTTTTTAAAATTCTGCATCTAAAATGAATCAGAGTATGTAATCTTATACAATTGTTTTCTTAAATTTACCCTCTATTGTTACTGACAGTATCAGTGATGCCACTAAAATGATGTGATAACTGGGGAATAGGAAGAACAGAAAATAGCTCTGACAAAATATTCAAATAGAACAAAACTTTAAAAAATTATTTGTGAGACTGACAACACCAAATCTTTTTTCTGAAACACACCAAGGGCTGATGAAGAAATGGCTATGAACTAAGGTTGTGTGGTGTAGGTAATAATGCTATAACAGGCCATATCGACTGAGCTTGAGGTAGAATTCTCTTAAATGTGGATTTAACCCTTGACTGACCACCCTCCTAATAGTCAAAGAATATTCCAGAAAGTTAAGTCATAAAATTGTAGGTGGCACCTGAATGGGTTCTAGGTGGCTAATAGGGGAAGTATTTGAACCATGTCTGAAAGTCGTTCAGATAAGTACTGCTATGTCTGACAAACTGTGGAGTTGGTGGGATGAAGGAGGCACATGGCTGCAGGGCTCTAAAGAAAATCGCCTCAGGAAAGGTAGAAACTCATGCTGAATTGCATGGCCCAAGTAATAGGATCTGGGAGTCAGATAAAAGGTGAGGCTGACTATGGAGAACAGTATGGAGGTTCCTTAAAAAAACTAAAAAGAGAACTACCATATGACCCAGCAATCCTACTACTGGGCATATACCCTGAGAAAACCATAATTCAAAAAGAGTCATGTACCACAATGTTCACTGCAGCACTATTTACAATAGCCAGGACATGGAAGCAACCTAAATGTCCATCGACAGATGAATGAATGAATAAAGATGTGGTACATATATACAATGGAATATTACTCAACCATAAAAAGAAACAAAATTGAGTTATTTGTAGTGAGGTGGATGGACCTAGTGTCTGTCATACAGAGTGAAGTAAGTCAGAAAGAGAAAAACAAATACCGTATGCTAACACATGTATATGGAATATAAAAATAAATGGTTCTGAAGAACCTAGGGGCAGGACAGGAATAAAGACGAAGATGTAGAGAGTGGACTTGAGGACATGGGGAGGGGGAAGGGTCAGTTGGGATGAAGTGAGAGAGTGGCATGGACATATATACACTACCAAATGTAAAATAAATAGCTAGTGGGAAGCAGCTGCATCGCACAGGGGGATCAGCTTGGTGCTGTGTGACCACCTAGAGGGGTGGGATAGGGAGGGTGGGAGGGAGATGCAAGAGGGGGGAGATATGGGGATATATGTATATGTATAGCTGATTCACTTTGTTATACAGCAGAAACTAACACACCATTGTAAAGCAACTATACTCCAGTAAAGATGTTAAAAAAAAAAAAAAAAAAGGTGATGGGCATATCTCCATCTGGATACTGCTCCTCTACCCTCTCTACTGAGGAATAACTCTCTGCCCCAGCAATCAAATTCTATAGATTCAGAAAAGCCACCAAGGGCCCTTGAAGCATTGCTGTGTGTTGAAAGTCAATGTGGAATCTGAAGTAGATGTGACACTCTCTGCTTCTAAGGGACAGATGAGAGTAGTGTGACACTGTCTGCTTCTAAGGGATCCCTGGGAGGGACGGTGACCTTAATTACCGGCTTGCTCATACAGCCTGAGTTTTCACAGGTGTTATTGCTGCCTCATTGGGTAAGAGCCCCTGATTGCTCTCAAAAGAGTCTAAGTATGGATAACATATTACAGAGGGACTACACCAAGAGGTAAGTTGTCTTACTGAAAGGGTTTAAGGAATATTTGAGATACGAAGATTTGCTGTGTTTGGGAATCTCAAAAAGAGTTGGATATTTTTAAAAGGCTTATTGAAAATACAGGACTTCTTACTGATCAGAAGGTATAAGTTGGGTACATGAGATTAGGACAATGACTGTAAATGTGATTCATAGATAGCGGGGTGAAATGTGGGATTTCTAAATGACAAATGCTATAGATATTCAGAGAGAAAGAAAAATTCAGTGTGGAAACTCACCTTTAAGGAAGGCTTTATACAAGTTTGGGCAGAGCCTTAACTGCTCAGGCACACTTGAGAGGAATAGTGGGGTAGGGGTGGATTAGGAAGGGAACTCTACCTGGATGTAGAATGGAAGATGATCCTTGAACCTGAATCTCTAGGAACCTACTTCTTAGTCTAGCCCAGTCTCGGGACCCTTGAAAACGTGGAAAGCCAAGAGCTGATTTTAGGTAGTGTATGCCTCCTTCATCTCCAGTTCACCCCATCCGGTACTGAGTAGAAGAGTCATTCATCGCAGTTACCTCTGGGTATACTTAACTTAGCATACTGTCCTTAAGTTACTGGTTGCCAACTCCAAAACCTCTGGTTCTGAAAAGGTATGAACTTTAGTTTTTGACATTTTGTAATTTTTGATGCATCACAGAAATTTAATTCTGTTATAAGGCTGAATAACTAAACATACATTAAGATTATTTCTTAACTATTATTTTGCCAAATCATTGTGGTAGAGCTGGTTATCCTAAGCTGGTCAGAGTACCGACTGGTGTTATTATATTTTGATTTATTAATAAATGAAAAAATAGTTGCATAATGAATTTTTAATTTTCATCCAGTTTCTCTGTATGACAAAAGCTTTCATATTCTGTGGTCCATGAAATAATAAGGGAGATTAGGAAAAGGTATTATTAGCTGAGTGGAGTCAGATAGACCTAGGTTTTCATCATAGCTCCATTCTGTTCTCTGTGTGGTCTTTGACATTTATTCAATATCTCTTCACCTTGATTTCTCTGTCTGAGCAAATGATATGTGAGGAATAAATCACATATATTTATAACAACTAGCACTGTGATAGCATGTAGTAACTACTTAACAAATGGGTTGGAACATATTCCCTTTACCCTGATCAATATCAATCCAAGTAAATAAATTTGGGTTTTTTACCTTGTTATCCTATGTTCATTCAACAGAAAAGAAAAAAAAAAAGACATAATGTTTTATGTCTTTATGATTCTGCCTCAACTGTTAAAATATCACCAAGTACCTTGGGCTAGATGAAAGAGACACTGAGGTGTAATGCTCTAACTGATGCAGTTAGAGATTTCTGTGCCAGGTGCATTATATATCACTAACATTTGGGAAAACCATTCAGACAGACACCAATGGATTTTTGTATTTGTCAGAACTTTAAAATGTTAGACTATTTAATAGCTCTTGTCAGGACTGATTCTTTACTTAATATTGTGAATATAGGCATGGAAAACCTATCCTACTGATAAAGACAATATGAAATAAATGTTTCAATGCCAACTTATCCTTGAAAAGGTAGTCAGAGTGACTACTTAGATGAAAGTGGGCCTTAGGATGTGATTGTAATACCCTTGATCCACCACTTGAGGCAGGCCCATTTGCTGTTGGAATCAGGTAGCATTTCTAATAAACCTTACCTTCAATTGTATATCAATTTACAAAGCTTATTTCTCCCTTGATCCTCTTCACAATCCTTTTGGTTGGAAAACTCACTAATAGGCCCCTTTATATGGATGAGGAAGGTGACCCAATAGTCAAGTTAAATTATGGTTACTCTATGTATAATATATATGACCCTGAAACCCTGGATGACTACTACTACTACTACTACTACTACTACTATTAATAATATTAATAGTATTGTTCTGAGATTTTTAAAAATTGGATAATATATGTGTCTGGTATATGGTCAATACATGTTTTCTCCTACTTCTCAGCATAATGAAATGTGAATTTCAAACATCAAAGATAGGCTTGATGGAGTCACAATCTGAACAAGTCATTATCCTGAAACTCTTCAAAGAGATGTTATAATGCCTTACATTATCCCTGTATAAGGACAAACCTTATGTTGTTGGTATATTTCTATTTAAATGGAATATTTTTATGAAGGAGATCTGCCAAGTGTCCTTTGCATATGTGATAACACTGTGTCTTTTTAGGAGTGTCTTTTCATTGAACTGAAATGGCTCTTGGGTATAGTTAAGAGAGAATTGAATTTAGAAAGAAAGCTCTAGTCCCTAATATTGAATCTATCAGCAGCTTAATTTATGTGATAGGTAGCAAATTCCAACTCTGCAGCACTCAGCTTTTGCCTCTGAGTGCCCACCTTTGTATTAACAAAAACCTAATTATTTTGTTCAGTCTAGTGAGTAGTATGGATAAAATAGCCCAGAAAGACTGAAGAGCTTTAACCAGGAGTCCTGAGGGGAAAGTTGAATAAGAGAGGATAAAATAGTTGATGAGATTGGAACAGTGTCCAGATATCTACCAATCTTGTAGTCATTATACTTATCTATTTAATTTTGTTGCACTTTTTAGGCAAGACTAGGATATTCTTTGACCTAATAGGGAATCAGACAATATGATTGCAATTCCTTCCCTGCTCTTCAATAATTCTGTATGGTCGGATAAGTCAATTAACTAATCATGGACTCAAATTGTCAGTCTGAAATAAGAATAGTGATACTAAACACCAAGGACTATTTTCTATTTGTACCTTAAAGCTCCTAGAACTATGCCTATCACAAAGTAAATCTCCAGTAATTTTCTTTGTGAATAAAATAATGAGTCAAAGTATGAATTAATTAATTAATTAATGGATGAAGAGATTAATAAATGAATATCTCCCCTATTACCTTTATGGCAACATTGTGAAGGTAATAAAAGACAACCTTTGGCAACGTTTACCCCAAATTAGAAGGTGCAGGATCCATGCAAGACTCTTCAACACTTGACTAAATGCTCAGATGGGGTTGAATATATCATTTACTCAGTTTGGTACAAGACGTAGCCTTGTGCCTGACACATAGACTCCATACGGCCTCCTTATTTTCCTAATTTCAATCCTAATTTCAGTCTTTCAGATCATTCAAGTCCACATGGCTCTATCTCTTCTCTGAGATCTTACAGAGTTTGTCTGCCCAATGCCATCTAGTATTGAATTATCCTTTGTTTTATGACTGTGAGTGCTTCCTTGGAAAATTCCATAAGTGGATAACTCAAATAGCTTTCCAATCTACACTCTTAGATGATTTAATTTATAATGTTTTGAACAGGAGTTGTTATTACTCCACTCTTTTAATACAGGACAGAGAGGCTGGGAGCAAAGATTTGGTGTGATACCCAAGAAGGAAGGCATGCCTTGGAGTGAGAGATATTCAAGTTGAATCTTGGCTCAGCCGTGTCCTACACATATGACCTTGGACAAATTATATCTTCCTCTTATGTTTTTTTCCTATTTCTAAATAACTGATGACATGATACATACTCATGGAGTTCCCAATATTAACTGGGAATGTTTTTACAGCACCTAGGATACACTGGACAACTGAAATATGTTTTTTCCCTTTTCTCATCCACTTGTTTAACTACTTCTACTTCTATAAACCTCATTTATTTGCCTGTGATACAAATATTTAAATACATACTATATAATAGGTAGTGTGCTAGATACTGCTTGAGGTTCAGCAATGAACTAGAAAAGTCTCTCTCAACGGACCTCAGAATTAAGTTGGTGGTGATAAACATAAAAATAACTTAGTATAATGTAAGACATAAAAATAAATGATAAACAGAAGTAAAATATCATTGCTGTGAAAATGTAGAAAAAAGGATCCATTAATTACGCCTAGGGTAATTACGAATTTTTCATGAAATATGTCACATTGAAATTGGACTCTAGGGAGAACGAGCATAATTTTGATAGAATGAGTGAAAAGGAACATTAAAGACAGGAATAGCATAAAAATATGAAAGTTATAAATACTTTTAGGAAATGGTGAATGATTTAATTTGGCTGGAATATAGAGAGTTGTAAAAATATTGTAGAAGATGGGGACAGTCTGTAATGTGAAAATAAGTCATGGAAAAATTGAAACACTTTTTTTGAAAATTTATGCTCACAATTACCTTCTATATACACAAATTTGTACTGCTGTACCCAACAGATCTATACACTGACAAGATGTAAGTCCTCTGTCTAAGGCAGTGCTCACCAGGTTCTCAGAGGTTTTGAGATTTCCAGATTTGAAAGCCCTTCTTTTTCCATGTCCATAAGACCACTGGGGTTACCATGAAGCTACATTTCCCTGAGATATTTCTTCTCTTAGTGTATTTATTACAAAAGGGGCTGCTGAGCATAATAATGTTACATTGAGGCCATTGTGCTCTTTTGTTTGATGTTGACAGCTTCTCTCTAAGAATACCCTCTCTTTTATCTTATAGTCATTGCAGAGGCTCACCCAACTTTAATACCAGGGATACATGGGGGATAACATTTCTAATTGAATCCCTGGTATTCTTCCATGGATTAAAAAAAAAAAACGAATTAATCATATTGGGATTATATGTGAATTCTTAGATATGTCTTTTGTTTGTGATTTACTCAGATTATGCATCAGTGGGGAAATAATTAGCTATTTAATTAATTATTTTTGGGCAAGTGGCTGCTTCTGGTTCTGTCTGGGATCCAAAATAGGCTCATACCTCAATATTCAGGTTTCTGGGTCGTGTGGGCTGCAATTATATTGTACTTCTGGGCCATGAAACTTTGCTTTGAGTTCCCCATGTGGGACAGAGTTGGATAATATTGTTAATTCTGAATGTTGTTACGGGGCCATATAGTCACATTCGCAAGTTGGATGAGGTTGGGGATGTGTTGGAATTCATTATTATGAAAATTGGCCAGAAGCTCTTTTCTCTCCCCCTATGAAATAGATATATTTACAAAGTAATGAGAAAGTAGAAAATAATTGCATTCTATTACAAAGTCAATGTCCTTTATCTGATATGGGTTATAGGAGCCCCTATTTATATTAGTATTAGTCAGAATACCATTTGTGAGTGATAATAGTATATAAAAAGTCTAGAAAGGTCAGGAGCATCATTTTGGTAGTAGAATGAAATATTAATACATTGTATGCGGGTATCTTGTCTCCTAGTAGCCTTTATACCCTCATGTACAATATCAAGGTGAATATTTCCCAAAGGTAATTTATGTTTGCAAATAACCCTCAGTATTTATCTAAACCTCTTCCCTAACAAAGGGAAGCCTAAGGCACTAGGTTAAGAGCAGAACAATGTACTGTGCATCTCCATGTACAGAGTGATACTGAAAGCTAAGCAGACAGTTTAAGGAAGGTTTTAGTTTGAAGTAGAATTGAGGTACAAAGATAAAAGGACATACCTCTACACATATAATAGCAAACAGATCAAAGCAAGAACAGCAGGGTCTAAGAGATGAGGGTATTGCCACGTGTGTTTCCTACAGAACATACTTGACTTCGGACAAGACATGGAGATATATGGGAAGAATACCAAGGTATCTCAGATAACATAATGTGTACATTATGGGAGACAGGGAAATTAACACTTGTTGATTGAAGAGATTTCACTTTGAATACTTGATTTAGGAATTATAAATATGAAGGGTATATAAATTTTCTTGGGACCTATTAGGTGTTGAGCTAGGGAATATTAGGGTAAATGCTTCCACAATGATAACATAGGGCTTGCCTCGACAAGAGGGAAGGCAGGAAATTATAGCACTATTCCTCCACACTTTCAAACACCTCCTAAGAAACCACCATGCCCCAGGCATTTAGTCAGGCTTCCAGAGTGCTACCCACTTTGGGGGAAACAGGTTCAACATATGAAGGGGCAAAATGGGGATGGGCAAGGAGGGGAAAGAAGCTGATCATGTTACAAGGCAGTGTACAGTAAATATTGCCTAGATAGTACATAGGCTGATATATTAGGTCATGGAACAGTGCTGGGTATCTTTGAGTCATGATCACTAACAATGGAATGTTCAAGCAAAGCACAAGGAACACACTGATGATAATTTGAGGGTGATAATAAATTTAAGTAGATGAGCTAACATTACTTTCTAAAACAAAATCAAGAGGTGCTTTATTAAACAGCACCAGCAATTGATAGTCTAAATCAGAACTTACAGGTTGAGGCGAAATGCCCCCAGTCAGGCCTCCATGATGTATAACATAAGTTAATATAGCATAGTGTGTATAGATTAATAAACAATAACAATTGTTTATTAAGACACTGTTTTATATGCTGGGGAGACAGCAATGTAAAAAAAAAAAATAAAACTAGAGAGAGACAAATTCCTTCCCATCATGTACAAAAAATACTAGATAACTATATGCGATAAAGAGAAATACAAAGCAGTCGAAGGGTGAGTAGGGGTGGGTCCCCCATTTGAACATGGTAGCCTTTGAAGAATTTACTAAAGAGTTGGCATTTGAGTAAAAAGCTGAAGGAGGTGAGGAAGTCATGTAAATATTTCAGGAAACATTTCAATTACAGAGACAGGAAGCACAGATTCTTCAAAAAGGAGTCAGCCTGTTGTTTTTGATCAACAAGTTGTTTGATGTGGTTATAGCAGAATGATCAAGGAGAAGGGCTACCAGAAATAAAGCCTGAGAGTAAAAGGGGTGGAGCAGATAAAGCAAGTCCCTCATAGAAATCTGGCTGTAACTCTGAACAAGCTGAGAAGTCACTAGAGTGTTCCTAGCAGAGACTTGACATGACTTGACAGGAGAGCTCTGATCACTGTACTTAACACAGGCCATTGGGAGTGGGGTCAAAGGCAGAGGCAAGGAGATCCAGCAAGATTATTATAATAATCCAAGTAAGAGAAATGGTTGCTTGGAGCTGGATGTTAACAGCAGAGGCGGGAAGAAGTGGTCAGATTCATAATAGTACTACTATACATGTTACAGTACAGTACATGATTCTTCAGATCTAGAAAATGCACCTCCAGTGTTGCATCAGGAAAGGCCAGACATGTTTTGATAGGCATCAATCCTGAGAGGATTGATGAAGTAATTGGCTGTAGAGCATAATGGAAATAAAGGAGCCAACAATGATTCCATGATTCGGAGCCTGAGTAACTGAAAGAATGAAGTAGTTCTTGACTCAGATGGGAAATGAAGAGGTGGAGGAAGACAGGTGGGTGTGAAATAGAATTTTGTTGTAGGCATGTTAAATATAAAATGTCTGTTGGATATCTAAGTGTAGCTGTCACATAGGTAGGCTATGACAGAAGACTCACCAGTGAAATCTGTTTATCAAGCAAAGTTGAGTTACTTTAAACAATACTGTAGGAAGTGAGCACAGCACTTGGACAAGATCCTACTACTGTCTCAAAATGGGGACATGAGGAAGGGCATTTATAGGATCTTTAAGTTTAGACTTGAATGGTTTAAGGTAAATTATTTTAAGAGGGTTAGTAGTTGGGAATGGGCCAAGTTAATATACTTATTTAATTTTATTTTTTGGTTTTAAGATTTTATCAAGTACTACTAATCTTGTGATATTTTGTTTGGAACCACATTTTGGTGTAGTGGGTTATCGGATGAATAATTTTCACACTTTGTGAAATAAAATCCTCATTTATTTGTTCAGTTTGGCTACATTTCAAAAGTATACAAAAATATAATGTGCATTCATTTTAACAGCTTTATTATGGTCTTACTGACATACAAACATTATCTATATTTAAGGTATATAACTTGATGTTTTGAAATACATATACATTGTGAAATGATCACCACAATAAACTTAATTAACATATTCATCATCTCACAAAGTTAGCATTTCCCTGTGTGTGTGTTATGTGTGTGTGTGGTGAGAAGATTTAAGACCTGACTTTAACAAATTTCCATTATACAATACAATATTGTTAATTATCATCACAATGCTGTACATTAAATCTCCAGAATTAATTCATCTCCCGTAACTGAAACTTTGTACGCTTTGACCAACAATGAATTGTCATTACCTTTTCCCATAAGTTCCTGGCAGCCTCTATCTTACTCTCTGCTTTCAGGAATTTGACTATTTTAGCTTCCATATATGAGATTGTGCAGTATTTCTCTTTCCATGTCTTGCTTATTTCCCTTAACATAATATTCTCCCGCTCCATCTATGTTGTGGTAAATGGCAGGATTTCTTTCTTTTTTAAGACTGATTATTTCATTTTTGTGTATATATATATATATATATATATATATATATATATATATACACACAGGATTTCTTTCTTTTTTAAGACTGATTATTTCATTTTTGTGTGTGTATATATATATATATCACATTTTAAAAATCAGGATTTCTTTCTTTTTTAAGACTGATTATTTCATTTTTGTGTGTATATATATATATATATCACATTTTAAAAATCAGTCATCTGTCAAAGAACATTTAGATTGTATTTAGATTGTTTTCATATCTTGTCTATTGTAAATAATGCGTCCATGAACATGGCGATGTAGATATCTCTTTACAATCCTGATCTCCATTCCTGTGGATATATACCCACAAATGAGATTGCTAGATCATAGACTGGTTCTACTTTTAAATTTTTAAGCACCTCCATACCGATTTCTATAATGGCTGTGCTAATTTACCTTCCCCTCAACAGTGTATAAGCATTCCCTTTTCTCCACATCCTTGCCAACACTATTATATTTTGTCTTTTGGATAGCAGATTTCCTAACAGGTGTGAGGTGATAGCTCAATGTGCTTTTGATTTGCATTTCTCTGATATTTAGAACTGGCAGGCAGAGTGCTGTCTACTTAATGCAGTTTTTTTGTTTGTTTGTTTCTTCAGTTTATTTGGGATTTCTTTTTCTTTTTAAATTTTTACTGGAGTATAGTTTCTTTATAAACTTAATGCAGTTTTAAGCATTCCTAAGAATCCTTAATTTGAGGTCATAATTTGGAACAGTCTTTTGGTGATTAAAGGTTGACTTACATCTCTTTATAATTGCAATACATAGATCCAAGAGTAAGTACTCTGGGTTCCAAAACTGAATAGGATAAAAACAGTACCTAGAAAGTCCTTTCCATCGAAGCTCCAGATTAATTTTTCTCTGAGGTTTTTCACAACAGATGAAATCTTTGAGTTTAAAATTGTGAAGAGTTGTTTTTTTGTTTATTTGTTTTTCTGTTTTTTTTTAAATTTATTTAGTATGTTGAAAAAAAGCTGTATGTGTTGGTTTTAAGGCTGAGTGCACTGGGAGAATCCTTTGTAATGATAACTTATATCACCCTGTGATAAGGGAGTGTCCAGGAATGGTTGGAGTACTTCCAGAGAGCTAAGATTCTCAGTTCATATGGAGAGTAGATAGACTTCCAGGAGAGTTGGCCTTGTGGTCATTAAGGTCAGAGGTGAAACATTAGGCCAAGGAAGTTCGAGAGTTTCTGAAACTTGGGCTCATTTATGTTTTTGTGCTTTTTCAGGTGGAATTCACAGAACAAAACCATTTTAAAGTGAACAGTTCAGTGGTTCTTAATATGTTGACAATGTTTTGCAACTATCACTCTTGCCTAGTTTCAAAATATTTTCACTACCTCCAAAAGAGACCTTATACCCATTAAGCCTTAAGCAGTCACTTCTCCTTCCCCCCTTTCCTCAGCCCCTGGCAACCACTAAATAAGCTTTCTGTCTCTATGGATTCAGCTATTCTAGATATTTCATATAAATGGAATCGTACAATACATTATCTTTTATGTCTTGCTTCTTTCACTCTGCATAATTGTTTTGAGGTTCATTCACATGGTAGCAAGTGTAAGAATTTAATTCCTTTTGTGGTTGAATGATTTTCCGCATTTTGTTGATCATTCATCCGTTGATGGACATTGGGTTGTTTCTACCTTTTGGCTATTGAAAATAATGCTGCTATGAACATTCATATGCAAGCATTTATATGAATGCCTGTTTTCAATTATTTGCGGTGTATACCTATTAATTTAAGCTTGATAATTATTTTTTTCCCTTTTACCTTATTGACTATTGAATGTGATATGGACAGTACAGTTTTAAACAGGAGGAAGTACCTTACAAAGCAACCTAACAACAATATTAATAAAATGAGTGCTTCCATCATTAAATAGCTTGAGCCTAGGTAGGAAAAAAAGTCAGGCAATTCTTTTTCTTTGTTGTACTGTTAAAGCTGTGGATTTTCAAAAAAGAAAAGCTTTACTCTATCTTAAGAATAGATACACAATAACCTAAACAAATCCATGGCCTATCTGGGAAAATTGTATAAAATCCTTTGATTGTAAGCAATCAAAGGGTCATCAAGATTTCGGCTCCAGTTCCTGCATCTTCTAGAAAATATAGTTCTTGACTGAACAGCTGCTTCTCAAAAAAAAAAAATCTGTACTTTATGGAAGAGAATGTAGATCTTTGGTGGATGTTCTCTGCCTCTCTACAGCTTCCCATCTCTACTAAGATCTATCCTATGGTCATCAAATTTCCTTGTGCACCCTTCTTCCCAAGCATAGAACATATTCCCTACTTCTATCTTGCTCCCTCCACAAAGGAGAAAATCTCAGATTCCATACAGATACTTTACTCATCTCATAGACTGAATCTCTGGATCATCACAATACTTTCCATAAAATCAGATATAATGTACAATGCAGAAAACAGGGACAGAATACTAAACTGAAAACTCCCTTCTGGAGATAAAAGAATAAGAGACACATAGCAGTCACTAGTCTATGGCAATAATGAGATCCTCCAGGACTGGCATTGTAAGGACCCCTATCCTGTGGTTGGGAGATTTCCTTGATTAGATAGTGATACTGATCCTTGGGAGGAATTATATTACCTATTGCCCTTAATTGTTCCTGGGTTCACTGTCTTGAAGTTTCTTCCTCTTTTCTTTCATGACATATCTAAAATTTTCACAGCCTACTCTATGACCATGAACGTTTAAATGGTCAAGGGTTATTTTTATAATTTTTAATTTGTGCTTTGATTCCTTTAGCAATACAATCCCCTCAGAAATTTAGAATATTTTCAACTATGTGTTTGTAGTCAATTCCATGGGCAAGTAATTATATCTAACATAGTTTCCTAGTTTTGTTTCTTAAATTTGCTTTATTTCTTGACTTTCTCATCCACATTCTAGCTTGAAACCACCTAAAACACTGGACTTAAGTGGGATGTACCATTCTTAATGTGGTATTTGCAACAGAGCTGAAGCACTCTATTTAGTTTGAGGAGATTTAGTGATTCTTTGATGCACAAAGTCTTTGACAACATGATATCTTGCTATTTGTGAGCCCCAAAGCAGGAAACTTTTCCCATCTGTAATGCCCTTAATCTCTAGACTTTCTGTAATTCCTTTGATCTCTGCTTGAAAATGTTGCAAACTTTGCTTGAGTTCATTTCTTTTTAGAATACTCTGGACAGCCAGTAGTGGCCACACATACTAAGATTCTGACTCAATCTAACCATTTCCTCTAGAACTATAGGACCTGTAGGCAAATTGTTGCACCAAATATTTTGTCACAGTAAAACAGAACTCTTTTTCTTTCCAAACTGCTTTGTCTACTTCCTTGATGCCCGCTGGTTAATCAATAAGCCAACATCATGTGGGTTGTCGAATAGCACTACATCTCAAGTGACAGGCTAGTTAGAGTAATGAAACTGCTATTATAATCACCAAGTTTCAGGGGCTTAACACAATAAAAATTTTTTCTCACTTATCTAATTTGAGTGCTCCTGGAAAGCTATAGGGCTCTGTGGTAGGCAATCATTCAGTGATCCAGAATGATGGAAGCTGTAATATCTTTCAGATGGTGGTTTTGAAGGTTGACAATGACATTGATATCAGGCTGACAGAGGCAGAGAGATGAGATGTAGAGAAAATTGTATCTGCTTCTTAAACCCTTAGGCCTGAAAGTGACACACATCACTTCCATTCACATTCTGCTGGCAATAATTATAATTTTCGTTTAATCCTACCTTGATGTAAGGGGACTGAGACCTATAGTTCTTGTTTGGACAGTTAAATCTCAGAATGTCTCTACCTTATAGAAAAGGAGCATAAATCTTTGGGGTCAGTTAGTCATCCCTGCTCCAAATGTTAATTTAACAATTAGGTTTATTGTTAGCTTAAGGTGCTAATTTATACCATTTAATTCTCACAATAAACTTTAATGTCGGCATAATAAATTTTACCTCCCCTATTTAATCAAATGGAGGTTAGAAATATTAAGTTATTAACCAAAGTAACATGGAAAATATTGGGGTCAGAACTCTTAACAATGATTTAATGATGTTAATGCTTTTCTTTTGTCCTTGACATCCTGTGGAGAGTGGCAATTACAATTATTTTAAAAGGTGGAGTTTTTTTTTAGAAATGTTTGTTAGTTTTAACTAATTAAGAAAATTCTCCAGAATTTCATAACCACAGTTATCATTCACATATATTAATGAGTGCATACATTGTGCCAGGCACTGTGTCAGTGATAATCCTGAAGGCATATGTTAGTAGATACAACTTTTCTTAAGCTGTAAAACCCAGATATACAGCTCTGAATGGAGACAGCTACACTGAAGAAAGTCAGCTAGACCAAGAATATCTAATTCTATTTTCATGAATTTAGTCCAGCTCTTGGGCTCTCTTCATGGAGCTAAAGCCCTTCTATGTTGAAGTCATATAGGCCAAAGATCCACTTAGATCTGCTTGCACAGCTGAGATAATCTATATCCTTCAAAAATCATTATCCAAAAAAATTAAGGATAAATATAGAATCATAGGAAAAAAATTAAGAGATAATAACAGTCTATCATACAAGTATATCTTTGTGTTTCCTACCATATCTAAGATTGTTTCCAGTGCCCATTAGACCTTCGCTTCTACCGCAACTCCAAACAGGAGACAGACTCCATTTCAAGTTCCCTCATTTTCTAGCATGAGATTATTTCCCAGAAATGTGGTGACACTAATCAGCATAGAACATACCCTCAAGTGTTCTGATCAATCATTTTGGCTCTTTCATAGTCCTGTCTAAAAGGGAGAGGGAGAGGGAGACTCTGTTTTTACTCAGGCCCTCCCCTTTGGTTCTTTCCAGTCACAGAGACCACCATTTGCTTAAAGAATTGGCTCTAGGCAAAATCTTGCCCTACAGCTTCAACAAGATTTCCTGTGCACGTAGTATTGGAGCCATTCTGACAGTCCAATCAATATAACCACAGTTGGATGTTGTAAAAATAAAAAAAGGAAAAAACAAAAACAAAAACATTATTTTAGAGGAAATTATCTCTGCAATTTATCCATTCATCTTTCCCACTAAGTTACTCCTCCATTCACTCATTCATTAACTCACCTATTCACTCATTCACCCATTGATATGGACCAAATGTTTGTGTCTCCCTAAAAGATTCATATTTGGAAGTCTAACCCCCATTGTGATGGTATTTGGAGACAGGACCTTTGGGGAGATGATTAGGTTTGGATTCGGTAATGAGGATGGAACCCCCATGATAAGATTGGTACCATTGTAAGAGGATAAAGAGTGTAGAGCTCCTTTTCTCTGCTATATGAAGACACATCAAGAAGACTGCTGTCTATGAACCAGGAAGCAGGCCCTAACCAGATACCAAATCTGTTAGCTCCTTGATCTTGAGCTTCACAGATTTCAAAATTCTGAGAAATAAATGCCTGTGTCTAAGCCACCTTGACTATGGTAATTTGTTATAGCAGTCCAAACTTTCAAAGACAATCATAGTGAAAGATCACTCTATGCAAATTATCATGTGAGGTGTTTAGCACAGGAAGATGGTCAAAACAAAATCCCTGTTCACAGGAAGTTTTCAGGCTACTGTAGAAGTAGATGGATAAAGAATAATTACAGCGCTAGAATGAATGTGTATGTAAGATGAGAGCAAAAGAGAAAGAGCACATTGACTTGCCAGGGTAATCAGTTCAGATATTCTGGAAAAGGTAGCTTGTGAACTGAGGAGACTTAGCACACAAGTAGCAAGAGAATATTCCAGGGCAGGAGAGCAGCAGTTTTGGGGGGATAGGAATGTGAAACAGAATGGCATATTTACTAAAATGAGCAAGTTCTTAATATCTGTAGTATTATACAGTAGAAAGACCAAAAGACATGAGGTTGGTGAAATAGGTGGAGGACAGAACATCAAGACATTTTAAGGAATTTTGACTTTATATTGAAGGCAACTGAAAGTATACAAAAGTTGTCAATCATCCCTGCTTGATATCTGTTAAAGCATGTTAGGGAGTTTTAGAAGGTTTTTCTACATCCAGGTTCAGCTCACATGTTAGAAGTACCCACACTTGTATATAAAACAGTAATTTATTAAGGGTAAATGGTTTAATGGAATCTCATACATTCATGACCAAGACTCATGAGTGTAGTATTTCTTAACAGAAAATCATTACTTCTGTTGGCACCAGACCATTAATCATAATACATTCTTTTGTTAAATCCTGGTGTTCTTGAAAGGGTAATTTATAGGTCAAGTCTCACAAATGCTTGGTTCAGAATAACTGAGGCATTGATGAAAAATGCATTTCTTATATCTGCAGTTCACTAATAAGCTTAAATATGATGAGGAGACATCTGTCATAATTCAAGTGTATTTCAACTCTGGCCAGTTCACATAAGCAAAAAGCTATACAGAGGCAGATTGAGTTTTTTTCTTCTTATATACCTAGATGCTGGCCTTTGGGAATCTATAAATGCTTAAATGTTGTATAGCATGAGATAGTTTGGGGTCAAGGTAAGAAAGCAGAGAGGGGAAGAAATTCAATGTAGAGAGACCAGAAACCTCCAACAACTTATGGCTTTTTGTTTTTTATTGAAGCATAGTTGATGTACAATCTTATATAAGTTACAGGTGTACAATACAGTTTGAAGTACAATACAATTTGAAGTTTTTAAAGTTTATACTCCATTTATAGTTATTTAAAAATTTTGGCTATATTTCCAGTGTTGTACAATATATCCTTGTAATATTTGATACCTAAGAGTTTATAACTCTTACTCTCCTACCCCTATATTCCCCCTCTCCCCTTCCCTCTACCCACTGGTAACCACTAGTTTGTTCTCTATATCTGTGAGTCTGCTTCTTTTTTGTTGTATTCACTAGTTTGTTGTTTTTTTTAGATTCCACGTATAAGTGATATCATACAGTGTTTTTCTTCCTCTGTCTGATTTATTTCACTTAACATAATACTCTCCACGTCCATCTATGTTGTTGCAAATGGCAAAAGTTCATTCTTTTTTATAGCTGAGTAATACTCCATTGTGTGTGTTTTTATACCACATCTTCAATATCCATTCCTCTGTTGATGAAAACTTAGGTTGCTTCCATATTTGACAGTTGAAAATAATACTGCTATGAACATTGAAGTACATGTGTCTTTCCAAATTGGTGTTTTTTGTTTGTTTGCTTGTTTTTCAGATAGATACCCAGGAGTGGAATTGCTGGGTTATGTGGTAGTTCTAGTTTTAGTGTTTTTGTTTGTTTGGTTTTGTTTTTCCGGTACACAGGCCTCTCACTGCTGTGGCCTCTCCCGTTGTGGAACACAGGCTCCGGACGCGCAGGCTCAGTGGCCATGGCTCACGGGCCTAGCCGCTCCGCGGCATGTGGGATCTTCTCGGACCGGGGCACAAACCCGTGTCCCCTGCATCGGCAGGCGGACTCTCAACCACTGCGCCACCAGGGGAGCCCAAGTTTTAGTTTTTTGAGAAACCTTCAGACTGTTTTCCACAGTGGATGCACCAATTTACATTCCTACCAGCAATTACAGGTGTTCCCTTTTCTCCACATCCTTTCCAATATTTGTTATTTGTGTGTTTTTGAATGATAGGCATCCTGACGGGTGTGAAGTGATATCTCAAGTGATATCTCATGCAAATTGTGATTTGCATTTCCCTGATGATTAGTGATGTTGAGCACCTCTTCATGTGCCTGTCCGCCATCTGCGTGTCCTCTTTGGAAAAATGTATATTCAGGTCTTTTGCTCATTTTTAAATTGTGTTGTTTGTTTTTCTAATGCTGAGTTGTATTAGCTGTTTATATATGTTGGATATTAACCCCTTATGGGTCATGTCATTTGAAAGTGTTTTTTTCCCATTCAGCAGGTTGTTTTTTCACTTTGTCAATGGTTTCCTTTGCCGTGCAAAAGCTTTTAAGTTTAATTAGGTCCCGTTTGTTTATTTTTGCATTTATTTCCTTTGTGTTAGGTGGCAGATCCAAAAAATATTTCTACAATTTATGTCAAAGAGTGTTCTGCCTATGTTTTCCTCTAGGAGTTTTATGGTTTACAGTCATACGTTTGGGCTTTAATACATTTTGAATTTATTCTTGTATGTGGTGTTAAAATTATAGTCCAATATCACTGATGAACATAGATGCAAAAATCCTCAACAAAATATTAGCAAACTGAATCCAATAATACATTAAAAGGATCATATACCATGATCAAGTGGGATTTATCCCAGGGATGCAAGAATTTTTCAGTATCCACAGATCAATCAATGCCATATACCACATTAACAAATTGAATAACAAAATCATATGACCATCCCAATAGATGCAGAAAAAATCTTTTGACAAAGTTCAGCATCCATACATGATAAAAACTCTTGAGAAAGTAAGCATAGAGGGAATGTACCTCAACATAATGAAGGCCATATATGACAAACCCACAGCTAACATCATACTCAATGGTGAAAAGCTGAACACATTTCCTCTATGATCAGGAGCAAGACAAGGATGCACATTCTCATCACTTTTCTTCAACATAATTTTGGAAGTCCTAGCCACAGCAATCACACAAGAAAAAGAAATAAAAGGAACCCAAATTGGAAAGGAAAATGTAAAATTTTCACTGTTTGCAGATTACATAATACTATACATAGAAAACCCTAAAGACACCACCAGAAAACTACTAGAGTTCATCAATGAATTCGGTAAAGTTGCAGAGTAAAAAAATTAACACACGGCAATCTATTGCATTTCTATATGCTAACAGTGAACTATCAGAAAGAGAAATTAAAGAAAAATTCAATTTACCATCGCATCAGATAGAATAAAATACCTAGGAATAAACCTATCTATGGAGGCAAAAGACCTCTACTCAGAAGACTATAAGACACTGATGAAAGAAATTGAAAATGACACAAACAGATTGAAAGATATACTGTGTTCTTGGATTTGGAAGATTTAATATTGTTAAAATGACCATACTATCCAAGGAAATATACAGATTCAATGAAATCACTTCAAACTACCAATGACATTTTTCACAGAACTAGAATAAATAATTTTAAAATGTGTATGGAAACACAAAAGACACTGAATAGCCAAAAGAATCTTGAGAAAGAAGAACAGAACTGGAAAAATCACACTCTCTGACTTCAGACTTACTACAAAACTACAATTATCAAAACCATATGGTACTGGCACAAAAACAGACACATAGATCAATGGAAAAAAACAGAGAGCCCAGAAATAAACCCACACACTTATGGTCAACTATCCACAACAAAGGAGGAAAGAATATACAATGGAGAAAAGACAATCTCTTCAATAAGTGGTGCTGGGAAAACTGGACAGCTATGTGTAAAATAATGAAATTAGAACCTATGGCTTTAAAACAGACCAATGCTTTCAAATAATATGCATTAATAGTCTATAAAAAGGAGATCTGGATACTAGCAAACTTTACTAATATCCTGAATCCTCTCACTTCAGTCTTGACTTTGCCATATGCTATTGGGTTGGCCAAAAAGTTCATTCAGGTTTTTCTGTAAGGTGTTATGGAAGAACCCCAACAAACTTTTTGGCCAACTCAATATATAATAAAGAGAAGCCTAAACAGTCCTACCTGGGAGTTCTCTGAAGAGATGTTTGTGATGTATTTGCAAGAAAAAAAATTCTGCAGATAGAAAAAGAGAATAATATTTGAGAAAGAGGTAAAAATATGTAGAAAGAAAATAATATAATATTGTATTAGTTCCCTAGGGTTACCATAATAAAGTACTACAAACTAGGTGACTTAGAACAATGGAAGTTTATTGTCTCACAGTTCTGGAGGCTAGATCTCTGGGTGGGCAGCAGTAGCCTCTTTGGAACCCAGAAGCAAATTACATCTGTGTGCTGAGCTTCCTGAATGATTGTTACTACACGTACTCCAGTCTTATATATGGGCAGGAGAAACAGAAAATAATGCAAAAATGTGTCTTCCTACATCACATTTCCCTTTTCTATTGCTTTTTTGTGTTTTGGAAGGCAAAGTATTTTATTTTTCCCCTAGTCTCCATGCATTCAGTGAAGCTCCTTTCTTTGATACTTTCTGTGTCTTAAGGGCTGCCTCCCTTTCCAGATAAAGCTTTGACCCACAGCTCTCAGATCACTGCCACCTGCTTATTCACACGGTGCTAATTATAACACTAGTTCATGTGACACACTATAGTAGTTAAATAATAAGCATGCAGTGACCTGCAATCCTTTAAGCTTCCATGTGTGCAAAGCCCTTAAGAGTCTCTTCCCCAAACACAGCACAATCTTCTGATTTTTAGAAGCAGCATCTTAGCAAAAGCTTAGCCTTAATTTCATGGCAAGAACATTCCTGTTTCCTAACCCTGTCAACCTTCACTCTGACTGGCGTCCAGATTAATAGTTATTTAGCTGCTGAACAATTATGACAGGCGATTAATTAGTCTCAAGGAGCAGCCACTTGTGCTGTTATTAATCAGCTCATCACCAGACAGAAAAAGAAGGAAAGCAGTCTGTATTTGTTACAAAATGGGCTAGGCGGGCATTACTAAGGCAATAAGAAAAGGTCATTGTAGAGCTGAAAGCATGATGAGCAGGTTTTGTGAGATTGATGAGGGAGAATTATTTTCTGTATATATTATGAGAAGAAAAAAAGACTGTTCAGTGCAGTGTGGTGAAAGAAACTTAATGCATAGGGAATGGTCTCCAGATGTGCAAAGTACTTAAATCTTATACCATAGGTATAAAGGGATATTGCTGAGTTAAGATGTAAGGTGAGCTGTTGACTGTTTCCTCATCAATTCTGAAAATTAAGTAGGGAATTCATTTATGCTTAGTGATCCATGCCAGAAACTTTTGTGCCAACTTCCATTTCTCATTTACCCTCATTCTCTACAATCTACCCTCAATCTGATCCCTTTACCACAACACAGATCTGTCCTGCTCCATTCTTCCTACCATTATTATAATTGTAGACCTTATCAGCTCTTGTCTAGATTACTGAAATAACCTTTTTCTTGACTAGTGTTTCATGTACTACACTGCAGTCTTGGTGATTTTTACCCTTAAAATGAAAATAGGGTGGTGGCATCTTTCTGATTAAAACAACAAATGGGATTGTGGCAAAGTCCTTGACATGACTTGTTAGCTTCACCCTGAATACTCAGCATCGAGGTGGAGACCACTGCTCTGAAATAAGACAACCTGGCTTGAATTCTGCTACTTTTTCTCACTCGCTGTATGATCTTGGGCAAGTCACCCAACTTTTGCTTTACTCATCTGTAAAAATAGGATAATAATAATATCTACATCATAAGAAGCATGTGAATTTTCAATGAATGGATACATATAAAGTACTTACTACTGTGTCTGGAATACACAGATAAATGTTAGCTATTGTAATTTCTAGCCATGTACCCAGCCCTATTTTCTTAAATAAACCATGTAAATTTCCACCTTCACACCTCTGATTTTTCTCTTTCCTCCGTCAAGAAAGGACTCTCATAGGCACTTCTCATTCCAGTTTATGTCTTGAACAGACAGCCATATTCAGTGTTCAGCGTAAAAGTTTAGTCACCTTCTCTAAGATGCTTTTTCTAACTCTCTCTGCTTAGATGGAAGTGAACCTTCTCACCACCTTGCCTCCCTCTTATGTCACACTGTCCCATATCTCTCAATCACTTCAATATGAGATTACATTTAATGTCTTTAGACTAGATATTAATTTCCTTGTGACAAAAAATGTTTTCTTCCATCTATATTGCCCCAGCACAATGCCTCACATGCGGTAGGAATTTAATCAGTATTTTGAATGAATGAGTGAATATTGCAAGAAAAGTTGGCCAGACAAGTAGAGATAACAGGTAAATATCCAGTGAAATAATCAAACCTCTCCAAACTGGAGATAAAGCCAGGAGTTGATACACTGACTGATCCATATACTTAAATCAGTATTAACTCTCTGAGGCATTGCTGTAATTGGACTTTCGGGAATGTACTCTGGGTTTGAATAATTAGTGATGAGGCAAATGCTTTGAATCTCACTGCCTATTAAAATTACCATCATATGGAGAATGAGATTTAAAAAAAAACTAAATAGATGAGGTTCCTTCTAGCACATTGTCAGAGGACATTTCTGATTGCCAAATTGTCTCTTTATGAGGCTCTTCTGGGGCACCAGGGAATTACCAATAATCTATGGCAGAGAGGTCTCAAGGTTTCCATTTCATTTAAACTACAGAGCCTGTGTGAGGAAATATGTCATTAAAAATCTGAGTCCCATTCTCATCTCTCTCCCTGTTAGAAGCTCCTCCTCACTTGCTAGTAACACCTGTGTGGGGAAAAAAAAAAGGTGCTTGCACTTCTTATTTTCTACATTAATCATCATTTATACAACAAGCATTAAGGTAGCACAAGCACAAGCATATGACTTCAGGTGGGTAATAAACAGCAGGGGCAGATCAACTTTATACAAAACAAAGACACTATTTTCACATGATTCAATTTACTCCTGCCTGCCTGGATGAGTTTAACTACACCAGAATCAGCTTTTGCAAAGCACCTGAGGAAGTACTTAAACGTAATTGTACTCTGAGATCATTACTGGAGTAGTTAATCAGGTGCAAACTAGGGCAAAGGCCTTTTGGGTTTGCTCCCATTGGAAGACTGTCCTAGGTCCCAATACCAGGTTGAACCCTATTTTTGACTGTACAAAATATTAAATATTAGTGGTAAGATATATTCCTTTTTCAGTCTCACAGAAATAGCCAAAACATTAGATCAAATATTTCCCTTATGTTGAGACTATTTTATAGAGGACCTCATGTAAGCAATTGAACCAAAGATAGTTAGAAGAGAATTAACAGGAGGAAAAGAAGAGTCTATGAAATGAATATAAGAACTGCTCATCTGCATAGTAAGAAATCACAACATATCCGTGCTGCCCAGGCACTGCTGTAAAGTAAGGAAGGAGATATATTTTAGTGTCTGCAGATACAATTTGAATTTAGTTCCACTAGTTTTTTTAACCTTAGATGAATAACTTAGCCTCTCTGAGCCTGTTATCCTTCTATAAAATGAGTGTAATAAAGCTCACCCCACATGGGTTGTGACAAAAGGGAAACTTGTACTGTAAGCCTCCTAAGTATTAGTCTCATCCCCTGTTGAGATTTGGCAGAGCAGATCCGGACTTGGTTGCATTAGTCACACTAAGGATGTTGTTCAGTTTTCTGAGTTTGATAGGGACACAGAATCTAGGTTAATAATTGCCACTGTGATACTTCAAAAATAGTTAATGCAATAGTTTCTTTTTTTTTTGGAAATTTTTCTTCCTTTACAGTTTTATATTAATGACAAAATAGCAAATGTTCCTCTCTTCCCCAACTAGCAGTGATAATCAGATCACTTATGATTATCTGTCACAATGGGAACCATAACAGTACCCATGGTAAGGACACTATCATACTGGCTGCAAAGCTGGTTCACAGATCTAATAAATACAAGAATTTAGGCAACCTTAAACATCTTTTTAGGCAACCTTAAACATCTTTTTAGGCATTTTTATTTTATTTATTTATTTTATTTTATTTTATTTTATTTTATTTTATTTTATTTTATTTTATTTTATTTTATTTTATTTTTTGTGGTACGCGGGCGCCTCTCACTGTTTTGGCCTCTCCCGTTGCGGAGCACATGCTCCGTTCATGCAGGCTCAGCGGCCATGGCTCACAGGCCCAGCCGCTCCGCGGCATGTGGGATCCTCCCGGACCGGGGCACAAACCCGTGTCCCCTGCATCGGCAGGCGGACTCTCAACCACTGCGCCACCAGGGAAGCCCTAGGCATTTTTAAATATAGTGATAGGACATCTAATATTGGAAATTTTATGAATAGCATTACCTCTTCTTCCCTCATACTTTCTGGGAAGTGTTTCGTCTGTTTCTTTGTGAGTCAAAATTCATCTTCACACTGGATATCACTGGATGTTTCTTCTGGCTAATGCACATCCTAACAAGAACTTTTCTCTCCCTTTGAATTTTCTAAATATCGATCTGTTTCAAACACTTGACCCTCTTGTCAAATAATTCTCCCATTGACCTATGTATTTTTTCTCCGCCCTCGTTAGATTTGAAGCTCTTCTCCATAATTGCAGTGCTGCATGTAAAACGTGTCTCAAGAAGTTAGGATTGTTCCAAAATTTTTATGCTAAGGTGCTTTCTATTAAAATAAGTTTAGGATTGAAACAGTATATTAGGTTAGGAATATATATTAGGTTAGGAATATATATATATTAGGTTAGGAATATATATATATTAGGTTAGGAATATATATATGTTAGGAATATATATATATATATTAGGTTAGGAATATATATATATATATGTTAGGTTAGGAATATATATATATAAATATATAGGTTAGGTTAGGAATATATATATATTACATTAGGAATATATATATATATACTCATTAGGTTAGGAATATATTAGGTTAGGAATATATATATATATATATTATCCTCTTATCCTCCTGTGGGACTCCCACAGAATACCCACAGAATTCCCTGAGATGCCACGTATGTGTGCATGTGTGTGTGTGTGTGTGTGTATTTATAAAATACATACATACACATGCCATACAAAATATTAAATATTAATGGTAAAAATATTCCTTTTTTGGTCCCACAGAAGTATTTTATATATATACATATGTATATAACCAGATAATACTTTGAGTAACATAGTATATCCCTTGAGAGTTTTATCATAGACTCCTTTATGATGTAATATATCATATGTCTATATCTCTCTATATCTTTTATCAGAGAAAACTAATCTATCTCCCTCTCACACATAAAACTGTTTCCTGATAAATGCTACTCTAAAACCAGGAAATTAGCTTTTAAAAATTGCTGTGTGTCAGGTATTTCACGTATGTGAATTAACCTTCACAACAGCTGCCTGGCTTGGGCATTTTTAGAACTATTTTACTAATAAGGAAAGAGAGATTCAAAGAAGGTAAATGAATATCCAAAGCCACAAAACCAGCAAACATTGGTTTTGGAATTTAAGTGCAGGGCTTACTAACTCTAAAGTGCATCAGCTTTTCCCAACATTGTTTAAAGGAAAAACTTAATACAGTCATTGATCCAGAAGGTGTTCAGGGAGTAATAATTCCGAAAAAGAAAACAAACCTGAAGGAAAAAAATGGATTTTCCAGAAATAACATAATTGGGTTTGGAAGTAAACCTTAGCTGTACTTGAGATAGTGCCCTGCTTAAAGGGAAAGGAACTAACAATCATTGAGTATCTATTCATTCTTTACCCTGTGAAATGGGTTTTGGTATTCTCACTTTGCAGATGAGTATACTGAGGCTCAGAGGTTTAGGCAGCTTCTTTAGACATGCATCCAGTAAATGGTAGAGTGGAGAGTTATACTCAGAGCTGTGTGATATGTCTGATCTCATCTGCTATTCACTATGATAGTGTCTTGTTAGAACAGTAGGTGCCTCAAATGCCTTCCTATTCTCCCAATTTAAGTGAAGGTGCTTCACGATATGATTGAATGGGAGATGAGACAAATGTAAGTTTATGTAATGATATGTGTCCCCACTCTAAATCATAGGACATGTGATAAAGACAAAGGAAAGATTCATATTGAATCACCAACTCATGAAGGTAGCAGCTGGACTCAGCTGAGAACTCAATATGAGAAAACCTGTTTGTTTGAAGATTGGCAGGTTTTCTGATTCTTGGCACTGAGATAATAAAAACAGGTGTGAAGTAAACAATTCCAACTTCATATTAAATTTCTAGCATCAAACATTCAGAGCCCCCCTAATGCTAGGAAACCTTGCTTCCCTCCTGCTTACACTCTCAGCCTGGTTCCAAAGTCTATAGCTGTTGGGAACTAAGATTTCTAAGTACTTAACAGACTATGAAAAGACAACCAAAACTTGAGTCCTTAATACTTTCTATGTCGTGGACCCCTTTGGCAATCTTGAGAAGTTTATGGGCTGTCTCCTCAGAAGAATTTCGTAAATGTCTTCAAGTTCATAAAATAAAATGTACATATCAATTGATTACATTCTGGTACATTTTCTAAAATGTAATTCATATAGTAATATTTTCTAAAGAATTATTAATAATGTGTTTTTCCTTTTAAGTTCATTAAATAGCAAAATATGACAGTTATACTATAACTTCAAAATAGTAATTATTGCAACTGATATTTTAATATATCCACAATACTTGTAATGTGATATAAAAATACCTGTGTTGATCTCTATTAGTAACAAAGTCACAGGTACTGCTAAGAATATTGTTTGTTACCTATACTATCCATATTTATTGTTGAAAAAAATGCTAAATTTCAGTTGGTAATAGTAAAAATAAGGATGCAGTTTTTTTCTGTGCAAGTTTACAAGCACTCTGAATTACATCCACAGACCACGAGGGACCAAAAAGCCCTGAAGTCTTTGCTATTCGACTTGAGAGACATCTCACGTATATTATCTCTAATCCTTATAACATTGTATAAGATAGACTTAAGTAACCTTCCATATACAGATGAAGATTTTGAATCTCGGAGAAGTAAGTGACTTACTTATGGTTGGAGACATGAGGGATGAGGCTGGTATTTCAACCAAATATTTAGTCATCCAGTCTACTTTCAACTTTACCATCAAGCTTAACCCTGCTCTAGTAATTACTCTCCACCTCACACCATCCCATGCTATGTAAATCCTTCTATACCTAACATCCTTAGGCAGCAACATAACTAACACCCAAGATTCCATTTAGAAGGCAGTCTGATAAGCTCCAAGAGGACCTTGTTATATTTGGATTCAAGTCAAAGACAAGACTTGACTGAAGAAGGCTTCATGAGGAGAAGAGGTAGACCCTCTGGACAAAGTATGGGAGATGCAAAGTAAAATCTACTTAAAATTCAGAAATATGATATAACAAACTAACTAACTAGCCCAGCAGCATTGCAATATCATCTAGGGAAGCCTTGCTGACAAAGGAAAGCACTATAAACAAATCATATGAATTCTAAAAACATAAATTTCTCACCATTATATAAAAATTGGTTTAAAAAATAATGGCAGTCCCAGAAGATGTTATATGCAGATGCTACTGAAAGGTACTGAGACACTACTAGTTGGACACCACTGGTTGTCTGGGGGTGCGCCTGGCCCTGGGATGAGACTGCACACTAATCCTTGCTTTGTAATCTACTAGTCCAATTGTATTGGGGAGATAGTTTAGCTTTCCCTGTGCCACAATTGTCTCATCAGAAAAAGGAGGATAACAAAGATTCTTAGGATATCGGTGGTGTGTGTGTGTGTGAATTAAATGAGTTAATGCATGTAACTTTTCTGTGCTTCAATTTCTTCATCTTTAAAATGGGCATCATTAGTATGTATCTCATGGAGTTGTTGTAAGGGTTATATAATTATAAAGCCCTAAGGACAGCATCTGATATGTAAAAAGAACAATATATGTTTTTTTTTTTAGTTGTAGTTTTTTTTTTTTTTTTTTTTTTTTTTTTTGCGGTATGCGGGCCTCTCACTGCTGTGGCCTCTCCCGTTGCGGAGCACAGGCTCCGGACGCACAGGCTCAGCAGCCATGGCTCACGGGCCCAGCCGCTCCGCGGCATGTGGGATCCTCCCAGACCGGGGCACGAACCCGTGTCCCCTGCATCGGCAGGCGGACTCTCAACCACTGCGCCACCAGGGAAGCCCTTAAATTGTAGATTTTAATGTGCTATGTGATGTTGACCTTGAGCATACTATTTATATCGGAGCCTCAGTTTTTTTTCATTTGCAAAGTGGTGATGGTTTCTACGTAATGTTGATGTCTACATTAAAAACAGTAAGATCAGCAATTATATTTGAAACTATGTTTCTTATTCAAAAACTTGATCCCTTGATATGGCACCATTCTGCAAAAATCTCTAAGTCAAGTCACTACATGCCACCATTTTTGGCTGTATGTTCTATATCATAGGTACATTGCATCTAATGATTCTGGGTGTTGGCCTTTATCAAAACCTTTAATGATCTTTGGCATTATTTCTAATAATCCTATACTTTTGAAAGTCTCTGTTTTCTGGAGATGTTAATCTAAAGTATCCCATGTTTACTATGATTTTTTAATTACAGGTTTAAGGTTTCTCCATGATACATTAGTTAATCTTATCTGTGAACCTGAGCAGCTAGTCATTGTCAATCTTCTGATGAACTGATGGCTTTCCACCTGAGTGCACCTTTGGCCATTATTACGTATTATTCTCAGTCATTAGAATTAAAGGGAAAATGAGAAATTACAAAGGTCTTAAATGGCAAGTGTCTTGTTAAGGAAATTAATTTTTATCATGTCTAAAAACATATATTTCAATGGGTAGGGAAATGGCTATATTTAATATTTACATATACAGATAATACTTGTCAAATCAGTACATTTATTGCTTGCTTGGAATTTGCTGCTTACATTTTTGAAAACATTTTTTCTTTCAGGATGCTATGAATTTCCTTTAAAATCTTATCTACATTATGCCCTTTCTTTTACTGAGTTTGCAAGGTTTTTAAAATTTGACCCAAAGCTATTAGTTCCCATGAGGAAAGGTCCAACAATATGATGCAGATAGAGAATAGATACTTGTCCTAGTCGGTCCACATAGGGGTACCTGAAAATTTTTAGTTTCTTCCTTGCCATGGAATGCAATTCATTCTCCAAGCTGCCACCAAGTCTATCTGAAAAGCAAAAAGACAAAAAACAAACAAACAAAAAACCCAGAAGAACAAACAAAAACTTGCTTATGTCATTCTTTTCAATTTGAAGTCCTTGACATGACATTAAAGGACTTCTAGAATTAAGCCAAAGTTTCCTTTCTAGCCCATCTTCCATCCTGCCTCATCACACCTGGCCGTTTCTACCCAGTTATCCTTTTATGTCATCTTTCCTAACTACATGTTCTTATCCATATAAAGAAGAACATCCTTATCCTTTCCTTTATCTCTCCCAACACCCCAGACCTGATAAACACCACCACTGGTCATTTACCACTAACCAGATGCCAATTTTTTCCTCTGAAACTCACGCTTCTCACTTTACTATGATCTATCTATCTTCTTCTGTATCATTAGAGCACTTGTTTGGTATTTGAATTTTCTTTTTATTTCTGTGAGCTCTTCAGAATCAAGACTGTTTTTTAAAGTCTTTATCTTCCTTATCCAAGGGCATGCCTGGAGTATAGAAAATGCTGAATAAAAATATAGATCAATGAGTGGTTGAGTAAATGAATGAATGAATATATGAATGAACAAATGAATATATTTTGGTAAAGCCTAGTTGAAATGTAATCTCTGTGAAATCTTTCTCAGTTTCTTCAGATCAAGTTAATCACTCCTCCTAGATTTGCATAAGCCTATGCAATCTACAAGTCAGGCTGCCACTGAATTTTTCATGTATCTATTAAGCTCACTATGCTGTGAGTTTCTCTGAAGTGACCTTGTTTTCTTCATCTATTCAATGTCAGGTTTGCTAGCCCATAGTAGATGCTTAGTATGTCTTTTTTAAAATAAATGACTGATTGGACTGTGTCCTTCTCATTTTTTATGTCCACAAATGGTTTATGAAATCCTAATATTGCCCCAGAGGAGGAGATTAATTGATCTTTTCACACTGGATGCTATCAAGTGAGTCATAATTCAGTTCAGCTATTTGCTTGTTCACTCTACTGAAATAGTGCTAGTTCTTACCAGCCATGTGTTCTCCTGAAAACACACAGTAAAAATATCCTCTTCAATAGTAAAAATAGTACATTGAGCTGTTTTAAAATGGCATATGGGGAAGAGATATCAACAAGTGACCAATTAACACCACAAAGAATATGCATTTATCCTTGAAGCTTCCAATTGGGAATGGTTCTCCTTGCATCTCAGCAGGACACAGATCTGTACTTGAGTGCAGCTTCTAGGTGGTTTGGAGAGAACTAGAGTACTATTTATTCACACAAGGTTCAACATTGTTAAAAGCCTTATAAAGTAAGAAAGTGAGAACCTCTGGGTCATGTTTGTCAGAGATAGCAGAGTTGGACTGGATGATCGTCAAGGTCTACCCATCCATGCTTGAATCCCCTGAGTGTCTTCTTGCTTTGTGATTGCCCAGCTTCTGGATCAGTTCCTCCAGTGGAAGAGAACTACAACCTAAAGCAGTTCCATTTTCAGAGAGCTTTGACCGCTAAATCCCTTCCTTATGGGGAAAATTTGTTTCCATCCATCTTAGAATCATTCCAATGTTTCAGGACTCCATTTCAGAGATAGACTAATCTTCTTTCAAGATAAATAGTTTCAGTTCTACCAGCTTAGAGCATGGGTTGAATTCCTTAAAAATGTATCTAAACTATTTTTTCTTCATCCTTCTAGTTGTTAATTAAAGCTTGAAAATTTTCCGTTTAAGGTCTGCTGCACAAACGCCTTCTAACTCATTCCCACTGCTACTTTTTGCTTTGCAAACTGAGACATGATATATTTGGAACAGAACTCAGTACTCATTGCTGAATTAATTGTAGTTATCATTAATAAGGATTGTTATTGTTTAAATATTAATAGTTATTGGCACCATCATTTTCATACTAATCCCAGGGTAAAAAATAAACAAAAATAGCTGTCTTATCTATATTTTTGTCCTATGAAAAAGTGCTCTTTTTTGTTTTATGTAATATCAATACATAACATTTTACAACTATAGATTGCTACTAGATTGTAAACTCAATAGGTTACTGTCTGTGGGAATGCAGAAGTGGTAATAAGTTTGAGCTAACATGAAATATACTTATTAGGACACAGTGATTGAATGTACAGTGTGAAAAAGCAGGAGTTGTCAAGAATCACTTTCAGGTTATTCACTTAGGCATTTGGGTAGGTGGTATGGTCATTTATAAATTTATGGAGAACAAGATAGTGGAGGAGAAGACAATGAGTTACATTTTATACAGTTGACCGAGACACAGAATGGAGTAGCCATAGCCATGTAGAGATAGGCAGTTGGAAATACGGGTCTGGAGCATCACAACAAGTCCATCTTTGTGGTACAGATTTGGGAATAATAAGAATAAATATGGTAGTTGAAGTTGTGGGAGTAGATAAGATCCTGCAAGAAGTAAGTATAATAAATCAAAAGAGCCTTCCAATACATTCTGAGAAACCAAGCTTTACAACACAGGCAAAGGAAGAGCAAACTCTCAAAGAATATACAAGTAGTCAATAATTAGGAAATTTCTCATCTGGTCAAATCAGCTTCCCTAATGAGCAGTCAAACATGAAATGTAGCATTATTTGGATGAGAGTGCTACAAATGTATATACCTAGAAATGTGTTACTGGTTCCAGAGACTCAGAGCAGTATTGCCAAATTATAGAATTTTCTGAAATTATGAACAACTTTTTGTAAATTTCTGAATAACAACAAAAAGTATGAGTTTTCTCTTGATTTACATTCTTGAAAAAACTATTATTATTTTGTATGAACACTACAACAATACTTTCGTTGCTATGTAAAGTGAAATAAAGTTCTAAGCTCAGATAATTATTAAAAAAAAAAACCTCCTTAACATTAATTCATCCTGTTTTCTCTGAGCCGGAGATTGTCTTTGTACTCCTCTCTGACTATTCAAATCATTTCTACCCTTCAGGATGTAGCTCAGGGTCCATGAAGGGCATTATTACTTCTTATACCCCTCTTGTTCTCTTGATTCCCTGAACAGATTCTCTAGCACATTTACGGTCTGGATTGTAGAATTTGATACCCATACCTTCTCTTCTTTAACTGTTTTAATCTTGCTTCCCAGCTAAGTTGTGAACCTCCTATCTTTGATTTCTTTATCTGTCTCACTGTGATTCTGGAACATTCTAGTTGCTGTACAGAGGGCTATGGAGGGCAGGATGAAGGAGGGAGTGGGGAAAATGTTGGCAAACAAACAGATATTTATTGATTGATTCTCCACACTCCAAAAAAAATTTGCATAGCATCTGAATTAGCAATAAGAATCACATAGCACCTGTGTTCGATATTTTCTAATGACTAAACTGAGTAATCATAAAATCAGTTTATATTCTGTGTATCCCCCGTGATGCAAGATGACAGGATAATTTATTGATCTATGGATTAAAGGTGTGTGATGACATCAGCTTTTTCAGCCACTAAAATATTATGCCTGAGATATTACAAGCCTCATCCAGTTATTTTGGCCCTGGAGGTTGTTGCATGGATGGCAATGAAATTCTCATTTTCTAATGAAATGTCCTGCCTATAATAATTTATTAGAACAAAACCATGGCTTAACTCTGTCGCTAAGTTTCTCTTGGTATGATTAGGATGCATTTCAATGATCCAACTAAAGAGAGCAAGAAAATAGCATTTTCTAGGTTTCAAGTTAGAAGTGTTCTTAATAACATTTAAAACAACATATAGAAAGTTTTTATTCATCCAAAGTCAGGAGTCATATTTTCCATACCATCCTACCTGTTACCAAGTCCAAGATCATACTGCTTGCTGCATGATAGGCCAATAAACTGAGAGACGAGTTGTGAGAGCAAGGAATAGAGACTTTACTCAGAAAGTCAGCAGACCGAGAAGATGGTGGACTAGTGTCCCAAAGAACCATCTTACCTGAGTTAGAATTTGGGCTTCTTTTATACTAAAAGGGGAGGGGGCATGATTGGTTGTCGCAAACTTCTTGGTGTCAGAATCCTTTGTTTTTGCAGGTGTCCACGTAGGTCAGATCATGATGTTCCTGTAATCCTCCAATAAGACAAATATTATTCTCTGCTCTTAAACTTTTTACCTCCATATGAATGGAAAATTGTTACACCTTTAAAGGTCAGAGCCTTGGGAATGGGCTATCCTGTATATTTCAGGTGATAGGCAACATTCTTAACTTGTAGCCAAAGCAATAGAATAAAAGGTTAAAGTATAAGAAAAAGATCAATATGGAGTCAGGTTTGTTCTTCCCTATTATATACCTTGCTTGCTGTTCTAGAAAAATGCCAAAGAAGGGCATCTGGCAACCCTGCAGCAGCTGCCTTCAAAGAGCTTTATTTACCAGCTAATTCAGTACTTCTGGTAGAAGTACTGGGACCGTTGGATAACTGGCAACATTAGTTTGAGTTTAATACTTCAAAAAGAAACCCCATCCTTTATTTACTCCTTTACTTTTAAAAAAGTTATGGAATAACAGAGACTCTTTTTTTCTCCTTTCTCTGAAAAAAGTTTTCCTCATCTTTCCCTGTGGTCCTATTCACCAAAGGTATACATGAGACTTTCCAAATAGGACTCCAGCTCTGATTGTTCACCTCGAGTTTCAGACCAACTATCTGATGAGCATTTTCTTCAGGGTGTGCTACAGATATGTCAAACTGAAATTTCCCACATAGTGTGGTCATAATCTATGTTCCCTTCAACCTGTCCTACCATATTTGCCTTCTGGGTTGGTGGCCTACGGAGCTACTTGAGTCAGTATCCTTGGTATACTCTCTTGATCCTTTCTCAGTCCCTCGGGCTCGCCTGCATTTGAATTATTCACATGGCCCTACTTATAAATGTCACTAGGATTTCCTCTGTAACCTCCATGCTAATAGTCATTGCCCTAACTCAGTTTTTTCATCCCTTAATGAGAACACTGTAATAGCTGCTGGACTGATCTCTCCTTGTAACCAGGTGTATAGAGAGGGATCTTGTTGTCTCAGGCCTGGGCTGAGTCACAAAGGCATTCTCCATTCCAAAGTCAAGGAGTCACCTGCAGTTAAGGCCATCTACCGATCCTAGCTTTTTGAGAGAAGGTAGGGCAGAACCATTTCTATTACAAAGCATAATTTCCTTTACTAAATTATAAGAAAAAGACTTTGAAAGAAGATTCTATAGGGGAGAGGTGGTGTACAAAATGCAGTTTTTCTCTTGAGAGGATTTCCACTCCCTAAATCCAAGTGAAGTGGCCTCTAAGAGAATCAATCGTGAGATTGAGACGTCTACAACCAGCACTCTGATAGCACAGTTCCAGGATGAGTCCCTGCTTAGCCTGTGTGTTTGCTCATCTGAGATGGATGTTTGTGCAGAGATAGAATGAGCATAGGAAACCAGAATGACATGGCAGGGCAGAGACAGAAGGCATCAGTGAAGCATACTGGACTCCCACCATTTGATCTGATGAGGATGAAGAAGAGGTGAGCTTCTCTTCATTCTAGTAGACGCTGAGCGAAGGTGTGGTCCCCTCCAGGGTGGACTGCCAGTGGGGACACTAGGATGTGAGAAGTGGATCCCTCATGTCATACAATTGTCCTATGTAGGCCCCACAGCCACTTTCAAAATTCTTATACACACTTTACTCAGGAGAGCCAAATTTGTTCACTTACCACAGAGGGAAAAATTCTCACCCAGCATTGTCTTGGAAACTGAGACAATACAATACACCAAGTGACGGTGCTTCTGCCTTCCCTCTGCTGCACTCCTGGCCCTATCAGCCCCTCTTCCCATTATGGCTATTGCCCTCATTTCAACTGTATCATTTTTAATTAGTAAAGTAGAAGACATTTTAACTATATGTTTCATGTCTACAACATTTAGAACATTCACAGGACATTAAAAAGGGAAGTAAAATAAGTCAGTACAAATTAATTACCTTGAAGTTTTATAGAACTCCAGCTTTATAATGTAATTTTTAATTGAAGTTTAGTTAATTTACACTGTTGTGTTAGTTTCAAGTGATCACAGCAAAGTGATTCACTTATATACATACATTCTTTTTCAGATTCTCTTCCATTATAGGTGACTATAAAATACTGAGTATAGTTCCCTTTGCTATACAGTAGGTCCTTGTTGTTTATCTATTTTATCTATAGTAGTGTATATCTATTAATCCTAAACTTCTAATTTATCTCTTCCCCCTCCCCTGCTATCCCCTTCGGTAACCATAAGTTTGGTTTCTAGGTCTGTGAGTCTATTTCTCTTTTGTAAATAAGTTCATTTGTATCATTTTTTTTTTTTTAGATTCCACATATAAGTGATATCTATGATATTTGTCTTTTTCTGACTTACTTCACTTAACATGATAATCTCTAGGTCCATCCATGTTGCTGCAAATGACTTATTTCATTTTTTTTACATCTGAGCAACTGTATTTTATGTATATTAAATTATATTTTCCTTTTTGACATAGTTGGAATCATAGTGTGTGTATATATATATGCTATTTAGTAATTTCTATTATTTAATATATTGTGGAAGTCTTCGTGTAGATTGACATATATAATTTTTTATGCTATAACAGAGCATGCAATTTTATGTAATTACCAAAGGTTATCTAGCCAGATAGCTCCTGCTTTGATTTATAGTGGAAATACATGCATATGGAACTAAACCTTTAAGACAATATAAATGAATATGATATGAAAAACAAACTCTTCCCTGTATTTAGTTTTTTTTTTTAAACTATTAATATTATAACTTGAAATAACATAGTCTAGTTTTTGATGGTGCAATTTTAAAAATTTAACATTTACCTTCTTTTCTACCATTTCTCTTTTCTTCCAAAAGGCCACATTCTTTTGGAATGAAGAATGTGAAGAAGAATTCTTCATTCTTCTTCATTTTTAAAATTTTATGATATGATGTTTATATTCTATTCCATAATTATTATTAGGTTTTATTTGCAGTTATTCATTAATTCTAAAATTTGTAAAATCAATAAAGATTGTTGTTTCTTTTTTAGCCCTGTTAGGATTTTATTCTTTGTTGTTATTGTTGTAATAATATTTTCTGGTGGCAATAAGATGTTACTATAGAAGGAAGGCCAAATGTGTGCTTAGTTGCCATTTTGAACCAGGAGTCCTATAAATGCCTTTAATAGTTGGGCAGAAGAGGGAGATCCTCCCTCTCCTACTAAATTAGTAATATAAATAATAAGTTTGAAAGCCAATCCCAGTTTTCAAATGAAGTAGTTGAGTGTTTCAAGTGAAAGAGAATAAAGAACACTTAAAATAGGCCAAAGCAAATGTTTACACTTTAGATTCTTTTTGGGAAAAAACAAAATTAAACTGGGAAGATTGTTTCAAAAGTGCTTCACAACGGGAATTACTTTTTATTTGCTTGCAATCTCTATTCTCCTGTGCTCTTGAAATCACCTGAAACATACCCCTTTTGGAAAAATGAAGAGTAAGGCTTTTTTTGCTGAAGAAATCTCTGTGTTTGCCTGCACTTTGCAAAGAATAATGGCGTTTAGCTAACGTGCTATAAATGGACTGTGACCGTTAAGGCTCCCCAGCTCTGATTCATCGTTTGACACTAGTGTTCGTGAATGTTCAAAGCATGGCCAGGAAGGTGCAAGGAAGTCTCTAGGATGGTGGCATGGGTTTCTCATAATTTAAAATGGGATGGATATTAGCAAACCCATTTCTCTGGGACCTTTATAGCTTCAGAGTGAATTATTTCTGTCCATAAAACAGAGAACCTGCTGTGTGGTATTAGTAAACAGCAATTTTGTTCCTAAAAACAACATAAACCTTTTATGCGCCTGCCGCCCATTTCCTAACAGCTTTTTGTTGAATGTCTCACATACCAATGGATGCTAGGATGGAAAAGAGATGCTCTATGCAAATATTGTTTCCCACCAGTTGCTGTAATTAATCAAATCGGGCCATCCATCTAATAAAATTACATCTCATGCAAATTCATAGTGGCTCTACCCCAGCTGTCTACAGCTGCTGCTCTGGCTGCTGCCCTGGCTGCCACACAGCATGTATTATCCTCTTGCGTATGCTATTCCTGTGTGCTTCGTATAATACATATGGTAAGTCTAGGGACTTAGAACACTTCCTTTTTTGTTTTACCATTTTCTAGTCAATGTATCAGCAGGGGTCCATCCAGAGAGGAAGTAGCATTTCCTCTCTAGTCTGGAGATTCAGTTGCAGTTCTGTTTCTCGTCATGGAATTAAAGGGAGAAAGAGAGACTGAGCCTTGGATCTTACCAACATTTGACTGCAGTCACTATAATGAGAATTATTGAACCAGTAAGGTAGCAGACTAACTGTGTACATCTGGCCTGCTCATCTGTTTCTGGAGATTGGACCTCGGATGGGGCCTCAACGAGGAGTTCTATGTTGGCCTCAGTAGCTGATGTCTGGTTTTCTTTTCTTTTTGTTCGGTTGATCTACTCCTGTTTTCATTAGATGAAGGCCTTCTCCTAACAGTGTGTGTTAGTAGAGATTGCATAGACTTTGGACTGAAGCACTGCCATTTTTAAGATGTGCAAGTTGTTTAATCATTCTTAGCCCATACTCCTCGACCTTTGTTGACCTGCCCAACTTTGCATTTCCTTTCAGATCTCTGCTTAGCTCTTCTTTTTTGTTTTGTTTTAGTTTTTCTTTTTCCTTTCCAGGAAGCCTTGCCTGATCTTGAGAGATGAAATCAGCAGTCTGTCTTTTATTATTCTTTAAAACTAATTGCTTATACTTATTTAGTCTTGAGTATTCTATGCTGTGTTATATTTGCCAGTTATCTTTCTCTTCCCAGTACTTGGCCCTTTAAAATTGGAAGCTATGCCTTGATCATTATTTTACCCTTGTGTGTTTGCAGAATTCCTCAAACATTTTGGTGATTAATGTAGGTTTGTTAAATAAGTATATAATGAACATAACTATATATCAAGATACTCAGGTTGCAGGAAATGACTAATTTCTTTATTTATGCCCTGTATCCAATTATGCAAAGAGTCATTTCCACATTCTAGAGTTGCCTAGAAATCTAACCTCAGTTATTCAAGATGAGGGAAGGATCAAGAAATTTTTCCCTGAGATCATTCAGGAAACCTTGGGCTCTGACAGTTCAGAATAACTAAAGAAGTACCCACTGGTTTCATTTATTTTATTTATCTATTTATTTATTATTATTATTTTTTTGCGGTACGTGGGCCTCTCACTGCTGTGGCCTCTCCCGTCGCGGAGCACAGGCTCCGGACGCGCAGGCCCAGCGGCCACGGCTCACGGGCCCAGCCGCTCCACGGCATGAGGGATCCTCCCAGACCGGGGCACGAACCCGCGTCCCCCGCATTGGCAGGAGGACTCCCAACCACTGCGCCACCAGGGAAGCCCCCAACTGGTTTTAAATTAATCATAGGTGCCACTATTTGGGCTCACATGGGCCATTGAAAGATGTTCTGTTCCACTCTCCTATGCTAGACACAGAAATACTTATTGAGTCCCAGTCTCCAGAAACACCTGTGGAATCAACGTGCCCCAAGTTTCTACTTTCTTGGGCTGCTGTTAGAGAGTGATGCTCAGAGAGCACCTCTAAGAACTCATAACACTCAGTGTTCCCAGGTTACAGGGAGCCAACCCTCTTCCCACTGGTTGAGTGGCAACTCTGTCCTTCTCAAATTTCCAGCCACCATACTAACTAATCAAAGGTCTGGGCCATGGCGGGCATGGCAATAGTGGCCTTTGAAGTGCTCTATGAAATACAAGATATTAATCCCTATTCCACCCCTACCTTGATAACAGAACTGGAGCAAGAGGGGGAAATGAGGGAAAACTTTAGTTCTTATTCCAACAGCAAGTAGAACAAAGCAGAAATTAAATTTTAAAATTATCTTACCATGATTGAATGAGCTAATTTGTTAATCAGTGAAATTTAATGCCCCACAACATAAAGTTATCATGATGAGTAAATACAACAGGCATCCTCTATTCTCCCCTTCTCAAGGCATCACAATGCACAGCTTTCTGATTGTGAACAATATGACCATGCTGCAACCCTTGCCCCACTGTGTTTGTGTTCAGTGTACCAGATGTTTGGCATGTTCATCAAACTCCAATTAATGACCTCAAGTCTCCTGAAGCTTACAGTTCTTCCCAGAAATGGTTCAGTCATTTGCTATTGGCATTTCTATAAGCTGTTTGGGTATCCCTTTTAGAGCATTAATATTGTTACTCTACAAGTGACAATCTGGAAGGAGGGTATCATCCATAGAGACAGTGTTGGACAGTATAGCAGATCATTGATAGCTTGGGCTTGGGCTTCATAGAGACCTGATTCTTTTCCCACCTTCATCAGCCTCTAGAGTTGTGCATTGACAACCCAGCAGCCCCTCTTAAGTATAACAATACTTACCTTACAGAGTTGTAATACTGATTACATAAGATAATGCATATATAGCTCTTAGCACATTGCCTTGCAAATAATAAATATTAAATGTTATTATGAATAAAATCAAAAGTTGTTGCCTTTCCTATAAAGATAACCCAGTTCATGTGTGTATCATCTCATGTGGCTCCATCTTTTTTACCTACCTAGCAGTACAACTGTGTATAAGAGAAATTTAAATAGCTGTGTTACTATCTACCTAGTTTGCTCAGTATACAGATACTGATTGCCCATCATGTGACAAGGCTGGTGCTAGGCTAGAACATCACCTTCTATTCTTAAGGGATTTCTAAAGAATAATTTTTAATGAATCTTTGTTTTGAGTCTTGAGAAATGAATAGGCTGTAAAGAGGGTGGGAAGGGTGATGCAGTGAGAAAAAAATACAGAGGCAGATGAAAGGTTGTGGTGGATGTGAGTGGCTCAGGGCAGTGGGACTTGCTGAAGATGAGCAGAAAGAGGTCCATGAGAACCAGGTAATTAAGAGGCTATCATAAGATGCCTGGGAGGATGAGCTTTATTCTAAGCAAAAAGTAGACCACCTCTGGTTTGGTCGTTTGTTTTTCAGATTCCACATATAAGTAAAATCATATAGAGTATTTGTTTTTCTCTGTCTGACAATTAACTTAGCATAATACCTACCAGGTCCATTGACATTGCTACAAATGGCAAGATTTCATTACAGTATCTTGCTTTATGGCTGAGAGTTATTGCATTGTATATATATACACCACATCTTCTTGATCCATTCATCTATTGCTGTGCACTTAGGTTGCCTCCATATCTTAGCTATTGTAAATAGGGCTGCAATGAACGTAGAGATGCATATATCTTTTCGAATTAGTGTGTTTGTTTTCTTTGGATAAATATCCAGTAGTGGAATGGCTGGATTATATGGTAGTTCTATTTTTAGTTTTTTGAAGAAACTTCATACTGTTTTCCATAGTGACTGCCCCAATTTGCATTCCCACCAACAGTGCAGGAGGGTTCCCTTTCCTTCATATCCTTGCCAACGCTTGTTGTTTCTTGTCTTTTGGATAAGAGCCATAAAACAACAGATACAGAGAACAATAGATACAGAGAACAAACTAGTGGTTGCCAGAGGGGATGGGGGGGATGGACAAAATAGGTGGAGGGGATTATGAGGAGGCACAAACTTCCAGTTATAAGATAAATAAATCAGGTACACCTAGGAAATATGGTCAATAATACGGTAACAACTTTCTATGGTGATGGGTGGTAACTGGTCTTACTGTGATAGTGATCATTTTATAATGTATGAAAATATCAAAAAAACTGTGTTGTATACCTGAGACTAATATAACATTGTATATTAACTCTACCAATAAAAGAGTAGAGCTCCTCAAAGGTGCTCAATGACTTAGGAATTTTCTGACTTCAAATAAATGTGCTCTGACATTGTTCTGAGGAGCTACAACCCTGCCTTTTCTTCAGCATGAAAGGATGTGACCCAGGCAGTAGATTCACAATATTTGATAGAGCAGTAGAGCCTGAGTCTGTTGGACCCAAGTGTCATGGGTAGCTGAACAGAAATTAGGAATTAGGTCCCTTGCCCTTTAGGAGGTTGTGATTAGTGGTAAAGTTGGAAGATAGCTGAATGATATGGTTTCCATATCACATAATTATATATAATTTGAAAAAAATGAAGGAAAATTATATATTATGTGCCTACTATATATCAGGCATTATAGGTATTATAAACTTATTTTATCAGTTAATCACCAACCATTCTAGTGTTATATAATGTTTTAAACCAAAGCAAAAGCTCATATAATAGCGTGGAGAATGAAAAAATGGGAGTTTCCCAGGAAAACATAGACAAGAATAAAGGAATCCAGAGGTGAGTCCAGGCCTGTCTGGATCCAACACCCATCCTCTTTCCCTCCACCCTCGGTAACAAAGAGAACGAACCATCCAGGAAAAGACCCCGGTTATCCTGCCACAGGGAACTCCTCTGATTTTAGGGAGGAGGGTTAAAAAAGACTAAAAAGAATAAAATAGCGTGAGTGTGACTGAGACATAAGGGCAAGAACGCATGCCCGTGGCGAGGTTGAAACTGTCACTGCAGCACCTCTTCAGGAATCACTGCCTCTGTTGCAGTGGTTGCCTGGCAGGTGCCATTGCAGGGACCTACCAAGGACAGATGAGCCTATGATAGCCGGATTTGAGGGGAGCAAAGTGGTATAGACCAAGTAACTAGTTTTATCTGAGTCTGAATGTTGGTCCTGAGGGGCACGCAATTGATTGAACAGTCCTCATGAGTTAAAAAAAGACAACACTCAGAGCGTGTCCAAGCACTGACTCAAAATCTCTTGGAGCTTAATCAGGGTCAGAAAAGCCATATTAAACATTTTAACTAGTTTCTTGGTAAAACAGGACATCAGTCAACCAAAATTAAATAATCTCCCTTCAAGAGATATGGAGGACTGAGAAGTGGAAAATGACCTAACAGGAAGTTACCCGTTTTCTTACTTTCAAAGGACTCTATTTTTCCAATTTCTACCGAATACTTTTTCTGTGGCTTTACTAAACGCTTGCTTACTGTCTCTTTGCTATTAGGAAGTGCAATTTGTCATGTAAGAGACTGTGTCATTTTTCATTCTCATCCGGTACCATTTTGGGCTCACACTTGATGTGGGTACCACGTCCCATGTCAGCAAGGCAGCCGAGCTGCGGCCGACCTTGCCATTGCAGGGTTATTTCTCTTGATTGCTGGCAGATTGGATTAAACAGGAAGCGAGAGGTACTTTAGTTAGCCTTAATTAGGGCCTGCAGTACTTATGTTCTGTTCCAGATGAGACAACCTGATGAAAAAAGCAGCAGGAAGTCATTAGAAAACAAGTAAATAAGGCACTGCTAAAGATGGGGGGAAAGTGGCAAAACAGTTGGAAAACAGATTACCTTTGTTTGCAAGTTGGAAAGAAAGAGGCAATCATTCTGAAGAGTCTGTGAAACTTACCTGCACAGTTTCCAGCAGCTACTTGTCACTTTCTATTTTTGTTTATATGTAAAAAAATGTTGCTATATAATTAGTGTGTTTTCTGTTCCAAAATGTAACAAATCATGACAGCATTTAATTTGTAAATGTGGATATCTCATAAAATAATTATAGCTACTGCTACCATTTACTGAGTACTTAGTATGCAGCAAGAAGAATTTCAGAGTCATGATTTTGCAATATTTTCACATACAGTTTTCATGATGTATTTCAAGGGATCAATATTATCATGCCATTATATGGACCAGAAAACTGAGACTTAGGACCATTGAGTGCCTTGCTTGAAGTCACCCAGCTAACAGGTGGCAGAACCCAGGATTAAGTGTAGGTATTGTGTGTGCTTTGGTTATACAGGACTGCAGAGATGTCAGAGGGAGTAAATTGCAGGCCCTTGGCCTGTGGGTACGTCTATCTTTCATAGATAATTCATTCTTTAGGTTGCGTGCTTTTAATTATTACTTTCCTGTAAGAATTTGTGATAGGCATAAATTTAGTTTTTTTTCAGTTTTTTTTTTTTTGAGGTACGCGGGCCTCTCCTGTTGTGGAGCACAGGCCCCGGACGCACAGGCTCAGCGGCCATGGCTCACGGGCCCAGCCGCTCTGCGGCATGCGGGATCCTCCTGGACCGGGGCACGAACCCGCGTCCCCTGCATCGGCAGGCGGACTCTCAACCACTGTGCCACCAGGGAAGCCCACAAATTTAGTTTTTTAAGGAACCTCCATACTGTTCTCCAGTGTATCAATTTACATTCCCACCAACAGTGCAAAAGTGTTCCCTTTTCTCCACACCCTCTCCAGAATTTATTGTTTGTAGATTTTTTGATGATGGCCATTCTGACTGGTGTGAGGTGATACCTTATTGTAGTTTTGAATTGCATTTCTCTAATGATTAGAGATGTTGAGCATCCTTTCATGTGCTTCTTGGCCATCTGTATGTCCTCTTTGGAGAAATGTCTATTTAGGTCTTCTGGCCATTTTTTGAATGGATTCTTTGTTTTTTTAATATTGAGCTGCATGAGCTGTTTATATATTTTGGAGATTAATCCTTTGTCCGTTGATTTGTTTGCAAATATTTTTTCACATTCTGAGGGTTGTCTTTTCATCTCGTTTGTAGTTTCCTTTGCTTTGAAAAAGATTTTAAGTTTCATTAGGTCCCATTTGTTTATTTTTGTTTTTATTTCCATTACTCTTGGAGGTGGATCAAAAAAGATTTTGCTGTGATTTATGTCAAAGAATGTTCTTCCTGTGTTTTCTTCTAAGAGTTTTATAGTGTCTGGTCTTACATTTAGGTCTTGAATCCATTTTGAGTTTATTTGTGTGTATGGCGTTAGGGAGTGTTCTGATTTCATTCTTTTACATGTAGCTGTCCAGTTTTCCCAGCACCAGTTACTGAAGAGACTCTTTTCTCCATTGTATATCCTTGCCTCCTTTGTCATGGGTTAGTTGGTTTATCTCTGGACTTTCTATCCTGTTCCTTTGACATATATTTCTGTTTTTGTGCCAGTACCATACTATCTTAATTACTGTAGATTTGTAGTATAGTCTGAAGTCAGGGAGTCTGATCCCTCCAGCTCTGCTTTTTTCCCTCAAGACTGCTTTGGCTATTTGAGGTCTTTTGTGTCTCCATACAAATTTTAAGATATTTTGTTCTAGTTCTGTAAAAAATGCCATTAATAATTTGATAGGGATTGCATTGAATATGTAGATTGCGTTGGGTAGTATAGTCATTTTCACAATATTGATTCTTCCAATCCAAGAATATGGTATATCTCTCCATCTGTTGGTATCATCTTTAATTTCTTTCAACAGTGTTTTATAGTTTTCTGCATACAGGTCTTTTGTCTCCCTAGGTAGGTTTATTCCTATGTACTGTATTCTTTTTGCTGCAATGGTAAATGGGAGTGTTTCCTTATTTTCTCTTTCAGATTTTTCATCATTAATGTATAGGTATGCAAGAGATTTCTGTGCATGAATTTTGTATCCTGCAACTTTACCAAATTCATTGCTTAGTTCTGGTAGTTTTCTGGTGGCATCTTTAGGATTCTCTATGTATAGTATTATGTCATCTGCAAACAGTGACAGTTTTACTTCTTCTTTTCCGATTTGTATTCCTTTTATTTCTTTTTCTTCTCCGATTGCCATGGCTAGGACTTCCAAAACTGTGTTGAATAATAGTGGCGAGAGTGGACATCCTTGTCTTTTCCTGATCTTAGAGGAAATGCTTTTAGTTTTTTACCATTGAGAATGATGTTTGTTGTGGGTTGGTTGTATATGGCCTTTATTATGTTGAGGTAGGTTCCCTCTATGCCCACTTTCTGGAGAGTTTTTATCGTAAGTGGGTGTTTAATTTTGTCAAAAGCTTTTTCTGCATCTCTTGAGATGATCATATGGTTTTTATTCTTCAATTTGTTAATATGGTGTATCACATTGATTGATTTGCATATATTGAAGAATCCTTGCATCCCTGGAATAAATCCCAGTTGATCATGGTGTATGATCCGTTTAATGTGCTGTTGGATTCTGTTTTCTAGTATTTTGTTGAGGATTTTTGCATCTATATTCATCAGTGATGTTGGTCTGTACTTTTCTTTTATTGTAGTATCTTTGTCTGCTTTTGGTATCAGGGTTATGGTGGCCTCATAGAATGAGCTTGGGAGTGTTCCTTCCTCTGCAATTTTTGGAAGAGTTTGAGAAGGATGGGTGTTAGCTCTTCTCTAAATGTTTGATAGAATTCTCCTGTGAAGCCATCTGATCCTGGACTTCTGTTTATTGGAAGATTTTTAATCACGGTTTCAATTTCATTACTTGTGATTGGTCTGTTCATATTTTCTATTTCTTCCTGGTTCAGTCTTGCAAGGTTATACCTTTCTAAGAATTTGTCCATTTCCATTTTATTGGCATAGAGTTGCTTTTAGTAGTCTCTTAGGATACATTGTATTTCTTCTCTGTTGTAACTTCTCCATTTTCATTTCTAATTTTATTGATTTGAGTCCTCTCCCTCTTTTTCTTGATGAGTCTGGCTTATGGTTTATCAAGTTTGTTTATCTTTTCAAAGAACCAGCTTTAAGTTTTATTGATCTTTGTTATTGTTTTCTTTGTTTCTATTTCATTTATTTCTGCTCTTATCTTTATGATTTCTTTCCTTCTGCTAACTTTGCGTTTTGTTTCTTCTTCTTTCTCTAGTTCCTTTAGGTGTAATGTTAGATTGTTTATTTGAGATTTTTCTTGTTTTTTGAGGTAGGCTTCTATAGGTATAAACTTCCCTCTTAGAACTGCTTTTGCTGCATCCCATAGGTTTTTCGATTCTCATGTTTTCATTATCATTTGTCTCTAGGTATTTTTTGATTTCCTCTTTGATTTCTTCAGTGATCTCTTGGTTATTTAGTAACGTATTGTTTAGCTTCCATGTGTTTGTGTGTTTTACGTTTTTTTCCCTATAATTGATTTCTAACCTCATAGTGTTGTGGTCAGAAAAGATGCTTGATATGATTTCAATTTTCTTAAATTTAGTGCGGCTTGATTTGTGATCCAAGATGTGATCTATCCTGGAGAATGTTCCATGCGCACTTGAGAAGAAAGTGTAATCTGCTGTTTTTGGGTGGAATGTCCTATAAATATGTATTTAAACTATCTGGTCTATTGTGTCATTTAAAGCTTGTGTTTCCTTATTAATTTTCTGTCTGGATGACCTTTCCATTGGTGTAAGTGAAATGTTAAAGTCCCCCACTATTATTGTGTTACTGTCGATTTCCCATTTTATAGCTGTTAGCAGTTGTCTTATGTATTGAAGTGCTCCTATGTTGGGTGCATATATATTTATAATTTTTATATCTTCTTTGATTGATCACTTGATCATTATGTAGTGTCCTTCCTTGTTTCTTGTAACATTCTTTATTTTGAAGTCTATTTTATCTGATATGAGCATTGCTACTCCAGCTTTCTTTTAATTTCCATTTGTATGGAATATCTTTTTCCATTCCCTCACTTTCAGTCTGTATGTGACCCTAGGTCTTAAGTGGGTCACTTTTTTTTTTTTTTTTTTTGCAGTATGTGGGCCTCTCCCATTGCGGAGCACAGGCTCTGGACGCGCAGGCTCAGCGGCCATGGCTCACCGGCCTAGCTGCTCCGTGGCATGTGGGATCTTCCCGGACCGGGGCACGAACCCATGTCACCTGCATCGGCAGGCGGACTCTCAACCACTGCGCCACCAGGGAAGCCCTGAAGTGGGTCTCTTGTAGACAGCATATATATGGGTCTTGTTTTTGCATCCACTCAGCAAGCCTGTGTCTTTTGGTTGGAGTATTTAATCCATTCACTTTTATGGTAATTATCAATATGCATGTTCCTATGACCATTTTCTTAATTGTTTTGGGTTTGTTTTTGTAGGTCTTTTTCTTCTCTTGTGTTTCCCACTTAAAGAAGTTCCTTTAGCATTTGTTGTAGAGCTGGTTTAGTGGTGCTGAATCTCTTAGCTTTTGCTTGTCTGTAAAGCTTTTGATATCTCTGTCGAATCTGAATGAGATCCTTGCCAGGTAGAGTAATCTTGGTTGTAGGTTCTTCCCTTTCATCACTTTATGTATATCAGGCTACTCCCTTCTGGCTTGTAGAATTTCTGCTGAGAAATCAGCTGTTAACCTTACGGGAGTTCACTTGTATGTTATTTGTCATTTTTCCCTTGCTGCTTTCAATAATTTTTCTTTGTCTTTAATTTTTGCCAATTTGATTACTGTGTGTCTCAGCATTTGTCTCCTTGGGTTTATCCTGTTTGGAACTCTCTGCACTTCCTGGACTTGGGTGGCTATTTCCTTTCCCATGTTAGGGGAGTTTTCAACTATAATCTCTTCAAATATTTTCTCAGGACCTTTCTCTCTCCTTCTGGGACTCCTATAATGCGAATGTTGGTGCGTTTAATGTTGTCTCAGAGGTCTCTTAGGCTGTCTTCATTTCTTTTCATTCTTTTTTCTTTACTCTGTTCCGCAGCAGTGAATTCCACCATCTGTCTTCCAGGTCACTTATCCGTTCTTCTGCCTCAGTTATTCCGCAATTGATTCCTTCTAATGTATTTTTCGTTTCAATTATTGTGTTGTTCATCTCTGTTTGTTCGTTCTTTAATTCTTCTAGATCTTTGTTAAACATTTCTTGCATCTTCTTGATCTTTGCCTCCATTGTTTTTCCTGGATCGAGGTCCTGGATCATCTTCACTATCATTATTCTGAATTCTTTTTCTGGAAGGTTGCCTGTCTCCACTTCATTTAGTTGTTTTTCTGAGGTTTTATCTTGTTCCTTCATCTGGTACGTAGCCATCTGCGTTTTCATCTTATCTATCTTTCTGTGAATGTGGTTTTTGTTCCACAGGCTGCAGGATTGTAGTTCTTCCTGCTCCTGCTGTCTGCCCTCTGATGGATGAGGCTATCAAAGAGGCTTGTGCAAGTTTCTGAAATTATTTTCCATACACATATTAACGATTTATTTTCTGGGGCAAGTGTAGAAATAACTAATGAATGTGAATAGGAACCACCTGGGATTTTCATAACATTTTTCTTTCCAAGTTGTGCAATTATGTACTACAAATGGGATTAGTGTTTGGGGAAAGACAGATGCCTTTACCCTCAGTGCAACACAATCGATAAAATTTAACTTCAGTGTTTATCATATTATATTACAGTTAATAAGCCTCTATATTTGCATACTACTTTTCAGTATAAAAAAACTTTCTTATGCATTACTTCATTTGAGATATCAAATTGAAAGTACAATTTAACGGTAAGGAGAGTAGCTGATAATAATTCCATGTTGCATATAAGTAAACTGGGACTTTGCAACATTAGTTTGCTTAAGCAACACCACTAGTAGAGTAGTAAAGTAGAAATTTATCCTAGAGTATTCTTTCAAATGAAAATTTCTTTCCTCATGCCCCCAACTTTAGATATTACATATATGTAGATATCTATTGCTATACACACAAATATGTAATCCATAGAATATAAGATTGCAGTCTCAGAGTATTTATTGTTTGTTTTGCACAGTAGAGATCGTTAGTTGCTAATAAAATCTAGGGATACTTTTTTCAAGTATTTATTAGGAATTCGACAATAATCACTATGGTTAAGAGTTCTTAGGGTTTCTGATGTCTGAATATTCTACTACCCAACCTATCCTTAGGTTCCAGCCCAAAAAATCGTCTTCATAAGGACAATAGCCAGATGAGAAATAAATAAAGTGCTAGTGATGTTACTAAAGTTTGTTAGTAGATAAGCTTGTGTTTAGAAGGCTAAATAGGACTTTTTCTTCCTGCTCCATTGAATCTAAAAAGCCTGAGATATGGTGTAGACTCAAGCTCTGCTTATCAACAATGATAATGATGATAATGACATTAGCCAACATTTACTGAGAGCATCATATGGGCTAGGCACTTTTCAAACCACATTGTGTGTATTAACTCATTTAATCTTCACGATAATTCTACCAGGCCGTCACTAGCAAGCATTGCCAGGCTACTAAGCTAACCTATGTTCAAGTGGAAGAAATTGGCAAGCAAGATCTTGGCAAGCACTGTCTTTGGTGTGTTTATCCCCGGGGGAGAGGAGGTATAAGAAAGCCTACTGTCTCTGAATGTACAGAATGAGGGAAGATGAGTATCGCCAAGTCTTTGTAAGTCAGTTTTTCCAGATCCACCAATAAGAGGTGACCCATGAATATCTCAGCCTCTGACCGATAAGGATAGCAGCGTTTTGTCCCATGGTTGCTGGGCAGATGTGAACTAGCATGGCAAGAATCAGGAGAGCCCTACTCCGAAGGACTTTGGAGGGTACAAAGATAAAAAAAATACATTCCTCCATTAAAATCTTATGATTTTTATAATTAGGCAGTTTAGTTGATACTTCTAGGAAGAACCATATCACAATCTGAAGTTGTGAGGGTTCAGTTATGACTGCTACCATTGTTACCTTCAGTTAACAGGGAGGCTAGAGAGAAGCAGAAGCCCATGCCTGACAGACCTTACAAATTTGTTTCATTTTCAGCATATCACGTGCAGTGGGCAGGTGTCCTTTTATTACAGATAAGGAGCATGAAGATTCTAGAAGTTTGCACAACTATTAACTCAATCCCTGGTTGTCTAAGGTTTATCATGAAAGAGCATAGAGATAAAATAACTCCCTCTTCAAGAAGAAAATAGATGAAACCAGAATGCCTCCCTTTAGAAGCCCCATTTTATATGAAAGAAAATAAGGCAATGCCTTAAAAGTTTATTTATTTCAATATAATGCACTAAATTACCTCCATAATATCTAAAATAGCTGGTGGCTTATCATGTTGTCATCTGGTTTTGTTACGCTAAAGTCTAAAGTCACAAGGCACATTCAATTTTTCCAAAGCCTGTTTTGTCCTCTCAAAATTCACCATTAATTGGTTTCCTGACACCAGAGGTCCAAAAAAGATGACTCTTTCTAATATGTGTGGCTCTCTCTTTATTTACTTTAAAATAGAAATCATAAGCTGTAAATCTCTATGACTATCTATGTTTATATGATTTATATAGTTACAGAAAGCAATGCAGTATTGTTAGCACAGGAAAAAGTGGTAGTTTAAAAGTTGTAGCTATCATTAGTTACACCAGATGTAAATAAACTTTCCTAAATTTATAATCTTTTTTTCTAGAGCTAAATCCTTTCTATTACAAACTAAGTACAACATCTGGGTGGTTGCAATAGCTGTTACAATTGTTGTTTCCATGGTGTAGCTCCTTAGAAGAACCTTAGAAAAATATTACAGTTCTAACAGTTGCTGAGTCCAAGTACAGTAGAAAGCTCCATTTCCTCCACAAAAGTTCTAGTAGATCTTCAGCTTGGCAGAATTAGCTCCAGAAAAAAATCTTTAAAGAGCATAGATTTATTTATTTGAAGAGAGCTTTACTGGCCTCGTTCAACTCATTTTTTTGTCACCAAGTGGTGGTAATTTTTTATTTCATTCTTCCTACTTTTGTCTTTAACGAAAGTTTAAAGCTTATTCCCATAAAAGTATTTAAAAGAAGAACATAGTATTAATTCTAAGGTTTTTTATACAAATTTTACATCCCTGAAAATGGGATATATCTTAGTAATGAGGGCACATCCCAGTTAAATTGTCAGTGTTTTGTTTTTCTTTCTCAAATTCACATAAATTAATGATTCTTATAATTCATAACACCTTAAACTTGTTGAAATATTATATTTATGTAATAGCTAATTTCTGTATATTAATAGGAAAAGATTTTAACCCAAATGAAGATGTATACTTGCTGTTTATCACTTTCTCATTCATATATTCATTTCTTCAGCAATCCTACATTCACTGCATTCTAAGACAATTTCTTAGGCATTTGTTTAATGTCATAAATACCATGCAGTTCTGAGAAGTTCCTACTCTTGGGAGCTTACTACCTTATAGACGAGTTAGATACACAATACAATAAACTGTCATAACTCTTTTAAAAGGCTATAGGATTAAGAGAGATGAAGTTATTCTTTGAAATTATCTACTAGTCTATGATCTTGAAATCTTTCAATGTGGATGTTTACCTAAGTCTGACCCAGTGGCTTAGTAACATCCATTTTGTAGTAAATGCCAGGTAGGGAGTAGTTTCAGAAAAATACCTGAGGCAATTCAAGTTAAATATAAGTCAAATTTGCTAATATTTTTAGGGGAAAATGTATGCTGTGGAAGCTACACAACTTGCTACTTGTACCATCTCTTTGTAAGTTGCTACTATTCTTCCCTATTATTTTCATAGCCAAGGTCACTTAGGATTTATTTCATATTACTCAACAAATCAGGGGTATATTGTTAAAAATGGAAAATAAGTAAAAGCATAATCAAGTGTAGCATTTAGGGAATACTCTTGGCTTTTTAAATTCATTAATTAAGGAAAGCTCACCTTTGAATTATAGTACCAGTCAGTTTGCCAGGATGGTTCATTAAAGTCCAAATCTTATTATATATTACATGCTTTATGCTTTTCACACAAACTTATTATACTACTCAGAGAAGGTGATCTCTAAAAGCACATTAGACTAATGTTCCTGAAACACTGGCTAATGTAGTTTTTATTGGATTGCTGTAACCAAAAAAGGTCACCTAATGATTCCTTCTGATAATGATTTACTAATAGGAAAATATAATTAGTTATTGTTAACTGTTTGACCTTGAAACACCTTGTCAGTTGTTGAGATTTCTAATGTCATATTACCATATATCAAAAACAGAAAATCAAATAATCTTTCAATATTGTTCTTTCATATTTTTTATCTAGACTAGTTATAGTGGTAATAGTTCACATTTATTGAGTGCTTATTATGTGCCAAGTACTGTGCTAAGCACTTTAATTCATCAGCATGTTTTAACCTCACAAAAACTCTAGGAGCTTATAATTGCCCTGATTTTCAGATGAAGAAAATCAGATGGAACTTGGAGAGGTCAAGTAACTTAGCCAGTCACCCAGCCATTTAGTGGCCAAGTCCAAGTTTGAACCCAGGTGTCTCAAAACAGAGCTCTCATGCTATACTATACGTTCTTGATTCCTCAAGGAAAGTAATCATTTATGAGTGCAGATACTAATGGGATTTGGATTCCTCCATTCTCCCAATAAATTAAGAGGTCTCTAAATCACATTTTGGAGCAGTGACATCATAAAAGGGATCAAATAATTAAGTCTTTGAAGTCAACTCTACTAGTTCAAATCCCAGCCTCTCCACTTGATGCTTTGTGGCTTCAATTCAGTTGTTTAAGTTCTTCAAGCTTCATTTTCTCCTTCTGTGAATATGGATACCTCTCTGAATTTTGTTTGAAGATGAGAAAATACCTAAAAATGCTTATGAAAGGACTTCAAGTCCACTCATTTGGAAGTTGAAAGGGGTTTATTTTGGGCTAGCAGTTTCCACATGCATCATTATGAAACAGGAGTAAGAGTTGGTCTTTGAAACTTAAAACCTCCTATCCACTTCTCTTTCTTGTTGAATGTATACACATATGTATTTATATTCACATCAGAATTTAAGTATGTTTAAATTAGATTTATCTTTCTTTGAAGCCTATTGAAGAAGGTAAAACTACTGTGATGGCCAAAGACATTAATAAACAACATCTTATGAGCTATATTCAATTTGAGTTTTATTTTCAAGCAGGGTTGTGAACATGCTGCATCCCGTCTATACCTTGCAATAGCAGTCTCATCAGTAGCACAGGTAGGATGCCTACTTCCTGCTTTAGCTTTGGTTCCCTTAGGGTACATTATGAGCCAGAGATTTGCTTGAGGTAGGTTTGTTGGTTTGTTTTTGGGTGGAAGTGGGGGTGAAGGTGTCTCATGAATACCACATATCTGGAGTAAGGGAAGCAGAACTGGTTGAATGAGGAAGTTGCAACAGATGCCTTAGGAATTCCCATGGGGAGCTCCAGAGCTAGTCTAGCCTTTAAGAATAGACCAAAATTGAGGAAAGAGACCTGGGCTTTTTAACATCTCATCAACGAGTCATTAGATTCAATGACACACATACACACGCACATACACACACACACAGGGAACATAACCTTGACTTAGGTACCTCGCGCTACAAAGTATGCAAGGTTAACACTGGGGAGTTGTATTTAAATGTATGTGTGTGTTTGTGCATGTGCGTGAGTGTATACACACACGTACACACACATACACATGTACATATGCATATGTTTCTTTCTACTTCTAAGTGTTTTCTACAATAAAGATGTATATTAATAATTAGATAACTATGTGAAGTAAACTGTCCTAATGAGAGCACATTCCTAGTTTTTGACAAATACCTGATTTTCAATGTTAGTGTTTTTATAAAAATAGCTTTTCTTTCAAGCATTTGTAATATTACATCTGTTTTAGAAACAAATTTACCTGTGTTTACTAAATATAGATTTAATTTAATGTTAAACTTATATCTTTCTTTTTACTGACCCTTGTATAGTGTAATTTCCTTTTCTTTTTGATTTTTATTTCAACTATTATGGAAAATACCTTTGTTATTGTTTCAAAAAATAACATTTTCTGAGTATATTTAACTATCTGATATAGGTTAGTATATCTTTGCTCTATATTTATTGGCCTTTGAAACATCTTATATACACAGACTCAAAATTCTTTAAATTTTGATCCATTGTTTTGGGGCATTTATTGTCACAGGGGATGGTTGAATCAGAGTAATTCCATATATTTTTGGATACTATTTTAATGTTTGTGTCTTTTTAAATCTTTATCATTGAAATTCAAACTTTTTTAGTTTTCAAAATTAATCTTGGCATGGGACATCTCTCTTCAGTTTTGTCTGAAAAGTTTAAAGACAATCATATTTTTACTTCCTGAGAAACTTCTTCAACTTTGTCACTATTTATTATATCATACAATTTTATTTATCCTGAAATCCTAAGATCTCAACATCTGATATTATTCTTTTGCTTTCTGTATCTCTTATCTTTCTCATTATTTTAATCTTCGTCACACTTTTTTTCCTGCATTCTCAAGAGACTTCTCAGTCTGTTCTTTGCGTTATTGACTAGACTTCTTGTAGCTTTACATTGGCTTTCTTGACACAGGTAATATAATTTTATATTTTATGCACTCTTATTCAAATAAGTTTGATGCTCTGGCCTATTTTTCTAGGAGATTTTTAAAAGAAGAAAAATATTGTCCTCTCTTTTTAACCTCATTTTAATTTTTGGTTTTCTTATCCTGTTTCAACAAGGCAATGTAATTTTGCCTTCTATTGAAAATTCTAATTTTTCTTAAAGTCTATGTTGATTTTCTAAGAACACATATCCTTTTACTTTTTAGAATTTATTCTAAAAGTTGTTTTTTTTTTCACCCACATAAAGCCAATGATAGAAGTATACAGACTTGAAGCTTTCCAGAAGACAGGGTCTGAGGATTTACTGTTAAATCTTATATCCAAATATTTTAATTCTTATGGAACCCTGTCTCATTTTAACATCTGGAAGGCAATCTATATGTGTAGCTATCATATAAATTCATCTGGTGTGGCTTTACTAGACCAAGGTGGAAGTCTTACTTCCTACTGCTTTTTCTTCCTGTCATTCAGGAATACCACCACAACCACCAACAGTTTTCTGATTTTAATGTACCCTGATGGAATACTAAAATGAAGTATATTTCCTCCTTCTTTTTTGCAAGATGTGTTAATCTCTTTCATGAGTCAAAGCACAAGCTGACCGCCACACTCTCAAATTGATATCACAGCTTTCTTCATTTTGCCAATTGTCCATCTTTTCTCGATTTCTTTTTTTTAATGTATCATCATAAAAATTGGTGGAAAGTTGAAATTTAAGGATGTGTCAAAGGCTGCTAATTAGTTGCCATTTTAAATTAGGTGTAAATCAATTGCTTTTATATCCATTGGCCTGAATCCCTTAGTTACAAGTATCTACCAGTTCTGGGAAGAAATTTACTCACAGGATAGGTAAAGGGAATGAGAAAGGTGATTTAGTGGGCAGAATACTAAAGTGGGAAGTAAGATAACGGATTCTTATTGTGGTGTTCACAGGTTGACTTTTCACAAGTCATCTCATTTTCATTCCTCAATTTCTTTATTTGCTTCACAGGTACGTTGAGCTCAATTTTTAAGTTGCATTCATTATAGCTGTATGAATGTAAGATTGTTTTCTTTTCTATTTGCAGTTAAGGAAAGTTCAGAAAGAAAGAAAGATATACTCATTTTAAGTATTTGATCTTTTGTAAAGGCACGTTGTAAAGAAAACTCATGCATTGTTAATAGCTGCTATCTGTTGAAGGAGAGAATTGTAAGTGTTCTGTAATTCTAATCAAGTCTTCTAGATAGAATCATTTTATTAGCTATGATCATAATAATTATAAATTTTGTTGAGAGGAACCATAAAAAACTTCATTTATTTCTTTAAATCTTTGTTCTATAGGATTAGATGTTTAGTTTATTAAAATAGCTGGATTAGTTCTTTTAAGAGGGAAATATTTATATGTGACTTTTTCTTTTAACCATATCTATAGCTTAGAGTCTCCTGTGACCATGATACCTACTGGTCCAGCATTCATACACTTTTATTATAGATGTGAATTGCAATAGCACACAGTTATTGATTCACTTAATCATTCAAATATTCATTAAATTCACACTATATCCCAGCCCAGTACTAGCCAGCAAAGATTCAAAGATGAAAGGACACAAACTCTGCTTTCAATAAGTCCAAAGGGAGAAACAGAAGACAAATGAGATATATATTATTTGGCCTGGCAAATTCAATGTAGGTAGATAGAAAGGGTGGCAAATCTAGCTCTTTCTGTTTTTAATGATGTTACCTGCATCTTGAAGTGTGAGGAGGAACTGTAAAGATAAAGTGAATTGGTAGGGTGGGAGAAAGTCATTCAAAGTAAAGGGAGTAACACAGATGGGATATAGTATTGCATATTCTGAAACCCAGATAGTTTAGGACAGAACACAGGAAGAGTGGAAGGATAAGTCAGGACCTTGTGTACCATTTTAAGGAGTTAGAACTTAAGGAGTTAGAACTTCCTTTTAACAGAAATGGAGAATAACTGGATGATTTCGATTGGAACAGTAGATTGTCCTGAAAACTAAGTCTGGTCATTCAAAACACTTTAATCTCATAGATCTAATTCTTGTATGCATCAAAAACTGTTACTAATCTGGGAGCCACGGATTTCTTAGCCTAAACTTATGCTTACTTTAACAGCAGTCTGTCTACCCAGCAGATATGTGGTTAGATGTACCTGTGTGGATACATCCATGTAATGCCAAGTTTTACCTAAAAAGATTATTTTCAGGCTTGATGAAGGTTGTGTGCAAAAAAAGGAAATGGGTTGATTCCATAATCATCTCACTATATCGTGAGCTTCTCGAAGGCAAGAATTGTTTGACACATATTTTTCATCTCCAAAAACTACCACATTGCTTTGAAATGGTTATTTATAAATATTTGAATGTATGAATGACTAAGAAAACATAAAATAAGAATCATTTAGAAATCTATAGGAAATTCATTTCAGCAATTTGCTTTTAACCTATATTCTATTTCATATTCATTGGAAAGCCCTGTTCCTTCTGTTTGCACAGCATTTGTTTCTGTCACATGGTTTGTCAATGCTGCTAATGAGCTGCTAATTAGCTGTCAATTCTTGTGCAGTTTAGACGGACTGTTCAAAGGAATATGCCTCAATGATCTCGTCTATTTGTTTCACAAGTCCACAGTCCTATAATACAGATATTTTATACATAAAGTTATCAGAGGCTCACTGAGTATGGCTGTGAACAGATTATGACTTCATTAAAAATTACTAATGTAGTGTCCTAGAAGTACAGACAGTCCCTGAGTTATGCTGGTGGGACTTCTTCGAATTTACAATGATGCAAAAGCAATATGCATTTTGTAGAAATCATACTTCAAATTTTGAATTTTGATCCTTTGCTTGGCTAAGCGATATGCAGCACAATGCTCTTTCATGATGCTGGGCAGCGGCAGCGAGCTCTCAGCTGCCCGTTAGCAAGGTGATCACAACCAATACACTCATAACTGTTCTGTCTCCGTACAATCATTCTGTTTTTCATGTTCAGTACAATAGTCAGTACATTACACGAGATATTCAATACCATCATAAAATAGGCTTTGTGTAGATGATTTTGCCCAACTAACTGTAGGCTGATGTAAGTGTTCTGAGCAAGTTGAAGGTAGGAGATACTAAGCTGTGATGTAGGTCAAAAAATTCATTTTTGACTTAGGATATTTTCAACAGGCAATGGGTTTATTGGTATGTAACGCCGTCATAAAGCAAGGGAGATGTGTATTCTTTCTTTTTTATAAAGGCAGGATATTAGTGAAGAAGGTTATAGGCTAGCATAGCATCACTTAATATAATGGGAAAAATATACACATCTCCATATACAACCTTGGACCCACAGTCATGGGTTTGAATCTTATTTCTGCTATTTACAAGTTGTGTGGTATTAGTTTAGTTGCTTCATATTTGTGATTTAATCTGTAAAATGGAAATAATTCTTGCTTCTGAGGTTTTTTGGTGATGATAAAATAGAAATAACATAGGCAAAGCATTAGCAGTGTCCTTGTATATGGAAGGTTCTTAAAAATATTGTTCTTTTTTTCTTCCCTTCCTATAACAGTCATACTATAGTTGCTTGAGTCATGTACTCAATGCCATGATTTTTCCATGTGTTGTTACATAAGCATGCCTTGTGTTTTTCTAATGATGATTCCCTCAAAGTTTAGGATATACCTATATAATCCCAGATTTTTTCTAAATCTATGGCTCTAATTTACCCACTTTCATGAAGCTCTACTTTACAAAGGTGTCCACTTTTTGCAGTCAAAGCGTGTGTCACACAAGTTATTTCTTTAATGCATGCTCCTTGTAATTAAATGATTTACTCTCCTACAGGCTTAAGTAAGTTTAAAATTTTGGGGGTGAGAGACCAAATTACTTAAAGTTTCTCTTCTTCCCACATGGCTTGGTAACTTTAAATTGCTTAAAGTTAGGTGATTATTTATTTAGAGTACTCATTATACTTAAAGTAGACTGAGGTAGAAATAGTAAAGATTGCAAAATACTCCATTTGCCACTCTGCATTTCCAAGCCCCCTTTCGTTTAGACTAGACCGCTTGACTGTTTAGGGTAATGAACTTAAGGACTGAGTGTTGTGTCACTTCTGGCTTGAGGCACTGACACCCAAGTTTGGTTTCGCAGTGTCTCCCTTCCCCTCTCTTTTTTTTTTAAGAAGATGTTGGGGTAGGAGTTTATTAATTAATTAATTTATTTTTGCTGTGTTGGGTCTTCGTTTCTGTGTGAGGGCTTTCTCTAGTTGTGGCAAGCGGGGCCACTCTTCATCGCGGTGCGTGGGCCTCTCACTATCGAGGCCTCTCTTGCTGCGGAGCACAAGCTCCAGACGCACAGGCTCAGTAGTTGTGGCTCATGAGCCTAGTTGCTCTGTGGCATGTGGAATCTTCCCAGACCAGGGCTTGAACCCGTGCCCCCTGCATTAGCAGGCAGACTCTCAACCACTGCGCCACCAGGGAAGCCCCCTTCCCCTCTCTTGACAACCCAGATGGTATAACTACGAGGTGGCCGCAACTCAGTATGGTTCCCTTAGTGGCCACATGGAGCAAGTCTTCCATTCTCCTTGTTCTAAACCCTACTAACCCTCAATGGACATGTACTATGAATGATCCGGATTTAGTTATTATAATATACCACAGGATTTGTAGTGAGCATTAATTAGGGTCTAATTTACTGCTGTCATAATTTGGTCTATCCAAATGAATGCCTTCCTAAAGCATACCTTTTCAGGAAAAAAAAAAAAGTACTCTCTACCCTTTCTGACAGATGTATTGGGGTAAAGCACTAATAACCTAGTATTTGTTGAAAAATAAATATTTTGATAACTACATGAACAAATGAACAGACCTATGCCCCCAAATAATCTTTATGCTATTAATAGATAGAAAGTGAGAGGACTTTCTTTGGTCTGTGTTTTTAAATCTCCAGGAGAATTTTAGAATTTACTGTAGTATTTCCCACACTCAGCTCATCATAATCACTTGGGATATTTCTTAAAATGTATAGTATCCTGGATCCTATGCCAGACCTAAATAAATACAATTTCCAGGGGAGATGCTAGAGAATATAGCTTAATGAAAAGCATCTCAGGTTAGTTATAGTAAGGAAAGTTTGAAAAATTGTGCTACTATGGGGTGGGAGGGTGAAGGTTGAGATTTGATGAATGAGTTGCTAAAACAAAAGCACTTTGTGCAACCTGTCTATAAAGATGATGCTGATGGTGGTATAAAAGGTCAAAGGAAACACTCCTCAATCAATAAATGCCTAAAATCCTCGGTATAAAAAATATTATGACACCACATTACAAGCAAATAGTTAATGTTTAAAGTTTCAAATGAACTTTCACACATACCCCCTCCTTTCATTATTTCTCCATGGTTAAATAATATTATCTTCAGTCTTTTGATGAGGAAACCTAGTCTCTGACACTGTTTTGCTTCAAGTTCACACAGCTGAAAGGTCTTTCTAATAAAGTCATGTTTTAATAGGAACCTAAAGATAAGGAGGCTTTGAGGTGATTTATGAATGGAGGCATATTGGGGACAAAGTTACCCCAACTGTCCAAATATCTACAGTGATGATCTTGGAAATATTCAAGGCTATTTAGTCCTACTCCTTTTTCAAGTTTGGGCATTGTCTTTTTCCTGATCAGGGTTAAGAATTCTTCAGGTTGTGTTTGGGAGTTGCTAACATTTCCTGAAAGTGGTGTGTAGAGTAGTGAAGGATGTGAGCTGGAGAGACAGGCTATGTTCAATTTCTTATTCTATCCCTTGACAGCTGTGTGGCCTTGGGGTTGTTGCTTCAGCGCTCTGTACCTCAGTATCACACTGTAAAACAGTGATAATAAACTTATTCCCTTAGGTTGTAGTGAGGATTAACTGGGTAATAAATGTAAACCACTCAGAAGAGTAACTGACATGTAGTAAATATTCAGTAAGTGTTGGTTCTTTCATGGTTGGGCACATTAGCAGGGTCTGGCAATCTCTGTTCCATCTGAAAGGGAAAAAAAGAGACCCAGTTAGGTTTCCTACCTTAAAAGTCTCAACTCTAATGCCTTGTTCATGGCAGTTGACTAAAGTCTGGTGAATCATGGTGAATCATGAAGGATGCACAGTAATCTTCAAACTTATGTGCATCAGAATCACCTGGAGGTCTTGCTAAAACACAGGTTGCTGGGCTCCACCCCCAGAATGTCTGATTCTCTAAGTCTGGGTGAGTTGATGTTGCTGTGATGTTCCACACTTTGAAGTGGAATGGACAATCAGATCAGATCATGGAAGGTCTTGAAAAGAAGCTTAAGGAATCTGGGCTTTCTATTGAGAATTTAGGTAATGACAGAAAGTAAAGAAATCAAATGAACACCACCGATATATCAGAATGTTCTTAAATGGTACAGATTTGATTTTGGTGTCCAGATTCTTAATAATATTTTCCAAGCTTCTCTGTTATCTTTTACCTTCTGAGACAACCATTGTCCTAATTTGTCATCTTTCTAGGACCCTGTATCACTATTGCATGATTTGGTATTTCTCTGTCCTTAGGACAATTATCTTAAGTTGTAGTGAGAATAAAAATCAGCTGAGAACGATGAACTTATGGTTATCAGGGGAAGGGTGGGGGGAAGGGATAGTTAGGGAGTTAGGGATTGACATGCACACACTGCTGTATTTAAAATGGAGGGACTTCCCTGGCTGTCCAGTGGTTAGGACTTTGCCAGCCAGTGCAGGGAGTGTGGGTTCCATCCCTGGTCGGGGAGCTAAGATCCCACATGCCTCACGGCCAGAAAGCCAAAACATAAAACAGAAGCAATATTGTAACAAATTCAATAAAGACTTTAAAAATGGTCCACATCAAAAAAAAATTTTTTAATAAAATAAAATGGATAACAACAAGGACCTACTGCACAGGGAACTCTGCTCAATGTTATGTGGCGGCCTGGATGGGAGGGGAGTTTGGGAGAGAATGGATACATGTATATGTATGGCTGAGTCACTTTGCTGTGCACCTGAAACTGTCACAACATTGTTAATTGGCTATACTCCAATATAAAAAAGAAATTAGCTGAGCAGTTGTTAAATGCAGATCCCTCCTCCTCACAGGCATATCTGATGCACTAAGGTTTGACAGAGAGCCCAGGATTCTGCCTTTTCTCATGCACTCATTCTGCTTTGATTCAGGTGATTTGTGAATAACATGTGGGAAATGCTTTAGATTTTTGTTCAAGTTCCATCTGCTATTGAAGCAAAACGAACTGTTGCATTTTTTTCATTTTTAAAATGTAATTTTTATTTTTAGGTAACCTTTCAGTCTGATTTGTTGCATTTCATTAAAATATGCTTGGTCTACTTCTTTTTCCAATTTCAGCATTTGATATAAGGAATTTATAGAAAAGTGGCTTGAAAGCAATTGAACCACAAGCTCAGCCAAATTAATTTAGGGAGAGTTTGGTAAACAGTCCTTGCTTTCTGTACTTAAGCCATCAATTTCCACACCGGCTTTTCCTTCCAGATGGAGTTAATTAACATTAAAATTATTGCCTATAGCAATAGGCAATAATTTGAGGCTTTTTAAAAATAATTCACAGCCCTCCAGCTGCAACCATATTCCTACATTTCTGAAAATTAAAACAACGACAAGGATCATCTCTATGAGAAGCAAATTTATCATTAAACTATTTGAAGATATGCATGTAAGATCTTGGAGGAAAGAAAACTAACATGTGTGAATGGACACTCTATACTAGACATGTTCTCCTGTAAGATCTCGCACAATCCTCACAGCTATCCCGTAAGTGGTCTGATGGGTCTGATTCTGCCACCCATTTTACATATAAAGAAGCTGAAGATCAGAAAAGTTGTGTAGCTTTTTGGATGTTCCACAACCATTAAGTGATAGAGCCAGAATGTAAACCCCTTTTTAACCAAATATCAAGTGCTTTCCGCTATACCGGTGTTGGTTTGCAAACTGACCCCTACATACAGAGGGCATCGAGAGGCCAAAGAGGCAGAACATTCCAGATTGTCAGGTGGCGGTTTTAATAAGCAAGGGAACTTACATACAAGGCTTATCCTAGGCAGCCCCAAGAGGACTAGATCTCTGCACCTGCCAGACTCTTACAAGTTTATATGGAGGCCTTAACAGGGTTCACTTATGTATTCAGTCCAGATGGTTTCAACAGCACCTTACTCTCTCAATGCTGTGTCCTTGAAATGCCTCCCTGGCTATGTGAACAATGGGCGGAACACATATTCCAAGAATACAGGAGGGAGTGAGGAGCCTCTGACTGCCTGGGTCCAGCTCATGGGTCAACGTCCTCCCTGTGACCTCCTCCTACAACTAGTCTTGGCTTAGACTGAGGTGATGGTTGGCAATTTTAAAGAAATTCCTAGGGAGTGTGAGGTAAGATATGTGACTTTGGGATCGTTTATGCAGAGGTAAATATTACACTTTAAATATTACAAATTATGCATATACATGCATATAAAAGGTGTAGGAGGCCCCTGTGTAGTGTGATGACAATTGAATATTCCATAATCATAGTTTACTACCTGCATTGAGAACCTGCTGTGTGGCAGACACTGGGCTACAGGCTGAGGAGAGGTCACAGGCAAGAGAAAGGTAGAATGATCACTGCGATGGAGTTTAGGTACAATAATGAGATAGATAGAGGATACTGTAAAAGAAAGGGGGATTCAGTGAGAAATGGTTATTTTGGGGCTAAACAGTTGCCCCTAGTACTTTTCATGAAATCTTCATTTTAATGAGATGTTTTACTGTTAGAAATATTCTTTTCAAAATGCTGCTTTCCGACGAAGTTTGGGGCACTTATTCACGTTTTTCTTCTCCTACTGAATCTCATGGTAACAATCTTACTCATTTAAATGTAATAACCCAAGAAGTATAAAAAGATGAAGATCGGAATGACTAATACAGTTAGGAATATTATTCATCATCATCTTTTCATGAAAGGTCCTTGGCATTCCTTAGAGAAATTCTGTACAGAATTGTTTGGTGACTGGAGCTATTGGGGGATATAGTTAAAATGCTATTCTAAGGGAGACATATCATATATACAGAGAAATATATAGATACATGTATAGAAGTACAAAATACATGTATACATATAGCCCATTCTCACTATCAGCAGTTTTTATATTCTATAAAGTTACCACAAATATTAAACTAGCAAAAACTAAACTATTACTCCTAGGAAAAACATAGGGTTAGGTTCCTGTGAACCTCTGGTCATATTTTTTTGTTTGTTTGTTTTTTGTTTTTTTGCGGTACGCGGGCCTCTCACTGTTGTGGCCTCTCCCGCTGTGGAGCACAGGCTCCGGACACGCAGGCTCAGCGGCCACGGCTCATGGGCCCAGCCGCTCCGCGGCATGTGGGATCCTCCCGGACTGGGGCACAAACCCGTGTCCCCTGCATCGGCAGGCAGACTCTCAACCTCTGCGCCACCAGGGAAGCCCACATTTTTTTTTTTTTTGGATGATCAGTATATAACCTTCTTTGCTGTGTGAAGATATCTTATTGATTATATATCGTTGATTCCTTAACCTTGAACTCACAGTCAACAGCACTATAACTCAGTGCTGAACAAAACTTGTCTAACTCCTGTATTTTCTCCATAAGGCACATCACAGCCTTCTGGAGCTTAGAACGCTTGACAGCACAGTGGCACTGGGGGCCATTTTAAACAGTGACATCACCAATACAAAGCACAAACATGAGAAGAATGTGGCACTAAATAGACCACGGAGAGAACACACTTGTTTTCAGTATGAGCTCAAACAAGAAAGCAGAGCATTGCCTTGTTTGATCTCACCTGGAAATAGGCGCGCCAGGTGACCCCAACTTTCTGCCACTCTGTGCATATCAAATGACTGCAAAAGTGCCATAAGTATAGATTTTTGGGGTTACTGATATATTTTAGCTAGTACATAAATTTTTAAATACAGATTCCACAAATAATGAAGATAGACACACTCTATTCATATCACTTAAAATTTATTTAAAATATAGTAATATCCTCAGTGACAGCAATATACCCTCCCCAACATAGAATGTTTTATTTTTAAGGCATATTTTATTTGGAAAGAATTAGCTTAAAGCAGCTCATTTCCCCATTGGATTTACAATGAATAAGAAAGAGTGTTCTGACATAGTCAAGGATATTGCTCAAACTCATTGTCTTTGGCTTCTGATCCCATATAAAGCTTTCTAGCACTTATCAATCTCTCCAAGGTACTCTGTAACTTAAAGAGGGGGAAGTTAAGTGACTCTCCAGAGGCTTAATGTGAAATTTGATATTTTGTGTTGAAGAATTTGACCTGTGTCTTAACTTCCAATCTGCTCTCAGCACTAAATTATTCAAAAACGATAAAGCAAAAAGATGTGATTCAATAGACAGATAGGTTTTTTTTGGGGGGGGGGGTGTTGGGAAGTGTTATTTGTTTTAAATTTTGTTCTAACCAAAATCCCAAGGAAATAGGCTGCGATTATTTAATGCCTGCCACATCACTGAGCTATTGCTATGCAAGGGAACATCCTCAAATTCAGTGACTGAAAACATGAACTATTCTCACTTACGTGTCTTTGGGTTGGTTGCGGTTCCTCTGAGCTTGGCTGGGCAATTCTGCTTCCAGCCGCAGGTAGAGGGTCAACGGAAGTGGCTCTGCCCACATAGCTCATCCTCTGGGCAATCCAGGGCTAGGATGGAGACAAGGCAAAAGCAGAAATACGGGGCTTCCCTGGTGGCGCAGTGGTTGAGAGTCTGCCTACCGATGCAGGGGACACGGGTTCGTGCCCCGGTCCAGGAAGATCCCACATGCCGCCGAGCGGCTGGGCCCGTGAACCATGGCCGCTGAGCCTGCGCATCCGGAGCCTGTGCTCCGCAACGGGAGAGGCCATAACAGTGAGAAGCCCGCGTACCCCCCTCCAAAAAGATAAATAAAAGCAGAAATACCTGAAGCCTCTTACGGACTAGGCTTGGAATCATCATGCTGTCATCTCTACCTTTTTCTACAGCCAAAGTAAGTTACAGGGTTCAACCTGAACTCAGGAGTGGGAAAGTATAATCTTCCTCTTTAGAAGAAGTAACTGCAAAGTTAACAGAGCAAGGAATGTGGCTATAGGGTTGGGGGAGGAATGGAGTAATTGATTCAATTTACCACACCTGCCGTATGTTTGGCGCTGAGCTGATAACTGCTTCACACGCCTTAGCAGATGTAATACATTCTCTCTTTTCCCTCCTCCGCCTCTTTCTCTGTCCTTCTCTGATAAATATGTTTATTATCCCAATTATACAGTGGGGGTTAGAGGGTCGAAGTCAGTTGCTTAAAGTTAGTAAATGGAAGAGCTAGAATTCACAGGAAAGGTCACAAGACTTCAGACCTGAGCTCTTAACTACAGCACTGTTTTGTGGAAAAGGGGGATGCCTAGTATATAATAGAACCAGAAATCATCCCCAGACTTTTCTTCCTTCAGAACTGATGCTCTACCACACCATACAGCATCTTTTATATACAAAAGAAACCTTAACGGAACGAGCTCTTATACTAAAATAACTGATTTCTCTCCCCTCTTTCTCTCAAAACCCATATCTGATGTGTCATTTATTCTCAAATTTATAATATCTTTCAAATTAATAATCATTTCTGACTATTTCCATCACTGTTACCATGGTCCAAGCCAGCACCATCTTTCATCAGGATGACTGCAGTAACTTTACTCATTTCCCTGCTTACACCTTGCCTAAAACCTGGATCTAATATTCAAGAGAGCAGCCAAGGTGAACCTTTTAATAAGGATTAATTTTTAGACAAACCCCTGCTACAGCTCCCCATCATACTTATAGAAAAATTCAGGGCTTCCCTGGTGGCACAGTGGTTGAGAGTCCGCCTGCCGATGCAGGGGACACGGGTTCGTGCCCCGGTCCGGGAAGATCCCACATGCCGCGGAGTTGCTGGGCCCGTGAGCCATGGCCGCTGAGCCTGCGCGTCCGGAGTCTATGCTCCGCAATGGGAGAGGCCACAGCAGTGAGAGGCCCACGTACCGCAAAAAAAAAAAAAAAATTCAATCTCTTTCCAATGGACTGCAAGGCTCTCCCTAACAAGATCTCTCCACCCCTTTCCTGATTTGGCTCCATCTCCTACCATTTCCCCTTTCATTGATTCTACTCCAGTCACACTGGTCACTTTGCCATTTCTCAAAAAAGTCAGGTAGGTTCCAGTCCTAAAGCCTAAGGCCTGGCTTTTGTACTGGAATTCTCTCCTGGAGTCAATCTTTATGGAAATAGCCATCTATTTACCTCCCTCATCTCTTTCAGTTGTTTGCTGAAATGTCAATGAGCCTTCCTTGACCCCCAATTTAAGACTGAAAACTCCCTCCTCCCTTACTTCATGTCAATTTCTACCCTACAACCCCCCAATACCTTTATTCTACTATACTTTTTCCTTTCTGCTAACATTTTTAATCTTATAACAAATCATGTAATGTAAAGACATATTATCTACTGCCCATCACCCATTGTTAGAATATAAACTCAAGGAGGTAAGTTCTTAGACTGTGCTGTTTACTATTGTATCCTAAATAGTAAGAAGTGTGTCTGTAACATAACTTGGTAAACGTTTGTTGAACCAATGAATGAACTGCTCACAGAGGCAGGGTTTCCATAGTATATAAAGTTTGGAAAAAGACCAATGTGATTTTGTAATGAATGTGGGATCTACAAATCACTACCTTTGTGACTTTGAGCAAATTAATTAAGAGCCCCAATTTTCTCTGAAATGATAAGCAGACTGTCAAGGTCTCATGAAACAACTTTCATTTTGACAGTTTCATGGTAATTGGAATTCCAGCATCTGGCCTCTGGAGTTTAGCCAAGAACTGGGAGTTTACCAAAGGAGGGACAGTGTTATTTCTGACCATGTGGATTCCAACTACATATTCAAGATTCATTTATAGCTTCTCTTAAAATGGAGAACTGCCGTTTACAATGAGCCTTCTTCCTTGCCCCTTCCACCAGCAGCCAGTTATTCTTCCTTCAGGCCAAGCGTGTAACACCATCACTTCTCTAATTGCAAGCAGTCACTGTAGCTGCTGGAGGAAGCGGGTGGGGTAAGTTGGCTTTTAGCTAGGTTTAAGGCAGCAGGGAAAGTCTGTTTTGCTGCTGCCGTTGCTTGATTGGCATTACAGTTGGGCATGGGAGAGAGGAAGTGTATTAGTTTAGCTTAGCTACGGCTGCCATAACAAAGTACCACAGACCTGTTGTCTTAAACAACAGACATTTATTTTCTCTGTCCTGGGGCGAGCAGTCTGAGATCGAGGTGTTGACGGAGTTGATCTCTTCTGAGGCCTTGCACCTTGGCTTGTAGGTAGCTGTCTTTTCCCTGTGTCTTCACATAGTCTTTCTTCTGTGTGTGCTCATGTCTGTCTCTGAGTTCCTTTTTCTTATAAGGACACATGTGCTCATGTCTGTCTCTGAGTTCCTTTTTCTTATAAGGACACCAGTCGTAATGGATGAGGGGCAACTCTAATGGCTTCATTTAAACTTAATTACTTCTGTAAAGTCCCTATCTCCAAACATAGTCACATGCTGGGGAACTAGGTTAGGACTCCAATATAAGAATCTTGAGGGGACACATTTAACCCATACCTGGGAGCCATATGAATGAAGACAACAAGAAATCCATTATTTATGTTTGTTCAAGATGCCGTCTCAATACTTCTCTGCTCTCATAAGTAGAGCCATTCTTTGAGTATAGAGGTAAAGTTACTAGGACAAGCGAGCCATGCAGAATGGAAAATACTCATTTGGAGTGTAAGTGGGTGGGTGGGTGTTCACTAAATATTGAAATATACTTTGAGGTATACAGAGCCACTTTCAAAAATTCAAAAATGAATAAAGAATAGTTATAATTGTGAAATAATGGCAAGATTTCTTATTACTAACCCCTTTTCTGTCACAAATAGAATTGTTTCTCTCATATAATCTGTTTGCCAGTTTTGAGTTCATCCCATATTGCCAAAAAGAGTAAAATTAATATTTCACTGAATAGCTGAGTGTGTTGACAATTCAGTCTGTCCTCTTGCTTTGAACAGTATCACATACTGGATAACTAAGGATCAAGTAATTATACTGTTACAGGGAGCCTATCACTGCAGCCTTCCAGACTGACATCAGACCCTTCTCTAGAACACTTTCCAGACTCATCTTTTCAATGCATCTCCCAAGGATTGTAAAGCCAGCCTGATGAATCTCTCTGGCTAATTTCAATCTGTTATTCTTTCTCATTTAGTATTTGACCTCCTTGATCTCTAGGTCCCAGGAATCTTGTTATTACTTAGCATAATTTTTAAAGCATAAATAAAAATCAATTGTCTTCCTTCTTTTAAAAATATAATATTTTCTATTTACTATCACATTCTTAGATATCTACCTTGTATGAACAATATGTTTTTGATATTTACTGTAAACATTCAAAACAATTACTCTGAGTCTCATATATCATCATTCTGGGGCTGAGAACTCCACAGGTTTTTATAGGGTCATTTTAAATCACATAGTTTATTCTGAAGCTAAGGGCTCTAATTATTCAGTCCCCATGATTCTCCATATTTCATTGTCTGCCACATGTGAGGATTGATATTTCTGAGTGGGAACTCTCAGTGGGTTGTTTTTCTTTCTTTTTTTTTTTTTTTGCCAGGAGTTAGTAAACCATGTCCTGGAACCAAATTTTTGTCAGCTGCCTGATTTTGTCAATAAAGTTTAATTGGAACACAGCCATACCTATTCATTTGCATACATAGAGTTGAGTAGTTGAAGAAGAGACTGTAGGCTTACAAAGCCTAAAATATTTATTGTCTCTTTACAGAAGAAGTCTGTCAATCCCCATGTTATGAAAAAGGCTACAATAAATATGACAATCTCTATTTTTATTATACATGGTTAGACAACATCTAAGTGGGCATAGACTCTCACTGGAACTATTTTTATCCTTAATGCATTGTAATCCTAGTTGATGCCTTTAAAAAATTTCCTGAATTTACTTCTTTGCCGTAAACTTTTGAGATCAGTTTGTACAGATTTGTCTATCAATGGTCATTACTGTCATTGAAATGTATTTTGTCTAAAAAAATGCATTTAACATGTAGTTGTGTTACTGTATCTCTAACAGTATGACTTCTAAGTTTACTATGGAATACTCAGTTTTTATATGTTTACTTTCATATTTTAATTATGTTTTTATTCTTTCAGTGTCGATTTTGTTTGGAGTTGGGTGCTAAGATGTAAACTGACTGGTAAGTGACATCACGTTTCTTAATATGATGCATTTTTTTTTTAATAGAAATAGATATTCTGGTACCCTGGCCCTCAAAGCTTTAAACCAAGAGCCATGATTTATGGGGATTGGAATATTCTGTTCTCTTCCTGTAGATGTGCAGATAAGGTATCTACAGAAATACTTTTTTTATTGTTTGTTTTTTCATCCCTCACTGAATAATATGAAATGCAAAACAGTTCAGTCTGAAAAGTGGCAAAAATAATTGAATTAATGATTTATAGAACATTTAATGTTTGTGTCATCATGACACAAATTATATTTTAAAGGGAAATGAGGGTTCATATGAATAACGGGAAAGAAGAAAAATAGGGAAACTAACTTGAGAGGAACTGTGGATTGTTAATTTCTATAAACAATGTAATTTGCATGGATTTTATATTTTTTAAACTTTTTAGCATTGCATGAAAAATATGGAATGTCTCTGAAATTCTTCTCATATGACTTAGAAATATGGAAATGAATGATCCATTTTTGCTCTAGAATATGAATGGGATGAAGTATTGTTTCTTTTATGCATCAAAGTAATAAACTCTTGTCAGAAAATGTTAGATTTTCAGATATTGTAGCGTGCACATTTAATAATCAAGTTTACAAGAACTTGCTAATTTTATCTGGGGTTCAATTTCAAACTGAGTATTTTTTGAGAGTTAATTTAATAATTTTAATGACAGATGGTATTTTCTGTTGTTACTCATGTAGCGTTCAAGTTGAAGTAACAATAATTGTGAAGCCACAGGTTTTATGATGAACCGGGGTAAATCTAGTTTCTTTCTTGGTAAATAATTCAGATGGTCTGTGGATCTACACTCCTTATGGATCTATGTAAGTTAGCTGAGAAGCAGTACAACAGGAAGAATTTTATTCTTGACTTAAGTGTATAATAAATCAGGTGGGTTTTTCAACTGGGAATTGTTGGTGTTTGCATCTCTCTATTACTTCATTGAATAATGTAAGATATCTTGTGAGAGTCATTGGAAATACAATTACATATAATTTTATTTATGATTTAGAAATTGGAATTTATATAACATCTATATATGGTATTTTTCTTTTGGACAGACAGCTTAACAATACATTTTTAATCATCTCTTTTGAGGATATAAGAGGAAATATTATTATAGGAGTCAAAATATAATACTGCTTATTCTATACCACCTAACCTGCTCGTTATCATTTTATAATAGTTGATTTGCTCCCATAGCATTTCTCTTTTACATATTTATTTTGTAAGTGAGACAGTGCTGTCTGATATGACCACAGGCAAATATGAAAATGTGGAATTACAACCCACATTATATGTATCAGTTGAGAACATGCTGAAATAAAAGCATTATGAATTTTTAAAAGTGGCCCATGAAAACCTAGAAAAATTAGAATGAATAAAAGGAGAATGCAAATAAATTAAATCAATAAATATAAAATATAGGAGTTGCAAAGTGAGAGACCACATTATTATGTACAAAGTGGAGTATTTTGATGTGAAAATGCTATCCATAAAGTAGGAGTTTAGGGTATCTGATGATATGTTTGGTTGTTTAGTATATTTTAATATTAATATATTTAAATAAAATATATGATACGTGTTGATGCATCTTTCTTGAAAATGTGCCACATGAATTCGTCATCTTAACTAGGAACTATCTAATTGGCAGTTATATTAGAGGGAATCATAGTATAGGAGACTGCAGAAAAATGCTATAAAGGGTCTCTTGAAATTTAGTCTGGGAAGAACTAGTCATTAACTAGCCGTGTTGGTGAAGTTGAACAGCCATTTAATGGGTCCAAAGAAGCAGCCTTGGGTTTTGATTCCTTCACTTCTTACCTCTCAAAAGGACAACCATATTTAGTACTGGTATTTTCATATTTTATTTAACACCACAATAAAGCATTCATAAGGAATATATAAATCTATGTGTTAAATCAGGACAAAAATAATGGTTTATTTGTGGTACTGAACTCGAAACATGAGAAACTGACACATATAATTCAAATACTTCATATGGATGAAGGAGTATGTCTAACTTTTATAAGTAAGCATCTATTTCCCAAACAATTATAACATGATGAATTCAGATGTGAAGAACGGTTGTATCAAAGTCTTACTTTCAAGTCTGAAATGACTCCCTCATGCAATGTAAGAATTTCTAACTGGCTTGGATATTCTTTCTGATATATAAACCCTGATGAACAAGAAAATCATTTGTCTAAAGTAGTTTGTTAGCATTTCCCAAGCACACAACTCTTACTAAAATTTGTTTTCTTGATAATGTCACATATCAATTAAAAGTCCAAAAAGATATATGCATTCACTAAAATAATCAGCACTGTTTCAGGTTGACATTTGTCATTAAAAATTATGACTGAAAGCATAATTTAGATGTTGATACCTACTGTAAAATGAGTAAAAGTTTACTTGTAAGTGAAATGTTGTAGCTATATAATGTCTCATGGCTATAAGGTCTATGAGGGTAGAGACTCTGGTTTACTATTGAACAGAAAGTACTTGAACAGAAAGTACTTGGAATATAATGGACCTTAATAAATATCTTGATTTAGTAAATTAATCAGTAATATTTTTGAGGGTAAGACTCTGGGTAAATAGAGAATTTTATTATTATTATTGTTTTAATTATAGTATGTGCAAAACAGCATCCTTGGATTTGGTAAGGGAACAGTATTGCCTATGATTAAAAGCAAGGACCCTGGATCTAGAATTTCCAGTTGATAATTCTGGCTTATACAAAGTATATAACCTGTGCATCTCTATGTTACATTTTCATCATCTCCAAGTACTGAATGAATGAATCCTTGTACTGTGCTTAAAGATGTTCCTATCACACAGTAAGCATTGTGTAGTTATTAGTGATTATTATTACTGTTTTTATTGTGGCTGTTGTTAGAAGTCAGATGTCTTCTATGCTTCATGGGTTCATATTGTAGTAGGAAAAATACATAAACAAAACTAACTCTAATGCTATAAAGTATGATACATTTCAGAAACTTGAAATGGAAAGAATACGTAATGTGTGAGAATTTGGAATTGTTTCATGCCTGGCCCTGAATGATGTCACATTATTGTGAAATTTCTTATGCATATGTCAGCATCAGAAAATAGCAAGGGCGGCATTCTGGGGAAGATGAACAGTGGAGAGTAGTTAAACTAAAGAGGCTTGAACAATCAACAAAACGGCCTTAACCCTAAATGGCTTTTAAATATTAATTAATTTACTAACTAAATATCCTGTTGTCAAAAAATAATCATTTTATGTCATTTCTTACTATCATTTACTCTTTAACTTGGCTTTCAAGGGCATTCAATGTCAAGGCCCAATACACCTCTCCAACCTTATCTTCCAGCATTCTTTACCTACCAGTCCAGTTTTATGTCCCAGCCATCATTTTTTCTCTTTTTTCCTGAACACCACTGTAGTTTTGTACATTTTACCTCTACCTCAAAGGCTCTTATAACTACTCCTGCACAGGACAAAATTCTAGCCTTCTATAAAATTCCTTTTTCCAAATGTTGTTTCCTTTATAAAGCTTTTCCTGACTTTCTGTGTAATTTCAAGTTTAGCAGACAGACCAAATACACACACATACACACCCCACAATGCAGAGTGGTAGATTAAATTCTCAATTTATTTAATCAAGGATAGAGAATCTTATGAGAAATGAGTTTGGCCACCCAGAACTGGAACAGATGCAGTCTATTTCAGTAGTATTCCCTTGGCTCCCAAATCCCTAAGGAGTGGGGGCTGGCATGCCTCTGCCAGTGATACTGTCCACGTACAGTAGAGTCTTGTCTTGCTGATTGGAGAAGCTTAATTTCTTACTGGGCTATGGTCCTTACTTAATCGATGTTTTCATTACAATCCATGAAGAATTATACATACAATCTATATGCTTCCATTTAAGGGAAAAATTGATTCCTGCCTTTTGAACTAATCTCACGGACAGTGAAGGGGTTTCATCAACTAGGGAAAGTGGGAATATGGTTCTGAGTAGCTGCATTGAGGATGCCAACACTGCAGAAAACTTTTTAAAAATGTCTCTACACAATATTAGATTTTTCATCTTCTAGCTTCCATAACATTTTCTTTCTACTATGAGCCAGGCTGTAGGCTGGGGACTGCAAACCAGTAGATGAGATACAGTCTGGTCTTCATGGAGTCATGGTACAGTAGACAACACAGAGCAATAGCCAGCTAATTTGATAAACTTGGCAGTAACCTAGGTGTCCTTTGTTAGGTGAAAGAATAACAAAACTGTGGTATACCTGGGCAATGGAATATTATTTACTGCTAAGATAAAATGAGCTATCAAGCCATGAAAAGACATGGAGAAACCTTAAATGCACATTACTAAGTGAAAAAAGTCAATGTTGAAAGAATACATACTATATGATTTCAATATATAACATTGTGGAAAAGACAAAACTATGGAGACAGTAAAAAGATCAGTGGTTGCCAGGGATGGGGCAGGGGCAGGGTGCATAGGAAGAGCACAGAGGATTTTTAGCGGAATGAAAATACTCTGTCTGATACCATATGATGAATACATTTTTCCAAACCATAGAATGTTCAAGCAAGAGTGAACCCTAATGTAAACTGTGGACTTTGAGTGATTATGATGTGTCAGTGTAGGTTCATCAGTGGTAAAGTAAATATTCCACTCTGGTGGGGGATGTAGATAATGTGAGAGTCTGTGCAGTGTGTGGGTAGAGGGTATAACGGCTATCTTTGCTTTTTCTCAATTTTGCTGTGAACCTAAAACCGCTCTAAAAAAAACCTGTCTTAAATAAAATAAAAAATAAAGAAAAGTATTTTTAAAAACAAAAACAAAGAAACCAGCTAATTTGAATGATAATCTGTGTCACCACAGGGGCAAGTACTGAGTACTATGAGAGTATGTAAATAGGACATCTAATTCATTGTAGAGAAATGAGAGGTACCTTGGAGAAGGTGACACTTGAGATGTTGATATGAGTTAACTAGGTAAAGAGGTTGGAAAGAACATTCCAATCAGATAGAATACCATTTTAAAGAGCCCTTAAATATGAGTACTATATATCCAGGGAACGGCATATAATTCAGCATTCTGGTCTCTGTCTGACTAAGAGGACGTCAATGGTACGGTGCATTTTTGCGCTTTAGGGTCCAACTTATAGTATCCCCTAGTTCTGCAATTTTTTTTTTTTTTTTTTTTTTTTTTTGCGGTATGCGGGCCTCTCACTGTTGTGGCCTCTCCCGTTGCGGAGCAACAGGCTCCGGACGCGCAGGCTCAGCGACCATGGCTCACGGGCCCAGCCGCTCCGCGGCATGTGGGATCTTCCCGGACCGGGGCACGAACCCGCGTCCCCTGCATCGGCAGGCGGACTCTCAACCACTGCGCCACCAGGGAAGCCCTGCAATTTTTTTTTTTTTTTTGATGAATTACTTATTGTGGTCATATCACTGCATTGGGTGTTACATCTAAAAAATGAACGTCTTGATTCACTTACAATATTTTACTTAGACGCATATGTGCCCTGAGTGTGTGTGTATGTGTGTATTAGAGGGATAGGTAGGTAGCTAAGGGGAGAGAGAGAGAAAGAGAGAAAGAGAGACAGAGACAAAGATGTAGAGGCATTTAGGCATCTTCTAAGGCTTCAGATCACTAAAAATAATTTGGCCATGTGGTCATGTTTTTTTGTGTGTGTTTTCACAATCTGCACATGTTTCTGGAAAACTTTCCTTTGAGGAATGCCACTTTTATTAGTGACGTTTGAGTGATTATCTTAATTGACTTATAGCACATTGATTTATGTGAAATGCTTTTTTAGGCACTCGATAAATGCTTGTTGACTGACTGACTTTCACAAACATTTAAGATAAGAATGATGTATGTAGTGAAGTCATTTTGCCAACAGAAAACTAACTGGGTGCCAGGATTTGTATGCATTGTAAATCATAAGGACATGAAGGTCTAGCAACTGACCAGAAGAAGCACACAGATGCACTTTTCCAAGCAACAGATCCACTTTTCTACAGCTTATGGCTGAGAAAAAGGCTTCAGGCAGGACCAAACAGTTCTTGAGACTGACAATAGTGCAAATCCACACTATTTGATACATTTTTGTAGATCATAAAGGGTGCCATGAAATGGTATCTCCGTATCATAGACATAATAGATAAGAGCACACACTTTGGAATTAGACAGTCCTGGCTGGAGTTGACATTCACCTTCATAGTAACCATCTGTGTAACTTTTCAGCGTGTCTTTTAATTTTTATAAGAATTGGTTTGTATAGTAGGTTGAATAATGCCCAACCCTCCCTGACAAGATGTCCATATACTAATCCCTGAAAGCTGTAAATACATTGCCTGAGATGCTAAAATGGACTTTGCAGTTGTGATTATGTTAAGGGTCTTCGGGAGGTTATTCTGCATTATCTGGATGGGCCCAATGTAATTACAAGAGTCCTTATAAGAGGTCCAAGTCAGATATGGAGATGACATTACAGAAGCAGGGGTAGGAGTGATGCAAGACTGGGAGCCCAAGGGATGCAGGCAACCTCTAGAAGATGGAAAATGCAAGGAAACTCCTGTAGTTTAGTCATCTAAAAATAGGCATAATAGAGACCTCCCTAATAGGGTTATACTGTGATAGTTAACATAAAAGAGCATTAAGCAATATAGACTATAGGATTCAAAGAATGTAGAGACCAAGCATGCCTCCAGTGCTTGAGACTTTTCCTTGTTCACATAATTAAGCTTTTCAGTCTACACTTTAACTAAGCATTTTGCCTTGTAAATTGAACTTACTTATTTCATAATGTAAAGAGTAATTTTACTTACCATGGGAAGAATAGTAGAACAACCAGGAATGGGGGGGGGGAGAGAGAGAGAGAGAGAGAGAGAGAGAGAGAGAGAGAGAGAGAGAAGGTAGAAGGGAAGAGAGGAAAGAAGGTGACATTTATCTGTCTCCCATCATACCCTGCTCTTGCCCCTATCATAGCATTTACCAGGGTTTAATTTTACTTCCTGTTTACTTGTCTGTATACCTCTTTAACTAGACTTTCAAGGGCCTTTAATGTCAAGGTCCAACCCACCTCTCCAATTTTATTTTCCAACATTCTCCATCTACCAGTACAATTTTATTTTATGTTCTAGCAAGTCAACATATTATGCTATTAAATTTCTCATACATTATTTTAAAAACAACCTTAAAAGAGGTAACATTTTCCCCATTGTTAAACACAGATGTTGTGATTTACCTGAAAACCTAAATTTAATATGACTGTTGAAATGATAGTAAACCGACTAACAGCAATCGAAAACCACAAGGCAGCACTAGCACTTGGCTGGACTCTAGGACTCAAACTGGGCATCAGGAACAGGTCTTACCCTCATCCCACCTCTGCCTTGCTCTCCTTTATATAACCTTTCTTTACAGGTTGGCTCTAACCACATGTTCACAGCTGCACTTTGAGACTGATATCCTACCAGCCTGGCAACACCCATGGCAAGAAGACCACTCTTTTTTAATTGTTCTGGCCCAAGCCTTAAGCTGATGGGTCCATCATGCACAAATCTGAGGAGGAGGTGAATTACTTGATTGATTTAGACATGGGTCCATGCTCGAGCTGGAACATCAAGGAATGGTTGAAATGTATAAACCATTGATGATATGATTTTTCTTCGTTTCAGAAATAAAATTTTTTGGTTGTGTAGAGGATGTATCAAGAGAGAATATGGCACACCAATAAGGAGGTTTTGCAATAGTAGGTAACAGAGGACAAGGGCTGTCTTCTAGACTCATTAAACAGAAATCAGTCATCAGGGATCCTGGAGAAAAATCCAGAATTTATTTCCTTACTTTATGGTTGAAACAGGACAGAAGAGGAGAAATGAATTGTTCAAGGTCACATATCCAATTCAGACATACAATCTTTGTTTCCTGCCTTGCAAATATGTCTTCTCTCTTTTATATATTATTAAGGAAACCAACACGTACCTGCTCAGTTTTTCTGGGGGGAAGCAGGTTTTCAGTTTTAAATGATTAGGACTTATCAAACCAGATTGGTTCCTTAAGGTCTAATTCACCATGGGTATCCATTTTTCTATGGGTAAAACCCCTTTGTCCCAGCCAAAGGCTCAGAATCACCTTTGGCTTGAGAGTGTTACTCACTTAGAAACTTTGAAACCAGCTTGAGATGATTTTATTTATTTTTGTCTAAGATCCCACATTGCTTTTTTTTTTTAACATCTTTATTGGAGTGTAATTGATTTACAATGGTGTGTTAGTTTCTGCTTTATAACAAAGTGAATCAGTTATACATATACATATGTTCCCATATCTCTTCCCTCTTGCGTCTCCCTCCCTCCCACCCTCCCTATCCCACCCCTCTAGGTGGTCACAAAGCACCGAGCTGATCTCCCTGTGCTATGTGGCTGCTTCCCACTAGCTATCTATTTTACATTTGGTAGTGTATATGTCCATACCACTCTCTCACTTTGTCGCAGCTTACCCTTCCCCCTCCCCATATCCTCAAGTCCATTCTCTAGTAGGTCTGTGTCTTTATTCCCGTCTTGCCCCTAGATTCTTGATGACCTTTTTTTCCCCTTAGATTCCATATATATAATGTTAGCATACGGTATTTGTTTTTCTCTTTCTGACTTACTTCACTCTGTATGACAGACTCTACGTCCATCCACCTCACTACAAATAACACAATTTCGTTTCTTTTTATGGCTGAGTAATATTCCATTTTATATATATGCCACATCTTCTTTATCCATTCATCCGATGATGGACAGTTAGGTTGCTTCCATGTCCTGGCTATAGTAAATAGAGCTGCAATAAACATTTTGGTACATGACTCTTTTTGAATTATGGTTTTCTCAGCCCACATTGCTTTTGAAATTTTGGCTGAGTCCAAAGTCTAAACAATAATTCAAATTCATCCATGCAACAAATATTTCCTTAATATCTACTATGGCCGGAGACTGGGCAAGGTTAGGGAGACACTGTGATGGATAAGCTAGTTCAAGGACTCAAAGATTCTGAAGAGCTATACAGACAAGTAAACAGGAAGTAAAATTAAACCCTGGTAAATGCTATGATAGAGGCAAGAGCACGGTACGATGGGAGACAGAGCAAGGACCGCTACTGGGTGTTGCTGGAAGGGAAGGTATAGAGTTGGTCAGTAAAGACAATGGGATAGTTTTTTGGTTATTTTTTTAAGTCAAGAAATAGGCCTAAAAGACGTCAAGGAATTGGAGAGATGATAGGAGGAGGAGCCATAAACAGAGACCTAGAATAGCAGTATTCACAAAGGCATGTGATAAAAGGGAAGCTAAAGCAAGTTTGACATGTCTGAAGCATAAAGTGGCATTTGAAGGGTTTAGGGTAGATATAGTGGAGAGTGGAAAGACTGAAGAGATAAATAGGGGCCAGGAAGGAAGGATCTGGAAAAGCGTGGAAAGGAGTTTGTACTTTATTTGGGACATGCAAGGATTTGCATTGCAAAGGGGAACACAATCAAACTTCTGATTTTGAAAATAGGTCTCCGTCTATAAAGTAGTCACTGTATTTGGAGAAAGGTGAGCCTAAGAAAGGGAGTTCAAATAGTAGGCTCTCCAACCTAATTAAGTATGGTTATGAATCAAGACTAATAAATACAGGTATATTTGCTTTCAAAATTTGTAAGCAAGAATTAATAAGATGATACTTGAAGGCACCCAGTTTGCATATTTTATCAGTTTGAAATTAAGTAATGGATAAAGATATTACTTAAATACCAAATACAGACATGCATACCATGAACCAGAATACATGCTAGGGTCTGGTGGTACTTAAGATGTTTAAAGTTCCTGCTCTTATGTCATCCTAACAAGGGAATAAAATTATGATAAAATTACTACTTCATAAGACTATAGAAGCATTTCTGATAGAATGATTAACTTATCCTGCATAGAAGGAATGGGAAAACTCCACAGAAAAGGCAATTGAGCTTCATCTTGAAATATTTTGTCTAGAAGATAAAGAATACAAAAAGATTTTAGAACCAAAACATGAATAAGACATGAACTAAAACATGAAGTCATGAATAGTTTTTAATATCTAATGAACAGCAAATAAACAGGTATAGTAGTGAAGGTGCAAGGGTGCAAGAATGAGAGAGTGGTGCAGAAGAGATCCCAAACCACAGACTAAGGAGTTAAGATATTTTCTCTTAGACAATAGGAAGTTATCTATGTTTTAGCATGATAGTGACATGCTCAGATCTATATACTTGAGAGAAACAGTGCCAGGAATGAAGAAAGTGTATAATGTATAAAAGCGTAGCCAAAACAAGAGCCAAAGGCCATTGGTCAAGAGGTCTAAGTCAGTGGTTCCTAACTCTTCAAGGTGGAAGTCCATTCTAAATGTATTTTTTCCCCCATATTCCCACTTGGTGGCAGCTGTACTTGCCCTTATGGAAACTACGTTAAGTTTCATGTGCACATATGCCTCCAGAGACCTCTTACAATAACTCTGGGGCTCCTCAGTGATTTGAAGAGTGATGACTTAGCACTGATAGAGTTTGATAGGTGTGCAACTGAATCAGGACAATAATAATGAAGATGCAGATTGAGAATTGTTCCAAGGGAAGAATGAGAGGACGTTGGAGCAGTAGCCTGGGTAAGAGATGGTGTGGCTTGCCTTAGGATGGTATTAGAGATGCACTGACAGAAGTCAAATTGGAAGTATATTTTGAAGGTAAAGCTGACAGAATGTTGATTGGAGTTGAGTCATAAACTTGAGAAATGAACAACTTGGTGAGTCGTGGGGTCTTATGTTATGTTAGGGATCACTGGGGTGTAGAATAGGAATCCAGAGTTGAGTATCACCATTACTCTCTATTTGCTTTCTCCTGTGTATGGTTAGTTTTATTGTCTGTCTTCCCACTATAAAACGAGTTTAATACAAACAAGGACATCGCCCTACTTCTAACGATTTCCATACAGCGAGGCTCACAGCAGGTACTAAATATTTGTTGAATAAGTGGATTTACCAGAGCCTCTCTGCTTTTATGTTTTGTTATATGTTGGGTAATGTTAGGAGTGAAGTTTCTAGAAACAGACTGGGTTCAAAACTTAGTTTCAGTACTCACTAGCTATTTAACTCTGGGTTACTTCATCTTAGCCTCAGTTTCTTCATCAATAACAACAGCACCAGCAATAATGATAACAATAGACTAATGATAGTCCAACCTCATAAAATTCTGGTGGTTAAATAAATTAGTAAATAGAAAGCAATTAGAGTAGTGTCTGGTAAGCGGTTAAGTGTTCAGGGAATGCTACCTATTAAAAATCATTATTTGAAGAAAACCTCCAGGTAAAAATATGTTTGAAAGACTATCTCTGTGAAAGGATATTTTCTTGGTTAAATAATAATTACAAAGCACGCTGCACTTGAGACACTTTTATATACACTAATTATCCTTTTTAGATATTTGGGTACTGGCCTGGTTTAATAGCAAAAAGAACTAAACTGTAGCAGCAGTGGCAGGGTGCTAAATCTGGCTTCTGGGTTTTATGAGTGTGTAGAAGTGCAGGTACCAGTGGTGGGTTGGAGGCATAGAGGACAGATAGAGAAGTATGACTCAGAGGCCATCATTGGTGAGTTTTTAGCAGTGTGATTTAAAGGTAGTCCAAATTGAGTTTATGTCCATTTTTAATACCGTCTCCTATAGGAGTTTTCTATTTTGTTTTGTTCACAGCAATTTAATTGTTTCTGAGACTTTAAATCTTGTGAGAAGACTTGTGAGTCTTGTAGTGCTTGGACCCAGTGTCTCCAAGTGGAGAATTTATCCCTGGCTATCCATGCCACGCTACATACACTATGCCATCCATCTCCATGAGTACCAGGAGAGGCTTCGGGGTCTTTGCCTCTCTGAGAAATTGTGTGACACACCTGCTATTCCTTAGAAAATGAAACTCTTGAGATAAATGTTTGATGTGCTTTCATCTTCTTTACAGTTCTCATTTCTCTAAATATGCATTGGTAGAGAAATCTCTGAAGCAGAAAGGTGAGTCACCTTACAAAGCCAGTGACTGCAAGGACGATTACTCTTCTTTGCCCTGCAGGTCATTTATTATGGGTGAGAGAAACATCACCCCATAACCAGACTATGTGCTATTAATGCAAAGGGCTTTGAAGTTGGTTTTTGTGCAGCTGCTGACAATTCTTATGGCCAATATGAAATTTTGTGACTCTGAGCAACTGAAATTCTTCATGCAAATATTTAAGTAAGTCTGATGACCTAGGATGAGTTCCTAGAACATTGGATCTTAGAAACACAATGACATTTCAAACAAATCATTTTTAACTGACTGAAAAAAATAATAACCATGACATTTAATGCCTGCCATGTACCAATTCTACCATGTAATTTTTATCATTCTAGTTTTAAAGGTAAAAATAGCTGGAGCCCAGAGTGGTGAAATATCTTGCTCAAAACCATAAAGCCAAATTTAGATCTTGATCTCAAACCCAGGAACATCTTCGTGCCACTCAGGCTTTTTCTGTTATATCTAGTCTCCTCTCAAATTATTTTAGATGGGGCACATGAGGGACTTTTGTCAGTCACAGAAGCTGTGTGGATTCTGCAAAGGCTCTCTGGGCTGTCTACTGGAATCCTTGATTAAAACGCCATTGCAGGGGTAGAAAAATATTAGAATTGTATCCTACAAATTCAAGTTATCTGTCTTCTGTATGCTGTACATTCCTCACTGGGTGCTTGATAAATATTAATTATGATAATGCTTCACAGAATTTATTAAGATTAATGTATCTCCAGAAAGTGGTTGGACTCCTTGAGAAGAAGCTCTATCAATTCAGTATGAGATTTCACTTTATTATAACGTAATTTAAACTGAGATAAAAAGAAGAGATACAGCAAACACTCTCCAACTGTTCTGATTATGACTGAGAACAATGTCTTTGTATACTGGCGGTACCATCAAGGCAGCCAACATCTACCGAACACTTTCTACATGCCAGATGCTCAGCATTTAATATATGCTAATGTTTAATATTTCTAACAGCCCTTTAGGTAGACATTATTACAATATTTGTTTACCAGATATGAAAGCTGAAGTACTAAGTTATTAAATAAATGGCCAAACTGGCATAAGCCCCCAGACACTTGGACTCTGGAGTCTAACATCTAAACCACTATGGTATACTTTCTTGAATATGAATTTAAAATTGAAAGCAAAAATCACTCATTAACTTAGTCATCCTTTATTTCTTTCAAGTAACATTAATTGAGCACTTCGTGTGCACAAAGTTCTATGCAAAGGGCCTGGTGGGCTGTAGACCTAAATAAGCTTTTTACCTAAAGAGAGAACACAAGCTTAAGTATTGTGAGGCTAAGCAAAATGATGATTGTAATCAAACTGAAAGAGCCAGGGGAACTTGAAGGAAGGTGGGGATTCATTCTGACTAAAGAACATAGGAAAACTTTACATGGAAGGATGCTTTAAAGCCCTGGTAATAGGAAAACAGAATGGCTACTGAGACTGATGAAACATCAAGGAAAACACATGGAAAAATGAAAACCCATAATGTTGGGTTTGGAATGTTGGAACCCATAATGTTGCTTGGAATGTACTGAATAAACTAGCAGGGTAATAATCCCTTCTCCCGACTCTTTGCTTCTAGTCTATATTTCTGAGTTCTTATAAACAAGGATGCTCAGAAAAATCACTGGGGAGCTTCTTCAAAGCAGATACATCTTGGCTCCACATCCTAGAGAGTCTATTTCAAGTGACAAAGGTTAGAGTTTGGACATGTATTTTTGTTGTGCCCACTTAATTAAAAGCCACAGCTATTTGTTAATTGTCAAGTCAATGTGTATGCTTCCTCTCTCCTCTGGCATATCTTTGGAGCTTCCCAGTTTTTTCTCCATTTCTGCTTTCATAATACACTTTTGAGACATACCAGAAATAATTCCTCAGAAATGAAGGATGAGAAGAAGTATACAGGCTTAAATAGATTTATTACAAACAATTGTGGTTGTTACAGTCAGCACTTTAAAAAGATATATCCTAGGTCTTACCCTTTCATATCTTTGCTATGTATTTCTAAATACCCAATTATGTGTTTCACTAAACTATGTTCTTTATCACACAATGCAGAGGACAAGGAAAATAATCTCAAAGTAAAACTAGAAATATAAATCATGCATAATGTACTACTTTTGTCTACATATATCTATACACAAATAAAGAATCATTAGAAAACAGGTAGGGGTTTCCCTGACCCAGGTCTCTAACCTTGTCATTCAAAGCTAAGAGTGTAACTTGCTCCCTTATCACCCACCTCTGTCTTGGGAAACTCTCTGACCTCTTTCTTAGTGTGCCTCTCCAGGGTATACTTCTTAGTAGTCCTAAAGCCCTTCAGCCTTACAAGGGCACCATCTGTACTTCCTTAGCAAATCCTCTATCCATAGTTGATGTCTCTTAAAGCTTTTATGGTTGTTAAAAGTGAACACACACACACACAGAAGCACACACATGTGTCTGTGTGCGTGTATATGTGTAAAATCGTAATTCCCCTGCTTACTGCACTTCCTTCTTCCTACACTCTTACTTCTCAGTAGAATTGCTGGTCACCACTTGGTTCCTCCACCACCTGTCTTCCATCCTTTCATCCCCTAAGATAAATTTGCTGTGTGATGCAGAGTTTTCCAGAGGAGCTCAGCTTGGGTCCTGCTTACACACTTTCCTACAAAATGGAAGTAAGGTATCAATGTAGAGAACTAGAAAGCAACAGCACCAGATTTTGAGCTGAAGGGTTTTGCGGTCCAATACCATTCTGTATGAATGGTCCAATACCATTCATACATATACCATATATATGTGTGTGTGTATGTGTGCGTGTGAGTGTGTGTATACATAAAAAATATGGACAGAGATCCTTTTAGTTGATATTTAATGAACAAGTGCAATGAGTATGCCAGATCTTGGTCTAGGTTCTAAGGATACAATGCTTAACAAAAGTAAACACATTTCCATTTCTTAAGGAACTTGCAGTCTAGGAATAGAGGCAAATATTAATCCACTTATCAAAGAAGTGTTAAATTACCATTGTGATAAGTGTGAAAAGAAAGGTAAATGCTTGTATATAATTTGTGTGTGTGTTGGGGGCGGGAGGTAATACGGACAGGAAGTCCAGCTTAGGTTTTTATGAAGAAGTAACTTGTAAGTGTATACATGAAGAATGAATAGGAGTTTCCTAGGTAAGGTGGGATAAGAAGAGTATTCTAAGAGAAATCATGGTTCACAAAGGTTGTGGGACTTGAAAGAGTATGAATTGTTTAAGGTGTTCAAAGAAGACCCCTTTGTAGGTTGAGGCTGAAGGTGTAAGACTCAGTAAGACCGTGCATGGTTAAATATTTGTATCATTTTGCCAGTGCAGTGGAAAGTCAGTGAAGGATTCTAAGCAGGGAGATGACAAAAAGATTCTGTTTAGAAAAGATGCCTCTGGCTGCAGAGTAGAGGAGATTGGGAGGAGGATAAAAGTAAATGTGAAGAGATTAGTTAGTCCTGTTTGTGGTCCTGTTGAGAGATCGTGAGAATTCACACTAAGGTTATGATATATGGAGAGATTTCAATAGGCATAAAATCTGTTCAGGAAGTAAATCAACAGCAATTGGTGATGGATTGGATTTAAGCTTGTAGAAAGAAGAGAGATCAAGGATGTCTCCTAGGTTCTTTATTTGCGTGAGTGGATGAAAAGTGTACCAATTTATTGAGAACAGGAGAATAGAATAAGAATGTGTTGCTTCATTATTCTATTAATGATGGACGAATATATGAGAAATGCACAGTATACCAGTAATCAAAGGCATTCAATTATCAAGCATATCTTGGATAATTGCTAAATGCGCCAAAACACACAATATTGTGAGGATTGAGAAAAAGTAAAAAACATACTAAAAAAATCATATGTTGATCACATGTTGAAAATCACATGTTGATTTTTCCACTGATAAAGTTGGGATGATTAAGTCTATTTACGAGTAAACTTTTATAATAATGTGGTCCATAGTAGATGCTCAATATAATATTTGTTGAATGAATCAGTGATAGTTCAAAGAGGCAAAGTATCCATAGTATTTGATGATTAGTAAGAATTCAGTATTTTATTTATTAATTTAGTTCAAAATAATATACAAAAACAAATAATTTGTAAATGAGAAAGAATCATAAACAAAGTGAGATTTCACTTTAATCCCAGAATAAGTCATGATTATAGTCTTTATAAATTTAGTTTTGCTATCCCTCCATTCTCTCACACATCACACATGCACACTTGGCTTTAGAATCCAAGAAAGGGTTAACTCATTCTTAGTGGTGACCACGTAAAGAGGCATATACACTAAGGAGTCTTAAAAGATGTATAATGAAGATGTGAGAGTTTTCTCCAACCACTTGAGTAATTTGGGCCACCAGATGTCACTACAGATTAAGCGACGGTGAAAGTCTTCCCACAGTGTAAATTCTACAGAGGCTTTTGACAAGGTAGGCAAATACAAGAGGATGTTAATATTTAAAGAAAAATAATCGGGCAGTTGCTTTGACTTTTTTTTCTTTCTTTTTGCCTTTTCTCCAATGTATCTTGAAGAATTAAATTAAGAAAAATTGTTCCTGTTGCATATACTATCTAATTTTGCATAACTTTTGTCTTCTATCCTAATAAAAAAGAATAGATGTTACAGTCCAGCAGAGCATATTTTTTGTTTCAGCAATTTGTTTGATTGTGAGCAATATTTTTCAAGCTCCATTTTTCTCTGACTTCATAAAAGAAGACTGTCCCAGCTCACTCATATTAATGACCCTTTACACAACTATCTTGCTTGTAAGGGGTGCAGCTCAGGCTGAATATGTTTCCATTATTGTGGCCACCTATAATGGGTAGTTAATCATGAAGAAAATTCATTAGCTGAATGTCACCAGAAACCTGTGTCGTGTGGCAAATGAACAGGGGACAGCCAGTTTGAGTTTTAATTTCTGCAATGAGCTCTTGTTGTAAAACTCCTTTCCTCCATATGAAATTGGACAGAGAATTAACGACATGACAAATAGCTGGTGGAACTTGACAAGAGGCCTTGATTACAAGAGAGTTTATTTCTGTATGTATTTCCACAAATTCTTCATTGGAAGAAGTTATATTCTTGCATGCCCTGAATTTTACTTTTTAAGCAATGAAAACTAAGGAAATGAAAGCAGATACTGTCTTTGAGCAAGACTCAAAACTTTGGTCTTTGTTAACCAAAATTCTTTTGTGAATCAACTTCAGTTCCAACTTCTTGACAGAATACTGGATATGTCACATGTTAATGCAATATTTATTCAAAAAATACTTCTTGAGAACCTACTGTACACCAGGTACTTTTCCAGGTGTTAGGGATGCATTAACAAATAAGACTGAAACTATGGGCCCTCATGAAGATTATCTACTACTACAGAAGGATGAGGGGATATGGAGAAAGAAAATAAACAATTGAGCCATAAATCATTTTATACATGTTCTATAAAAAATACAGGTAGTACTATAGAAAGTAACTAGAAAGTGATGGAGCATAATGGGAGGAGGTAACCATATTAAGTTTCAAGCATTGGGGAGTGAAATGAAAAGGCTTCAACTTTACAACCTTTACCTCCTAGCCTAAGAAAGAGATTGACTCCCTATTTCATTACCAACTTGAAAATTCTCAGTGAGGAATATTGGCCCAGTTACTTATTATTAGAGCAATTAATTCTGTCTAATAAGACAGGGTTTAAGTTAGCAAATAACTTCCAATAGAAGGACATGGTTGGTGTATGGTAGGAGTTCCCATAGGAAGGGGGGAAGTGAAGGGCAGATGAAATAGTAGGTGTCTGCTGAAAGATTAAATGTAGATCTCACTAGATTTTGGTGCAGTTGACATACACATGCCTGACTGGCGATAGAGTGAACAACTGGCACAAATCTTTTTGAAAGTAATTTAGCAAATCATTTCAAGAGCCAAAGGAATATTCACTCCTTCTTTGACCTATCACTGCATTCTGATAATGCACACTATGAATTATATTTTGAAGGAAAAAACATGTATCCATTAAGATGCTTATTAAAATGTCAGTTTAATAGTAAAAAATAAGAGACTGGGTACTTAACAACATTTGGGAGGCTATGAATTTATGGTATATCACTCAGCATGAAAATAATAAGTACTTTTCTTATAATAATTAAGAGCATTATGGAACAAAATGGACAATTACAATAGTAAGATAAAATGAAAGCATGGTTTGAAGATATCTGTGGTTTCATTATTTTATATTAAGTATATGCATTCATATGGGAAAAAAACCAAAACATAGTAAAAGGGAGCTATTTATTTGATACACTTAATAAGGATCCTTGAAGATCTACACTGTTTTGCCGGGTTTGAGGGTGCAAAGAGGAATAGCTTTCCATCAGTTATAGCTGTTCCATCAAGCTGTTAATGACCGGGAGGTCCCATATATATGTATGTGGAAAGTAGGATAAATTACTTTGGTTTGTGAAAAGTTCACAGGGATGTAGGGAAAAGAGTGAATGAAGAGAGTATTTCTTGACCATCTATTGTGTGTTAGGCCTCTTCTAGGGACTTTAATTTGTATATTTCCTTAAGTCTTAATGAAAAACCTATAATTTTGATTTTATCATGCCTGATTTATTTGTGGATAGACTGAAACTTTAAATAAATAATTTGAGTATGGTCGCTGTTGCAATAAGTAGTAAATCCATATTTAAATATTTGGTTTTAGATCCCTAAACACATACTCTACTTTCTCCTTGGGAATATTGAGTCAAAATGGGGAGAGAAAATTTAGGGAAATGAGGAGGATTTTCTCATAAAGGATTCACAGAGGAAATGGCTTTTGCTTTGGGTCTTAAATGCAGAGGGAGAGCCTGTTAGGTCATTGTTCCAAGTTTGGGAAGCTGTATGTGCAAAAGCACTGAGACCTGAAGTTGCTCCATGTGATCAGCGCATGACACATGTATAGTGGCTGGACAGGAACCATATGAGGAAAGAGGTGGGACATGAGACCAAGAAGTTTGATTGAGGTCAAAGGGGATACAATGTAAATGCTCTGCTGGCCATAGCAAGGAGGTTGACCTTAATATCTGAGGTGGTGAAACACTAAAGGATCTTCAAATTTGTAAAGAGTGTATTTGTTCCTTTGCCTAGCTGTACCTGGTCCAGTTGCAGAAGCTGGAGACAGTTCTAAAAAGGAAGGCCATCCATTACACCTCAAGCAAAAAATATTGTTACCATTGTTGACAGAATCATAGAAATTAACATCAGAGCAGTTTGAAATTAGTTCTCTTGTACTCCGCAGTGCAGTATTTCTCTCTGTTCAATCCTGACTCTAGGCTGAATGGATTTGCTTATCAGTGTTGCTGCTTCTTGTTATTGTAGGTAGTTTTCCTGCTCTTTTTAGTTCTCTATCATCAAAGGTGTTGGTGTGAAAGTAGAACCTTTGTTTAAAATTTCATTAGCTATTTTGATAAAATATTCTTTCATTTCTAAGATTTTAAATGTACTCCTATGAGCTTTTATATTTCTAAATGGAGTAATTTTCTGAGGAGCCTTTTTATATAGTATATAATTTTAGCACTATTTTATCCATGCTGTGGCGCTCAACCAAGAGTTATATATGTGTGTGTGTGTGTGTCTATGCATATGTATGTATACACACATGCATACACATATACATATATGTATATACACACACATATATATGAACATATAGAAATATTCAATTATATATATCATATAGCAAAAATTATATATATATACACATTTGTTATGTATATATGTATTATATTTTTGTAAGAATGTAGACCATGTTTAAAGATATATCTGGAATTCCAGATCCTTGGAGTTACAGAACAACAAAGTCTAGATCTGTATAGCTTAATTCTAGATTCAGTAATAATTAAAATTAAGATGTAGCCCAAGATGGGTTTTTCAATCTCTAACTTTCTATATTCTTTTTTATTATCTTTCTATATTCTTATTCTAATATTTGTACCTGCAGAGTTTTTCATCTTTTGAAAGTATATTGATATCATTGTTTGACTTCTCATGAAAGATAAGCTGCATTCTCAACAAGATGTGTATTTTATGCAAATGACCTGGGTTATAAGGAAAGAATCCAAGAAAGACAAACAAAAAGAACCTTTGCAACATGAACAGAACTGTGCTTTAAGGCAACATTTTTCTAGGTTTTCCATGTGCTATCAGTTTTCCTGAGGGGCTTATCTTGGGATTCATCACAGTAACAAATAACAGTGTTTCAGCATTACCACAATTTCAAATGGAAGTAAAATAGAACAAAGGCTGATGTCTTTAAAAACGAAAAATCAAAAAATAAAACTTAAAGACTGAAAATGACTGAATTGTCTTATTGGAAAACTTATAACTAAAAAAGTAAGAACCATGATACACTGATGTCTCTCCTCATTTTTTAAAGTAATCTGAAAACATGGAATATTTCAATAAGAGAAATTAAAGATTGATAGAGGGGTCAAGGATAGTACATAAATAGTTATTGCATATAACACTAACATTTGTTAAATGGATTTTTCTGTAAATTTAGATTTAAAAAGTGAATTCAATTAAGGCAATAATAAGTTTCATTCTTCTGCTATTAAATGTATGTACCTCCATGAGTAGGATGAGAAAATAAGTATATGGAAGAGACTTTTCATACTAAAATGAATTACATGTTTTTAAGGTTATGATTGTTTTATTTAAGAAGATGAAGTTTCTATAACTTGATAGAGTGTTTTTATACCTAGGAATTTCTCCTGTGTCAGCATCTCAGTGTTGGGGAACACACTGAATTTTTAGAGTTAAAGGCATGAACTAAGAAAGTGAGGAAAATTAGGTAGCTTAGCTATGCATTTGTATAAAAAAGATTAGATTTTTGGACTTACTGTTTTGTAACTTTAATAATAATATTGTTCACTTAATAATATTATCATTTAATAATAATATATAAAATAATATTGATAATTATGCTCACTAGACTACAGTAACTTAAGACATTATTTGCAGTCAGACAGATCTGAGTTCAAATTCAGTGTCTTCCATTTATGAGCTATGTAACCTTGGGTATGTTGTTTAATATCTCTGAATCTCAGAACACTCATCTACATAATTTAAATACTAATAGTAGTATGTGTATTGAGTGACTCATTGGATTTCTCTACCAATTTCAGTTTCTTTTTTGAAACACTAAAATTAAAGCAAAGTTCGAATTTCATGTTTTTGGAACTTTGGCAGATCCAATCTAGAATCTAACAGCTTAACTATCCTGGCAATATAATTTTGTTTCTTTGAGCCATTTGAGGCTCTTCTTCATTTCAGTTTCTCTAATCTCCACAAAATGCTAAAAACCTAATAGATACTAACAAAGAGAATTGTTTTAAACTGGATTTCTTTAGTGTATTAGGATAGAATAGCCTCTGCTGCAGTAACAAACTCTTAAGTCTCAATGACTTAAATATGTAAAGATTTATTTCTTGCTCATGCAAAATTTAGTGCAGATTGAGTGTCTCAGTTGAGGCTTTCCCCCCAAACAGTGACTCAGAGTTTTTAGCTCCTTGAACTTTGTGACACTACCATTTGTCACTGTTGTAGAGAAGTAAGACAGAGAAACATGATATTTTTAACAACCAAGTTTGAAAGTAGATTGAAACCCCACTCCTTACATTGTATTGGCCACACTCAGTCACATGTTTTACAAAATAACTATAAAAGATGTTGAGAAATGTAGCCTTTCTGTTTACTCTCGAAGAAGAACATAGTGATAAGGTAACAAATATGGTCCGATTTGCCCTAGACTGTTCTAGGCCAAGTAAGATAACTGCTCACCACACGTGGTGCATTCTTAGAGTTGAAGAGTTGGAGCTGACAGTCTGGGAGACCAAAATGACTAGAGTTCACAGAACAGATACCATAGAGAAGAATGCTGCACAGAGAGAGAACTTCAGAGATTAGCAAAGGATCCACTTTGAGTGCTTAACTGAGTACTGGTCAGTGCATACATATGAGAAAACTACCTGAGGCTACAGAAAGAAACACACACACACACACACACACACAGTACCCAGCATTTCTACAGGGCCAGGAGTAATGTATGTTTCCATCAGCCATATGAGAATAACTCATGATTCATGGGATACTGGGTAGAATATACTTAAGGGTTTTACTTCATTAGTGGGGGATAAATAACCCTAGACTGAGCACTTCCCTGATCCTGGATAATGTATATAAAACCCACACCTAAAAAGATCAAACTGTTTCTAAGTAATTTCAATGCAGTCCAGAATGAAGCTCAAGACTATATATTATAATATAAATATATCCACCACCAAACAAGGTAATAATCATTTTATTTAGCATACAATCAAAAATCATCAAGCATGAAAAACTTAGGAGCACACAACCAATAATGAAGAGAAAAATCAGTAATTTGAAACCAAGCCAGAACTGAAAAAGATGTAATTAGCAGCCATGAACACGTTTAAAAATTTAGAAGATATGGAAGAAGTAAGAAAATGATCAAATTGAATTTCTAGAGATCAAAACTGGAATGTTTTAGGTAAAAATTGCATTAGATAGAATTCCCAACAAATTAGTCTTGCAGAAGAAAAGATTAGAAAATTTGAAAATAAAAAGTATCAATAAAAACTATCCAAAGTATAAAGAATAGGGGAGGAGGAGGTAGAAAAGGTTCCAGTGAGCTGTGAGACATTTTCAGTTGGCCTAATATATGTGTAACTGGAGTCCCATAAATAGAGGGTGTCAAAAAAAATTTGAAGAAACGATGGTTGAAAAATTTTAAATTTGAGGGAAACTATAAAGTGATATATATGAGAAGCTCAACAAATACTCAAGTACAAGGAAGATGAAAATAAACCAAGGTACATCATTATAAAATGTTTAAAGCAATGATCAAAAAAATAATAATAAAAACATCCAGGAAGGAGACTTTCAAGATGGCAGAGGAGTAAGACATGGAGATCAACTTCTTCCTCACAGATACATCAGAAATACCTCTACATGTGGAACAACTCCTACAGAACACCTACTGAATACTGGCAGAAGACCTCAGATTTCCCCCCCCCCCAAAAAAAATATATATATATATGTTTTTTTCCTTTTTTCTTTTTGTGAGTGTGTATGTGTATGACTCTTTGTGTGATTTTGTCTGTATTCCTTTGCTTTTACCATTTGTCCTAGGGTTCTGTCTGTCCATATTCTTTTACTATTTAATTTTTTAAAAAAATTCTTTTTTTCGTGGTACACGGGCCTCTCACTGCTGTGGCCTCTCCTGCTGCGGAGCACAGGCTCTGGACACGCAAGCTCAGCGGCCATGGCTTACAAGCCCAGCCACTCCGTGGCATGCAGGATCCTCCCGGACCGGGGCACGAACCCGTGTCCCCTGCATCGGCAGGCGGACTCTCAACCACTGCGCCACCAGGGAGGCCGTAAATAATTTTTTATTTTAATAACTTTATTTTATTTTATTTATTTTCTTTCTTTCTTTCTTTTTCTTCCTTTTCCTCTGAGCCATGTGGCTGACAGGCTCTTGGTGCTCTGCCCAGGTGTCAGGCCTGTGCCTCTGAGGTGGGAGAGCCGAGCTCAGGACATTTGTCCACCAGAGACCTCCTGGCTCCATGTAATATCAAATGGTGAAAGCTCTCCCAGAGATCTATATCTCAGCATGAAGACCCAGCTCCACTCAGTGACCAGCAAGCTACATTGCTAGACACCCTAAGCCAAACAGCTAGCAAGACAGGAACACAGCCCACACATTAGCAAAGAGGCTGCCTAAAATCATAATAAGGTCACAGACACCCCAAAACACACCACCGGACGCAGACCTGCCCACCAGAAAGACAAGATCCAAACACATCCACCAGAACACAGTCACCAGTGTGCTCCACCAGGAAGCCTACAGAACCCACTGAACCAGCCTTAGTCACAGGGAGCAGACACCAAAAATAACGGGAACTGTGAACCTGCAGCCTGCAAAAAGGAGACCCCAAACACAGTAAGTTTAAGCAAAATGAGAAGACGGAGAAACACAGAGAAGATGAAGGAGCAAGATAAAACCCCAAAAGACCAAACAAATGAAGAGGAAATAGGCAGTCTACCTGAAAAAGAATTCAGAGTAATGATAGTGAAGATGATCCAAAATCTTGGAAATAGAATGGAGAAAATACAAGAAATGTTTAACAAGGACCTAGAAGAACTAAAGAGCAAACAAACAATGATGGACAACACAATAAATGAAATTAAAAATTCTCTAGATAGACTCAATAGCAGAATAACTGAGACAGAAGAACGGATAAGTGACCTGGAAGATAAAATAGTGGAAATAACTAGCACAGAGCAGAATAAAGAAAAAAGAATGAAAGAACTGATGACAGTCGCAGAGACCTCTGGGACAACATTAAACGTACCAACATTCGAATTATAAGGATCCCAGAAGAAGAAGAGAAAAAGAAAGGGTCTCAGAAAATATTTGAAGAGATTATAGTTGAAAACTTCCCTAATATGGGAAAGGAAATAGTCAATCAAGTCCAGGAAGCACAGAGTCCCACACAGGATAAATCCAAGGAGAATCACCAGGACACATATTAATCAAACTATCAAAATTAAATACAAAGAAAAAATATTAAAAGCAGCAAGGGAAAAACACAAATAACATACAAGGGAATCCCCATAAGGTTAACAGCTCATCTTTCAGCAGAAACTCTGCAAGGCAGAAGGTAGTGCCAGGACATATTTAAAGTGATGAAAGGGAAAAACCTACAACCGAGATTACTCTACCCAGCAAGGATCTCATTCAGATTTGATGGAGAAATTAAAACCTTTACAGACAAGAAAAAGCTAAGAGAATTCAGCACCAGCAAACCAGCTTTACAACAAATGCTAAAGGAACTACTCTAGGAAGGAACCACAAGGGAAAGAAAAGACGTACAAATACAAATGGAAATCAATTAAGAAAATGGTACCATACATATTGATAACTACCTTAAATGGAAATGGACTAAATGCTCCAACCAAAAGACAGAGACTGGATGAATGGATCCAAAAACAAGACCCATATATACACTGTCTACAAGAGACCCACTTCAGACCTAGGGGCACATGCAGATGGAAAGTGAGGGAATGGAAAAAAGATATTCCATGCAAATAGAAATCAAAGAAAGCTGGAGTAGCAATTCTCATATCAGACAAAATAGACTTTAAAATAAAGACTACTACAAGAGACAAAGAAGGACACTATATAATGATCAAGGGATCGATCCAAGAAGAAGATATAACAATTGTAAATATTTATGCATCCAAGATAGGAGCACCTCAATAAATAAGGCAAATGCTAACAGCCATAAAAAGGGAAATCAACACTAACACATTCATAGTAGGGGACTTTAACACCCCACTTTCACCAATGGACAGATCATCCAAAATGAAAATAAATAAGGAAACACAAGCTTTAAATGATACATTAAACAAGATGGACTTAATTGGTATTTATAGGACATTCCATCCAAAAATAACAGAATACACTTTCTTCGCAAGTGCTCATGGAACATTCTCCAGGATAGATTATATCTTGGGTTACAGATCAAGCCTTGGTAAATTTAAGAAAACTGAAATTGTATCAAGTGTCTTTTCCGACCACAACACTATGAGACTAGATATCAATTACAGGAAAAAATCTGTAAAAAATACAAACAGATGGAGGCTAAACAATACACTACTAAATAACCAAGAGATCACTGGAGAAATCAAAGAGGAAATTTAAAAATTCCTAGAAACAAATGACAATGAAAACATGACCAAAACCAATGGGATGCAGCAAAAACAATTCTAAGAGGGAAGTTTATAGCAATACAATCCTACCTCAAGAAACAAGAAACATCTCAAATAAACAACCTAACCTTACAACGAAAGCAATTAGAGAGAGACCAAAAAAAAAAAAAAAAAAACAACAACAACAAAAAACACCCAACGTTAGCAGAAGGAAAGAAATCATAAAGATCAGATCAGAAATAAATGAAAATGAAATGAAGGAAACAATAGCAAAGATCAATAAAACTGAAAGCTGATTCTTTTAGAAGATAAACAAAATTGATAAAACATTAGACTCATCAAGAAAAAAAGGGAGAAGACTCAAATCAATAGAGTTAGAAATGAAAAAGGAGAAGTAACAACCAACACAGCAGAAATACAAAGCATCATGAGAGATTACTACAAGTTACTATATGCCAATAAAATGGGCAACCTGGAAGAAATGGACACATTCTTAGAAAAGCAAAACATTCTGAGACTGACCAGGAAGAAATAGAAAATATAAACAGACCAATCACAAGCACTGAAATTGAGACTGTGATTAAAAATCTTCCAACAAACAAAAGCCCGGGACCAGATGGCTTCACAGGTGAGTATTATCAAACATTTAGAGAAGAGCTAACACCTATCCTTCTCAAACTCTTCCAAAATATAGAGAGGGGGGAACACTCCCAAACTCATTCTACGAGACCACCATTACCCTGATACCAAAACCAAACAAGATGTCACAAAGACAGAAAACTACAGGCCAATATCACTGATGAACATAGATGCAGAAATCCTCAACAAAATACTAGCAAATAGAATCCAACAGCACATTAAAAGGATCATACACCATGATCAAGTGGGGTTTATCCCAGGAATGCAAGGATTCTTCAGTATACGCATATTAGTCAATGTGATATGCCATATTAACAAACTGAAGGATAAAAACCATATGATCATCTCAATAGATGCAGAAAAAGCTTTTGACAAAACTCAACACCATTTATGATAAAAAAAAAACCCAGAAAGTAAGCATAGAAGGAACTTACCTCAACGTAATAAAGGACATATATGACAAACCCACAGCCAACATCATTCTCAATGGTGAAAAACTGAAAGCATTTCCTTTAAGATCAGGAACAAGACAAGGTTGCCCACTCTCACCACTCTTATTCAACATAGTTTTGGAAGTTTTAGCCACAGCAATCAGAGAAGAAAAAGAAATAAAAGGAATCTGAATCAGAAAAGAAGAAGTAAAGCTGTCACTGTTTGCAGATGACATGGTATTATACATAGAGAATCCTAAAGATGCCACTAGAAAACTACTAAAGCTAATCAATGAATTTGGTAAAGTAGCAGGATACAAAATTAGTGCACAGAAATCTCTTGCATTCCTATACACTAATGATAAAATATCTGAATGAGAAATTAAGGAAACACTCCCATTTACCATTGCAACAAAAAGAATAAAATACCTAGGAATAAACCTAAATAAGGAGACAGAAGACTTGTATGCAGAAAGCTATAAGACACTGATAAATGAAATTATAGATGATACAAACAGATGGAGAGATATACCATGTTCTTGGATTGGAAGAATCAACATTGTGTAAATGACTGTACTCCCCAAAGTAATCTACAGATTCAATGCAATCCTTATCAAACCACCGATGGCATTTTTCACAGAGCTAGAACAAAAAAAATCACAATTTGTATGGAAACACAGAAGACCCCGAATAGCCAAAGCAATCTTGAGAAAGAAAAACGGAGCTGGGGGCATCAGGCTCTGGACTGCAGACTATACTACAAAGCTACAATAATCAAGACAATTTGATCCTGGCACAAAAACAGAAATATAGATCAATGGAACAGGATAGAAAGCCCAGAGATCAACCCACTCACGTATGGTCACCTTATCTTTGATAAAGGAGGCAAGAATATACAATAGAGAAAAGACAGCCTCTTCAATAAGTGGTGCTGGGAGAACTGGACAGGTACATGTAAAAGTATGTGATTAGAACACTCCCTAACACCATACACAAAAATAAACTCAAACTGGATTAAAGACCTAAATGTAAGGCCAGATACTATAAAACATGGATGAATCTCAAAAAAATTGTGCTGATTGAGAGAAACAAGCCCAAAAAAATTATTCCATTTATATAGAATTTTAGAAAATATAAAACAGTCTGATGACAGAAAGCAGACCAGTGGTTGACTGGGGTTGGAATTGCAAATTGGCATGAGGAAACTTTGAATGCAATCTTCATTAACTTGACTATGGTGGTTTTTTCATGTTTGCATATATGTGTCAAAACTTATCAAATTGTACACTTTAAATATGTGCAGTTTATTATATGCCAATTATACCTCAATAAAGCTGTTAGAAATTTGAGAAAAAAAAAAGAGAAAAGTTGCCTAATAAGGAGCAATTCAGTTAATGTCCATAAAGAATCTTTTAAAAAATTATAAGCTGGGTTTGGCTTAGAGAATTAGCACCTAGTTCAGCAGGAGGCTTAAAGGATGGACGAGGAAGATAAAGGAAAGCTTTGCTGAAATGAATCTTAAAGGACAAGAAGCAGGTGAATTCAGGAGGGATGTGTTCCAGTAAGAGAGGTCTGGGAGATGAGAGAGTGTGGTTTGCAAAACTACAAGTTATGTCTGTCGTCAGTTGCTGAATGTTGTCTTTGATCCCCAGAAAAGTTTTCTTGTTTTCTGTTAACACTGCATTGGTTTTAAAGCTGTGGATTTTAAAACCCTAGATTTCCTTAGGGGCGGGTATCTGGGATTATGGGCTAAGGAGTCTTCTCACACCTGCTTCAATAAGAGCAGGCCCTCTAACTGTTTTATGTATTAAGTGCCTGCAAAAGATTCACTGTGGAAGGAGTTCTGTAACAAAAATAAAACAAACAAATAAAACATCACTATTTTCGCTAACATGTAATTCTCTCTCTCTCTATATATATATATATATTTTTTCTTGTTTCCATTGTGTTGCTTACTTTTCTCCTGATACCAGAGTGGTCTTTTCCTTCCATATGTGCTATGCATCTGTCAGTTTTAAAGCCACCCCAAAGAAGTCTCTGCTGATTCCTGCAACTTGAAATATTTCTCTTTCTTATGAAAATCCACAACACTTCATCTAGAAATGCTGTGATATCAGTTATGTGTCAGAGAATGCTATTGGCACTTTCGCATATGTCATTCATTTGATCCTCACAACATTGCTGTGAGGCAGGCATCATCATCTCTACTACAGGATTGAAAAGCTGGAGGTTCTGATTGCTTATGTGACTTTCCAAAATTCACATGGCTGATGAGAGGCAGAACTAGAAATACAATCTAGGGATTTTGACCCCAAGCTATATTTTAATTCCATTATAACATTATAGCTACACTCCAAAATTATACCTGTATGATCTTATTCAGGAATGTTTTTTGTTTTGTTCTGTTTTTTGTTTGTTTGCAATATAGCATACTTACTTTTGTAGTACCTTTCTGCCTAGATCATAAATTTCATTGGGGACAGCAAAGTCTTGTGTCAATTTATATGAGGATTGTGTATAGGAGGTGATCAATGCATGTCTGAAAAAGAAAATAATGGTTGGATAGAAAGAGAAAGAAGGAAGGAGGGAATGAAGGATAGAAAGAACAGAGGTAGGAAAAGGGAAAAGGAACAAGTGAATGGTTAGTGTTATAGTAAGAAATGCTTACTATTGTTTGTCTTTTCTGGGATTGTAATGCTCGCTAGTCTTGCTAAATGCTGCAGATGGGTTTCTGACAGGATTACTGAGTATTCAACAAAACAGAAGTATGATTCATTATGGATCTGAATCTCATAATACATTTCCACAGTCCCTACTTCATCTGCATTAGATTGCTTTGGGTCATTTGGGTAGAAATCTATTCTTTTCCCACAAAAATATTTAAATTTCCTGCTCCTGAGAGTAGCAGTCAGGTTTGACAGATATAAGGAAGCATGGTACCTTTGCGGTACATTTGTGGTATCATCCTTTTTTTGTCGCTCAGTTCAAATTACAATTGAGACATGTGGGTTGAGATGGGCCAGTCAGAGTTGACCATGTCACAGGCCACAGTGACCAGTTCAGGAATGGGTATATGATTTCAGTTCAAGCCAATCAGAAAACAAAACAACAAATCTGATCTTAAATTGCTGAGTTTTGGAGAAGGAGGGCAAAGACATTTTCTCTCTGAATGCCAGATTTTGATCCTCTAATTAAGCTATGTTTAGAGAAAGAACTGCCTCTGAAATTTAACTAGTTGAATTAATAAAATACTTTGTTTTTAGTTTTAAACTTGTTTGGTTTGGACATTTTTTCCTCATTGTTATTTTTAACAACAGTGTTACTAATACAAAAAATTTAGTGCCTTGAAAATATACAGCTTCCCAAAGAAATGTTGGTGTGATGACTTGGCTTCTCTTGATAACCCCAGGATAAAGTGAACCACATGGGATGAATGTGTCCCCCCTCACCTCAGACTCCAGCATCCGATATCATTAAGGGACTGCCAGTTACAGAATGCTTATTATGTGCCGGTAGCATTGTAGGCACCTAATGTGTACTTTCTATTTAATCCTCACAATTAGCTCATGAGGAAAGTGATATTATTTTTAATTTTAGGAATAAGGTATCTGGGGCCTGGAAAAATAAGTAACTTGCTTTGATTACCAAGCTAGAGTTTGAACATCTGACTTCAAGCCTCACTCTTTCTACACCACCAAATTATTCTACTGTGTAAACAGTAACTTAAAACAATTTTTCTTTAACTTCTAAAACTACTTCCCTAGCAAACAGAGAATATTGACATTGGGGGGATATTTTTGTTTGTTCATAATGTTAGAGAGACTAGATTTCTAAGAGCTCATATGTTATCTTTCGTCCTGATTTTTTGTGGGTGATTTTAGTGGAATCTTTGCCTTGTGCCCTGAACAAAAAAAGATATTTTGGTTGAAATAGCATGACACTGTCAACCTTGAAATAGGCATTTAAAAGCCTTTTCATTTCATAAAGCTTTTAGTGTAGCATGCGGATTTATGGTTATACTTTTCTACAACAGTTAAAATCTCTATAAATGACATTCTCCATGTTTAGCATTTTAACCTTCCTTTGTTGGTAACATGATGCATTCTGCATATCTTCCTGAATACAGCATAAATAAACCATAAATTCAATAAGATGTATATAATGTTATTTATACCTTATATAAGAGCAGTCTTCAAAATGTTTCTTTGTGAATATATCCAACACATGAAGAGAAATATGCTTAGAAATTCAATTTGTGTATATAGTATAAGCTAATTAACTCATAATTTCATGTAAATTTGCATGAACAGAAAAAACGGAAATAAAGTTGATGAAAACCTCAGTATTTATTTTGAATAATGGGAATTTGGAGCGTTTTTCCTTGTCTCTCTATTTTTCTAGGTATTATGTCATTTTATGAGAGGTTTAGAGATAATATAATAAATATTACTTTAAAATTTCTTACAGATTTCAGTTTATAAAAAATTTCTAAATACCAATGCCAAATATTGCTTTGAAATGTGAAGAAATAACTATTGTTTGTCCAAAACTTTTGATTTATTTATTCATTCAATTATTACTTTATTAATTTCCTCCACACTTACGAATATATAACATGTATCTGGCAATGTTACAGTGGTTGAGGATATAATAGTGAAAATGTAGGGAAAGTCCTCAATAAACAAGCATTATAGTCAGGGGAGAAAGCTAGCACACATGCATAAAGGTGCTCACACACACACACACACACACACACACACACACACACACACACATTTCACATGGGATAAATGCTATGAATTAAAACAAGATAATGTAATAGATAAAAATGTATAGAGGTGTCTTGAAAAGAATGATTCCAAAAGAAGGGAGAAAGAAGTGTGTCAGCATAAAGATGATCCTTGAATTGGTCTTTGCTCTCAATACAAATAAATAGAAAAAAAGACTTTCTAATAAGTGAATGATTAAATTATTAACTATATCAATTGAAAATAAAATTATGTAACATTAGATACAGAATTAATTCTGATATTATAAGTAAATCATTATGAAATGAAGAAGACACAAAACAACTAGAGGACTAAAGCACTTTCAGTTTATATATGCAAAGTATAAATTGTCAATATTCAAAAATGTATGCATAGCAATAGCTATATTAGAATTAAAACATCGCATTATAAATTATTCTTTAATGTTCCTTACATTACTTGTGCAAAAATTAAAAATTGAATTTAATTCTTAGAAATTATTTAAAAATCCAGAAGAACTTTCCATCTCTATGATTTTGACTACTCTACATACCTCATATAAGTGGAATCATATAATATTTTTCCTTTTGTGACTGGCTTATATCACTTAGAATAATGACTTCCAGGTTCATTCATGTTGTAGCATATGTCAGAATTTTCTTTCTTTTTCTTAGTAGACTTAATTTTTTGGAGTAGTTTTAAGTTCACAGCAAAAATGAACAGAAGATACAGAGATTTCTCATATACCTGCTGCCCCCCCACATTCATAGTCTCCGCTATTTTAAACATCCCCCACCAGAGTGCTACATTTGTTATAAATGATGAACCTACCTTGACACACCACCACCTAGAATCCATAGCTTACATTAGGGTTCACACTTGGTATTTGTACATTCTATGGGTTTGAACAACTGTACAATGACACATTTCTGCCATAATAGTATCATATACAACAGTTCCACTGTCCTAAAAATCCTTTTTGTTCTGCCTATTTAACATCTCTCCCCTCTAACTCCTTGGAATCACTTATCTTTTTTACTGCCTCTCTATTTTTGCTTTTTCTAGTCATTAAATTCATAGAGACAGATAACAGAGTAGAGGTTAACAAGGGTTACACAGAAGAGTAAATGGGGAATTGCTGTCTAATGGGTACAGAGTTTCATTTTGGGAATATGAATAAAGTTCTGGAGATGACTGGCGGTGATAGCTGCACAGCAATGTGGATAAATTTAATGCCACTGAACTGAACACTCAAAAATGGTTAAAATGGTATATTTTATGTTATGTATATTTTATTACAATAAAAACATGATGTGGGGCTTCCTGGTGGTGCAGTGGTTGAGAGTACACCTGCTGATGCAGGGGACGCGGGTTCGTGCCCCAGTCTGGGAAGATCCCACATGCCGTGGAGCGGCTGGGCCCGTGAGCCATGGCCACTGAGCCTGCTCGTCCAGAGCCTGTGCTCCACAACGGAAGAGGCCACAACAGTGAGAGGCCCATGTACAGCAAAAAAAAAAAAAAAAAAAAAAAAAAAAAAAAAACATGATGTGAAAAGGTCAAAAAGAACTAAGTACGTCTAAATACAAAATATTTTATTATAATTGTAAAACATGGCGGTAGGATTATAGGAATTTGATTGAAATGAAGACTATTTTTTAAATAACATTTATTTTCTATTAATAAGGTTTTAAGCCTTAAACTATGTAATTCAACACAATATTTATTTTGTACCTAGTAGTTTGAACCCCTTAATCCCCTAACCCTCTCTTCTCCCTCCCCCTTCCCTCTCCCCACTGGTAACCACTAATTTGTTCTCTTTATCTATGTCTGCTTCTTTTTTGTTATATTTGCTAGTTGGTTTTATTTATTTATTTTTAGATTTCACATATAAGTTGTATTATATAGTATTTGTCTTTCTCTAACTTATTTCACTTAGAATAATACCCTCCAATTCCATCCATGTTGTTGCAAATGGCAAAATTTCATATTTTTTGTATGGCTGAGTGGTGTTCCTTTGTGTGTGTGTGTGTATATATATATATATATATATATATATATATATATATATATATACCACTTCTTCTTTATCCATTCATCTGTTGATGGACAATTAGGTTGCTTCCATAACTTGACAATTATAAATAATTGCTTCTATGAACATTGGGGTGCATGTATCTTTTCAAATTAGAGTTTTCATTTTTTTCAGATAAATAACCAGGAGTGGAATTGTTGGGTCCTATGGTAGTTCTATTTTCAGTTTTTTGAGAAACCTCCATACTGTTTTCCACAGTGGCTGCCTTAATTTACATTCCAACCAACAATGTACGATGATTCCTCTTTCTCCACATCCTCTCCAACATTTGTTATTTGTGTTATTTTTGATGATATGCATTCTGACAAGTGTGAGGTGATATTTCATTGTGGTTTTAATTTGCCTTTCTGATTAGCAGTGTTGAGCAACTTTTCATGTGCCTGTTTGTCATCTTTAATTCTTCTTTGGATAATACCTATTCAGGTCTTCTGTTCATTTTTTAATTGGGTTGTTTGATTTTTTGATGTTGAGTTGTGTGAACTGTTTATGTATTTTGGATATTAACCCCTTATGGGTCATATCATTTGCAAATATTTTCTCCCATTCAGTGGTCGTCTTTTTGTTTTGTTGATGGTTTCCTTTTTCTGTGCAAAAGCTTTTAAGTTTAGTTAGGTCCCATTTGTTTATTTTTGCTTTCATTTCCTCTACTTTAGGGAGAGAGATACAAAAAAAATTTGCTGTAATTTATGTCAAAAAGTGTTCTGCTAATGTTTTCTTCTAAGAATTTTATGGTTTCAAATCTCACATTTAGGTCTTTAATCCATTGTGAGTTTATTTTTGTATATGGTGTTAGAGAATGTTCTAATTGCATTCTTTTACATGTAGCTGTCAAGTTTTCCTAGCACCACTGAAGAGACTGTCTTTTCTCCATTGTGTATTCTAGCCTCCTTTTTTGTAGATTAATTGATCATAAGTGCGTGTTTTTATTTTGGGGCTCTCTGTTCTGGTCCATTGATCTGTGTGTCTGTTTTTGTCCCAGTACCATACTGTTTTGCTTACTGGAGCTTTGTAGTACGGTCTGAAGTCAGGGAGTATGATCCCTCCAGTTATGTTCTTCTTTCTCAATATTGTTTTGGCTATTTGGGGTCTTTTGTGTTTCTAGACAAATTTTAAAATTATTTTTTCTAGTTCTGTGGAAAATACCCTTGGTATTTTGATAGGGATTGCATTGAATCTGTAGATTGCCTTGGGTAGCATGGTCATTTTAACAATATTACTGTTTTTAATCCATGAATACAGTATATCTTTTCATCTGTTTGTCATCTTGAATTTTTTTCATCAGTGTCATCAGAAATCAAGACTACTTTATATTTGAACAGAATGCTAGTTTCATTAAAGGGAAGTTTTTAAAAAGGACATTTTCTTATGTATAGTTGTGCAATGAGTTTGCTTATTGTTTACAGTGTCTTGAAGGAGTTTTCATTTATTTCACTTCTGATGCTATGGCTCTCCTTCACAAAGACATTTGTTTACCCTAAGCCTAGATGTACTGTGGTCGAGTAGCTCACCAGCCCCCTTGCTAGTTCAAGGCATGCCTACCTGCAAGGATTATTTACTATGGTAGAGTGCAGATCTAGAAAAGGGAACTTCAAGTTGATCTTATCTACCTATTAGTTCATGAGGCAGAAAAGATGAGATAATAGTGGAAGCTACTGTGCTTTTAGGCATCATTTCTGCTACTGCTTTGCTGCTGGGGGTAAGATTATGGGTAGCTGTGATGTGACTGGTTGGCCATTTATTCATGCATTCACTTTGCAAGCACAATGAGTACATCCTTCGTATCAGACCTGAGCTCAAAAATGTCCACCTAGAGATGACAGGCAAGATCTGCACCCTCGGTGAACTTGAGTCAAAAAGATTATTATTCTTTAAAGCTTTTTATGAAGTGATCCCTTAGAAGGAAATGTCCTTACATGCTCCTAGAAGAGACAAGAGGCTTCACTTGAAAGTTCTGATATTACTTGAGACTTTGTCAGGACAGAAAAGGGCGTGCAATTCCATACTACTGAGGAATCAAGTATCGGGAGAGAACAATCAAAATAGTCAATTTTGTGTATCAAATCTGTTAACCTGTTCTCTATCATTTATTCATCTTTGGGTACAGGTGTTATTTAAGCATGTCTACATATGCATCTTTAGAGGTTACAATATGCCCTTAAGAAGACAGGATGAGTGTCTATGTGGAAATTTTGTAAAAATGATTTGTTTGGGAATTTGTATTAGAAGTAGTATTTAAAGGGTTTTAGGCCAATTTAAGTTTTGAAAAAGTAAGACAATATGAAAAAATAATATGTAGAAGACTTTACTTATAACACCACCAATAATTTCAGTTATGGGCAACTCCTTGGGTGACATGATTTAAGAGATAATAGAAAACCAATTCCAGACTGTAATGAAATTCCACCATACCAGTAGTACCCTTTAGTTTTAGGTAAGGAATCTTATTAATACACAGCTTAGGTATTTTCATACCTTATTTTCATACCTTTCCATTTACATAATCCTAGAACAGTTTTATGAAATCAGGTATCATAAATTACCCCCCTTTAAAGGTGGAGGGACATAGAATTCAGAAAATATAAGAGCTGATGATTCGTTCAGGTTTTGAACCCACATCTATGGCTTTGAGGTGTACCAGTTCCTCATAGTTGCTAGTTTCAAATAATTCATGGTCCTGTAGAGTAGAAGGCCATATAATTCAATGTTGACATGCTTAGCTACAGTTATAAACAAATTGGATTAGAATCATAGATGACAAAGACATTGAGGCTAACTGAAAGTGTCAGGAAAGGCCCCTTAGAGAGGTGACATTTCAACTAGTTCTTGAATACGTGTAGAGAATTTCCTGCAGTATTTTCTGTGCAAGTGAGTCTTGGAGTTAAAATCCCTTTGTTATAACAACTGAGGACGACATATCAGTGCTGTTTTGCTTCAAGATCATTTGCAAGTGTCTTCCTTTTGTCCAGGGCCACAGTGTTGCACAAACCTAAGGCCCCATTCTCAAGGTATGGCTCCAGTAAATGCTCTTCACTGAGCGTGGTACAAGAGAGGCTCCCTGGGGCTGTCCTGCATGGAGATAATTTTCTCAGCTCTGTTTACTCTGCTTCCCTTGTTACCCAGTGAGTATTGCCCATCATGTGGCAGGCCCCAGCTGGGGACTTTTGTTCCCCTTCGCATATACTCTCGCCTGTTGTCAAGACAGAAAAACAGAAGAAAGTTACATATTCATGTGTGATGAGCATGGTTCTTGTTCTGAATTAGAAAATTTATATAACAATAAAATTAAAGGCATATAGTAAAATTACTTATAATCCTACCATTATTTAATTTTTTACATATTACCATAATCAGTGGTAAATGATTTATTTCCATAATCTTATTCCACAGTTCACAGGTAAGTTTAAAACTATAGATATATAATATATATATATTACAAATATTATATATATTATATATTACATATACATATATGTATATACACATATATAATATATGCATATATATAAATGTAATATATATAGTGTATATATATACTATTATATATAGTATTATATACTATAATACTAGTATATATAATACATAAGGAATTGGAGGGAGAAAAATGATATAGCAAGCTATAATTATTTAAAATATATTAAATAACTGTCTTAACATTAGAGATGTACTTTGAAACCTGGTTCTGTATGGTATCGAAAGATATCTGAGTGAATTCCCTGGTGGTCCAGTGGTTAGGACTCAGTGCTTTCACTGCCAAGGGGGCAGGTCCAGTCCCTGGTGGGAGAACTAAGATATGGCAAGCTACAAGGTGAGGCAAAAAAGACATCTGAAATCTCTTGGAGCCATAGCTTTTATGTCTTTAAAATGAGCATAATCATAACATACTTTATGGATTGCATGGATTATGAAAAATACATTTAAAGTAAATAGTACAATAGTAGGCACTCAATAAATGATGAAAAAAATATTTTGTTACAAGTAACAATAACCCAAAATAGTCAGAGTGTCTCTGTCCTTTCTACTTAGAAAGTCATTTGCTTGCCAGACAGTCTTTAGGCAGAGTATTCATTTCTTACTTTGTGCTCTTCCCTACCTCCCCCATCCTGATTTGCTAATCTGTAACAACTGCTTCACAGGCAGAAGCGTAATAAGCTTATAGGCCCTTTCCATATTTGCCTTTCTTGGATGCTGTGTTTGTACCCACTCACCTGTTAATCTCCTACATCATGCTTTCTGACTGCCGACCCACCCCTGCTATCTCCTTGAGGCCAAGCTTCAAACGTACCTCATAGTAGGTAGAGAAGAGAAAGCCACTGCCCTGGATAGAGACCTCTATAACTGCTCGCTACTGCTGTTGATTTATTCTGACTTTTTCATTTTGAAATGTGAGTTATCCCGGGGAAATTGAGATAAGCCACCATGAACTTTCTTTGATCCTTTAAAAAACCATGGTGTTTGGAAAAGAAAGCCACCACAGAGATTCAAACCCATTTGGCAGGCGAGGAGAAAATGAAAGTGATTTGTAAATGCTAAAACATCCGCTGCGGGGGCGGGGGCAGGTATCAAGGGATTCAACAAAGGTCATTGGAGGGACCATCTCTGTCTTCATGAACATTTCAGAGAAGGACACAAATTGCGTATTAGTCACTTACCCTGTACAAACTAAATTGGAGTGGACAAGAAAAGGGGCTGGGAGTGGGGAAGGGGAACTGTGAGAGATGTGAGCTGGGAGAAGAAAAAACATATTAAGCTTAATTTAACTGAAATTTCAGGGATGCTGTGTATCATTACTCAGAAACATAAGGTACAAAACATCATTTTTCCTACTTAGTTATTTAATCTTCATTTCCTTTTAGTTGTGTTCATTGAGGCGTTGTCCAGGTTAGGTCAAAGGCTCCTGATGATGGATTATTTCCCTTGGTGTCTTTGTTTTATGATTTTATCCACTCAGCTTCTCAGCTTCCTTGGGCTGGGTCTGGGCATAAAAGGGTAGTAATTGGCAGGCAGGTATATTCCCTGTGCAAAATAGCTTTCCTTATACTGCACTCTCCTCTCAAGATGACATTCCTTTCCCCTATATAGACCCAATTCAAATAAACCCATCAGAATAAATTGCATCAAAATAAATAAAATATCATTTCTCAAGGACCTCACAGCCTTATGTTGGAGATGAAAATAAATACATATCTTTCATAGTTAAAGTCAAAATACAGCCATTCATGTTAATCATGGGTTGGTGGAAGAAAGGTACAAAAGGAGACAATGATTAAAGGTTTTGCCAATGTCTCTGGGCTCAGCTCTTCTCTGTCTGTTGCATAAAGCCATTTTTGAGATCACTTATGGTCAATTGCCGTCTTCTTCTAAACTATTTTTTTTCTTTTTGAATTATTTTTATTTCCCTTCATCTCATAAATTCTCCCCTTTTCCCCCATGATATATAATGACCCCGTTAGAATTGATTGAAATATCTTTTTACATAAATATTAACTACTACCAGGTACCCAAGCAGTTAGAATTTTGATGCAATATATGAAGCATCAAAGTTGGTGCTCCCCATTTTCTCTGACAGTTGGGTAGGGAAAAGTGGTAATAATCCCCATTTGTCTATCAGGAAAGTGCTTTTCTGATGGTCTCTTTCACATTGCCCAGACCCTCATGCTGGGTCATGGCATTGATGCATTCATGAGCCTTGCTCCTGATATAAACATTTAAAGGGCTAATGTTTCATTGGCTGACTAGGCTTTATCAAAGTCTTTGATTGGCCTCTGTCTGTTTTTCTTAGTCTTACCATAGCTTCTAAGGCCAATGAAAGTGATGTTTATTTGAAGGTAGTTTGTCAGCTCCCAGCCCATGGTTTCTATAAAACTTTTAACCTTTAAAGAACATAATATTTGTCTACGGTGTTTACAAATACAGTTTCCAGAGCCCATGCCTAGAGCTTCTGATTCAGTAGATTGAAGTAGACCAGAAATGTGCAATTCTCATTAGCTCCAAGATGATGTCAGTGATTCTGGTCTGAGGACCACACAGTGAGTCCCACAAGAGTTTTTGAGGAGTAATATGTAGCTCTTCCAGTTGTCCCTACTCAGAGTCATATACAGCGAAGGAGCAACAACAGGGCACACAATCCAATCTAGAATTTGCTGCTCAAATTTTGGTAGTGGGCCAGTTTAGCATCATGTGGGAGCATTTTAGAAATACACACTCTCAGGCCCTGACCTAGACCTGAACATAAATCTGCATTTCAGGAAAATCTCTAGGTAGTTCATATACACATTAGAGGTTGAGACATACTACTTTAGCATGAAATAGCCTAATTGGTGAATTGCAGTTATTTCTCCTCTCCTTTCTGTTCTATAGCAGGTGGACCCTGTCTTCACCTATTTTAGAAACTACATCCTAAAATGTGTAGTGGTGCTTTATGGCTCAAGTTTACTCATGTAATGAGGGAGGGAAAGAACAGTGTGAATGGTTTTGACAAATCCAATATAATTCTATTTGCTAAAATACAATGCTACTCAATCTCTGTATTATACATGAATTCTTATTTTTTAAGTAACAGAATTCTTGGTTTTAAGTAACAGAAATCTAAACATGTTAGGCAAAAAGAGAACTTACTAGAAAAATAATGGGGAATCTCTGAAAATTGTAGAAAAGTAAGGTTTTTAGCTGGACCTCTGGAATGCATGAAGCCAGTAATTCAAATGCTTCCAGAATGCTCATCTTTGCATTCCTCTGTCTTTCTGCTTCAGTCTCTCAGAGAGACTACATACCTGCATATATTCCAACCTCACCATTGTGGAGGGTCTGAAACTCTTCCTTAGATTCCAGATCAAAAAATCCTAAGGTAGGGGCTTCCCTGGTGGCGCAGTGGTTGAGAGTCCGCCTGCCGTTGCAGGGGACAGGGGTTCGTGCCCCGGTCTGGGAAGATCCCAGATGCCGCGGAGCAGCTGGGCCCGTGAGCCATGGCCGCTGAGCCTGTGCGTCCGGAGCCTGTGCTCTGCAACGGGAGAGGCCACAACAGTGAGAGGCCCGCGTACCTCAAAAAAAAAAAAAAAAAAAAAAAAAAAAAAAAATCCTAGAGTAGGATTTCAGTTGCCTTGACCTGAGCCTTATTTCCACAGTTGGACAAATCAACCCTGAGACAGAGCACCTTGATCACTAGTCTCCATAGAATGATGAAGAAGAAAGTTCAGAGAGGAAGAGAGGAGAAGCAAGTCGGGGAAAAAAAATCAGTACATGTCAGCATGTACTGTAGCAACATTTCAGTGGCTTAATGACAGAGTTTATTTCTCCTTTACTTCCCAGTCCCGCGGGCTGTTTGGTAGGTAGCCTTCTATACAGTGGCACCTCAGAACCTCCACTGAGTTTGCTTCAGGAGAGAAAGTATCAGATCACTTGAGAATTTTTTAAGGAACAAGCCTGGAAGTGGTAAACATTTCCATCCACATCCCGCTCTCCAGACCACAGGACTATGCCTAGTGTAGACTGTGGGCACAACGAGAAAAGGAATCAGGATTGGTGGACTGATACTGTTTTCTCTGCCGTATAGATAAAAACAAATCCATATGAGTACTATACTTCTGAGCAAATTTAAATTGACCTTGTTAAAAGATAAACTGAACATATTAACATTTTAAGAGTTTATTTGAGCAGAAATTGATTCATATAGGGCAGTGGCAACCACAAGTGTTTAGAAGTGTTCCACTGACAGAAGCTAGAAGAAAGATTTTTATAGAGAAAAGGTAGAGACAAAGCAAGGAGAGGGGTGGGATAGAGAGGATGGGAGGAGGCTCAAGAGGGAGGGGTACAGGGATATAGGTATATGTATAGCTGATTCACTTTGTTATACAGCAGACATTAACACAACATTGTAAAGCAATTATACTCCAAAAAAGATGAAAAAAAAAAAAAAAGCGAGGAAAGTATTTGAGTATAGCTTAATTAGTTGCATTATTTGGGAAAATCTACCAGGCTGTTTTGATGGGTTGTTCTTATGTTTTGATTTCTTAACCTTGAGGCATTTTAGACTCAGGTTTCGGTTTGCTTAGTAGGGTAGTAAGACATTAAAGCCACCTCAATCTAATGGCTTCCCTGTTTGATTAATAACAACCTTGATGTTCATCTAATTTGGCCAAAATAGTCTCCTCACATATGTATAATTGTGTTCAGTCAGCTCTCAAGGGAGACATTTACATTATCCTTATTTCCTCATAGGTTTTCCCTGATTGTCCCTCAAAGCATTGCAATTCTCTACCCTGAAGGTGCTTTTGAATTCCATTACTTTTGTCCCTCCTTTCTCACTCAGGTGGATGACTCTCTGAGACCAACAAATTCTATTTTCCTTGACTTCCTAATTCTTCTATTTTTACCTGAGAGTCTTGAAACATACTCTTAGGGAGCATTTCAATGTTAGGTATATAAAAGCAATTTGCTATTAGCAAAAAAATACCAACTTTTGCAAGCAATTTAATTTTTAAATCAGTCATTCAATAAATATTTACTAAGCTCTGACTCTGAGCCAAGAGGTGTTTTAGACATAAGAACGGTGAACAGCAGCTTTGTTTTATGTATCCTACATTATGGTGGGAGAGTAGACAGGCAGTAAATAAATATATATATAAAAATAATAAGTGAAAGAAATAACCAGACCATGATTAATATAGTGCAGGGAATTAAAATAAGGTGACATAATAAAGTGATTAGTTTATATATTGGGTACTTAAGGGAGAGACCTCTCTTAAGAGATAAATGAGATCTAAATGACACAATATATCCAGATATGTCAAGATCACAGAAGAAACCTTCTAGACAGAAGAACTCTCTAGCCCAAAGTTCCTAAGGGGAATTTCCTCCTTTAATTCTTTCTCTTTATAGATGTTCTTCTCACAGTTCCCTTGCCTTTTCAATTACACTAGACTTATAGACTTAGCCTAGAAAAATGATTAACCTTATTCCTTTTGTTTACTCAGCTGAAGAATTAGAATTCACATGAGCGGCTGTGTGACAGAAAATTTTTAATAACAAATATTTATTGAGGCTTTGATAATAATAGCAATTAATTATTAAGAATTTACTAAATGACAAGGATCGTGCTTGTTGCTGGTGATACAAGGACATATAAGACAGATTTCCTATCTTCAAAATTCACAGTCTATTGAAGGTGACATGTGCCACAAATACATTTCATTCTTTTTTTTTTTTTTTAACATCCTTATTGGGGTATAATTGCTTTACAATGGTGTGTTAGTTTCTGCTTTATAACAAAGTGAATCAGTTATACATATACATATGTTCCCATATCTCTTCCCTCTTGCGTCTCCCTCCCTCCCACCCTCCCTATCCCACCCCTCCAGGCGGTCACAAAGCACCGAGCCGATAACCCAGTGCTATGTGGCTGCTTCCCACTAGCTACCTACCTTACGTTTGTTAGTGTATATATGTCCATTCCTCTCTCTCGCCTTGTCACAGCTCACCCTTCCCCCTCCCCATATCCTCAAGTCCATTCTCCAGTAGGTCTGTGTCTTTATTCCTGTCTTACTCCTAGGTTCTTCATGACGTGTTTTTTTCTTAAATTCCATATATATGTGTTACCATACGGTATTTGTCTCTCTTTTTCTGATTTACTTCACTCTGTATGACAGACTCTAGGTCTATCCACCTCATTACAAATAGCTCAATTTCGTTTCTTTTTATGGCTGAGTAATATTCCATTGTATATATGTGCCACATCTTCTTTATCCATTCATCCGATGATGGGCACTTAGGTTGTTTTCATCTCGGGGCTATTGTAAATAGAGCTGCAATGAACATTTTGGTACATGACTCATTTTTGAATTTTGGTTTTCTCAGGGTATATGCCCAGTAGTGGGATTGCTGGGTCATATGGTAGTTCTATTTGTAGTTTTTTAAGGAACCTCCATACTGTACTCCATAGTGGCTGAACCAATTCACATACCCACCAGCAGTGCAAGAGGGTTCTCTTTCCTCCACACCCTCTCCAGCATTTATTGTTTCTAGATTTTTTGATGATGGCCATTCTGACGGGTGTGAGATGATATCTCATTGTACTTTTGATTTGCATTTCTCTAATGATTAATGATGTTGAGCATTCTTCCATGTGTTTGTTGGCAGTCTGTATATCTTCTTTGGAGAAATGTCTATTTAGGTCTTCTGCCCATTTTTGGATTGGGTTGTTTGTTTTTTTGTTATTGAGCTGCATGTAAATTTTGGAAATTAATCCTTTGTCACTTGCTTCATTTGCAAATATTTTCTCCCATTCTGAGGGTTGTCTTTTGGTTTTGTTTATGGTTTCCTTTGCTGTGCAAAAGCTTTTAAGTTTCATTAGGTCCCATTTGTTTTTTTTTTTTTTTTATTTCCATTTCGCTAGGAGGTGGGTCAAAAAGGAACTTGCTGTGATTTATGTCATAGAGTGTTCTGCCTATGTTTTCCTCTGAGTTTGATAGTTTGTGGCCTTACATTTAGGTCTTTAATCCATTTTGAGTTTATTTTTGTGTATGGTGTTAGGGAGTGTTCTAATCTCATACTTTTACATGTACCTGTCCAGTTTTCCCAGCACCACTTATTGAAGAGGCTGTCCTTTCTCCACTGTACATTCCTGCCTCCTTTATCAAAGATAAGGTGATCATATGTGCGTGGGTTTATCTCTGGGCTTTCTATCCTGTTCCATTGATCTGTTTTTCTGCCAGTACCATACTGTCTTGATTACTGTAGCTTTGTAGTATAGTCTGACGTCAGGGAGCCTGATTCCTCCAGCTCCATTTTTCGTTCTCAAAATTGCTTTGGCTGTTCGGGGTCATTTGTGTTTCCATACAAATTGTGAAATTTTTTGTTCTAGTTCTGTGAAAAATGCCAGTGGTAGTTTGATAGGGATTGCATTGAATCTATAGATTGCTTTGGGTAGTAGAGTCATTTTCACAATGTTGATTCTTCCAATCCAAGAACATGGTATATCTCTCCATCTATTTGTATCATGTTTAATTTCTTTCATCAGTGTCTTATAATTTTCTGCATACAGGTCTTTTGTTTCCTTAGGTAGGTTTATTCCTAGATATTTTATTCTTTTTGTTGCAATGGTAAGTGGGAGTGTTTTCTTGATTTCACTTTCAGATTTTTCATCATTAGTGTATAGGAATGCCAGAGATTTCTGTGCATTAATTTTTTATCCTGCAACTTTACCAGATTCATTGATTAGCTCTAGTAGTTTTCTGGTAGCATCTTTAGGATTCTCTATGTATAGTATCATGTCATCTGCAAACAGTGACAGCTTTGCTTCTTCTTTTCCGATTTGGATTCCTTTTATTTCCTTTTCATCTCTGATTGCTGTGGCTAAAACTTCCAAAACTATGTTGAATAATAGTGGTGAGAGTGGGCAACCTTGTCTTGTTCCTGATCTTAGTGGAAATGCTTTCAGTTTTTCACCATTGAGGATGATGTTGGCTGTGGGCTTGTCATATATGGCCTTTATTATGTTGAGGAAACTTCCCTCTATGCCTACTTTCTGCAGGGTTTTTTTTTTTTTTTTATCATAAATGGGTGTTGAATTTTGTCAAAAGCTTTCTCTGCATCTATTGAGATGATCATATGGTTTTTCTCCTTCAATTTGTTAATATGGTTTATCACATTGATAGATTTGCGTATATTGAAGAATGCTTGCATTCCTGGGATAAACCCCACTTGATCATGGTGTATGATCCTTTTAATGTGCTGTTGGATTCTGTTTGCTAGTATTTTGTTGAGGATTTTTGCATCTATGTTCATCAGTGATATTGGCCTGTAGTTTTCTTTCTTTGTAACATCCTTGTCTGGTTTTGGTATCAAGGTGATGGTGGCCTTGTAAAAGGAATTTGGAAGTGTTCCTCCCTCTGCTATATTTTGGAAGAGTTTGAGAAGGATAGGTGTTAGTTAGCTCTTCCCTAAATGTTTGATAGAATTCGCCTGTGAAGCCATCTGGTCCTGGGCTTTTGTTTGTTGGAAGATTTTTAATCACAATTTCTATTTCAGTGCTTGTGATTGGTCTGTTCATATTTTCTATTTCTTCCTGATTCAGTCTTGGCAGGTTCTGCATTTCTAAGAATTTGTCCATTTCTTCCAGGTTGTCCATTTTATTGTCATAGAGTTGCTTGTAGTAATCTCTCATGATCTTTTTTATTTCTGGAGTGTCAGTTGTTACCTCTCCTTTTTCATTTCTAATTCTATTGAGTTGAGTCTTCTCCCTTTTTTTCTTGATGAGTCTGGCTAATGGTTTATCTATTGTGTTTATCTTCTCAAAGAACCAGCTTTTAGTTTTACTGATCTTTGCTATTGTTTCCTTCATTTCTTTTTCATTTATTTCTGATCTGATTTTTATGATTTCTTTCCTCCTGCTAACTTTGTTTTTTTTTGTTTTTCTTTCTCTAATTGCTTTAGGTGTAAGGTTAGGTTGTTTATTCGAGATGTTTTCTGCTTCTTAAGGTGGGCTTGTATTGCTATAAACTTCCCTCTTAGAACTGCTTCTGCTGCATTCCATAGGTTTTGGGTCGTTGTGTCTCCATTGTCATTTGTTTCTAGGTATTTTTTTATTTCCTCTTTGATTTCTTCAGTGATCAGTTCGTTATTAAGTAGTGTATTGTTTAGCCTCCAAGTATTTGTATTTTTTACAGATCTATTCCTGTAATTGATATCTAGTCTCATGGCGTTGTGGTCGGAAAAGGTACTTGATACAATTTCAGTGTTCTTAAATTTACCAAGGCTTGATTTGTGACCCAAGATATGATCTATCCTGGAGAATGTTCCATGAGCACTTGAGAAAAATGTGTATTCTGTTGTTTTTGGATGGAGTGTCCTATAAATATCAATTAAGTCCATCTTGTTTAATGTATCATTTAAAGCTTGTGTTTCCTTATTTATTTTCATTTTGGATGATCTGTCCATGGGTGAAAGTGGGGTGTTAAAGTCCCCTACTATGAATGTGTTACTGTCGATTTCCCCTTTTATGGCTGTTAGTATTTGCCTTATGTATTGAGGTGCTCCTATGTTGGGTGCATAAATATTTACAATTGTTCTATCTTCTTCTTGGATTGATCTCTTGATCATTATGTAGTGTCCTTCTTTGTCTCTTGTAATAGTCTTTATTTTAAAGTCTAGTTTGTCTGATATGAGAATTGCTACTCCAGCTTTCTTTTGGTTTCTATTTGCTTGGAATATCTTTTTCCATCCCCTTACTTTCAGTCTGTATGTGTCTCTAGGTCTGAAGTGGGTCTCTTGTAGACAGCATATATATGGATCTAGTTTTTGTATCCATTCAGCCAATCTGTGTCTTTTGTTGGGAGCATTTAGTCCATTTCCATTTAAGGTATTTATCTATATGTATGTTCCTGTTCCCATTTTCTAAATTGTTTTGGGTTCGTTATTGTAGGTGTTTTCCTGCCTAGAGTAGTTCCTTTAGCATTTGTTGTAAAGCTGGTTTGTTGGTGCTGAACTCTCTCAGCTTTTGCTTGTCTGTAAAGGTTTTAATTTCTCCATAAAATCTGAATGAGATCCTTGCTGGGTAGAGTAATCTTGGTTGCAGGTTTTTCTCCTTCATCACTTTCAGTATGTCCTGCCACTTCCTTCTGGCTTGCAGAGTTTCTGCTGAGAGATCAGCTGTTAACGTTATGGGGATTCCCTTGTGTGTTATTTGTTGTTTTTCCCTTGCTGCTTTTAATATGCTTTCTTTGTATTTAATTTTTGTCAGGTTGATTAATGTGTCTTGGCGTATTTCTCCTTGGATTTATCCTGTATGGGACTCTGTGCTTTTTGGACTTGATTAAGTATTTCCTTTCCCATATTCGGGAAGTTTTCAACTATAATCTCTTCAAATATTTTCTCAGTCCCTTTCTTTTTCTCTTCTTCTTCTGGGACCCCTATAATTCGAATGTTGATGTGTTTAATGTTGTCCCAGAGGTCTCTGAGACTGTCCTCAGTTCTTTTCATTCTTTTTTCTTTATTCTTCTCTGCAGTAGTTATTTCCACTATTTTATCTTCCAGGTCACTTATCCGTTCTTCTGCCTCAGTTATTCTGGTATTGATCCCATCTAGAGTCTTTTTCGTTTCATTTATTTTGTTGTTCATCATTGTTTGTTTCATATTTAGTTCTTCTAGGTCGTTGTTAAATGTTTCTTGCATTTTGTCCATTGTATTTCCAAGATTTTGAATCTTCTTTACTATCATTATTCTGAATTCTTTTTCAGGTAGACTGCCTGTTTCCTCTTCATTTGTTAGGTCTGGTGAGTTTTTATCTTGCTTCTTCATCTGCTGTGTGTTTTTCTGTCTTCTCATTTTGCTTATCTTACTGTGTTTGGGGTCTCCTTTTTGCAGGCTGCTGGTTCGTAGTTCCCGTTGTTTTTGATGTCTGTCCCCAGTTGCTAAGGTTGGTTCAGTGGATTGTGCTGTGTTCTGGTTGATGAGGTTGGATCTTGTCTCTCTAGTGGGCAAGTCCACGTCTGGTGGTGTGTTTTGGGGTGTCTGTGGATTTATTATTATTTTAGGAAGCTACTGGGTGGGGTTGTGTTCCTGTTTTGCTAGTTGTTTGGCATAGGTTGTCCAGCACTGTAGCTTGTTGGTCGTTGAGTGAAGCTGGGTGCTGGTGTTGAGATGGAGATCTCTGGGAGATTTTCGCCATTTGATATTATGTGGAGCTGGGAGGTCTCTTGTTGACCAGTGTCCTGAAGTTGGCTCTCCCACCTCAGTGGCACAGCAGTGACTCCTGGCTGGAGCACCAAGAGCCTTTCATCCACATGGCTCAGAATAAAAGGGAGAAAAAGTAGAGAGATAAAATTAGTAGAAGTAGGAAGAAAGAAAGAGAGAGAGAAAGAAAGAAAGAAAGAAAGAAAGGAGGGAAGGAAAGAAGGAAGGAAGGAAGGAAGAGAAAGAAGAAAAGGAAAGAAGCAAAGAAGGAAAGAAAGGAGGGAGGGAGGGATTGAGGAAGGAAGGAAGGAAAGAGGGAAGGAAGGAAAAAAGAAAGAAAGAAAGAAGATACAGTAAAATAAAATAAAGTATAAGAAAGTTATTAAATTAAAAAATAATTATTTAGGAAAGAAAAAAAGGGACGGATAGAACCTTAGGACAAATGGTGGAAGCAAAGCTACACAGACAAAATCTCACACAAAAGCACAGACGCATACACATACACACTCACAAAAAGAGGAAAAGGGGAAGAGGTAAAGGGGAAAAAGTCATAAATCTTGCTCTTAGAGTCCACCTCCTCAATTTGGGATGATTCGTTGTGTAAAGGAGGGAGGGAGGAAGGAAGGAAGGAAGGAAGGGAGGAAGGAAGGAAAGAAAGAAGGAAAGAAAGAAAGAAAGAAAAAGGTAAAGTATAATAAATTTATTAAAATTAATTAAGAAAAAAATGAAAAAAAAAAACAACGGACGGATAGAACCCTAGGACAAATGGTGGAAGCAAAGCTATACAGACAAAATCTCACACAGAAGCATACACATACACACTCACAAAAAGAGGAAAAGGGGAAAAAATCCTAGATCTTGCTCTCGAAGTTCACCTCCTCAATTTGGGATGATTCGTTGTCTATTCATGTATTCCACAGATGCAGGTTACATCAAGTTGATTGTGGAGCTTTAATCCGCTGCTTCTGAGGCTGCTGGGAGAGATTTCCCTTTCTCTTCTTTGTTCTCACAGCTCCCAGGGGCTCAGCTTTGGATTTGGCCCCGCCTCTGTGTGTAGGTCTCTGGAGGGCGTCTGTGTTTTGCTCAGACAGGACGGGGTTAAAGGAGCCGCTGATTTGGGGGCTCTGGCTCACTCAGGCCGGGGGGAGGTGTAAGGTCGGGTCTTAACAAACGGCACCGCGAAACAGAGGAAAGCTTCAAGTGAGCTTTATTAGGGAGCGCTCCCGGGCGAGGTTCACTGGTCCGAGAAAAAGGGGCCAGAGAAGTTGCACCGGGGCGAGGGTTGGGCAAGATTTTATAGGGGAAGAAGGGAAATGGGTGTGGTGAATCTGGGAGGGTGCAGGGTATTCCTTATTTGGTGGTCTTTTCGGGTATCTGGGGGGACCGTTGGTCCCGCCCCTCGAAAGGCGGGAAGGCTGGGCTGGGTTCAAAGTCCCCAGGTCAGTTCCTGGAACTGGGTGGTCCGGAATGTCTCCAGGGCAGTTTCTGGAACTGGGTGGTCCGGAGAATTTCGGTCTGATGCAACCTGTGAATCTGATTGTGTTCCCCTGCCTCGGGCCAGTTGGCCTTACAGGAGGGCGGGGCGCGGAGTGCGGGCTGAGCACCAGCCTGAGGCCCGCCGTGCGTTCTCCCGGGAAAGTTGTCCCTGGATCCCGGGAACCTGGCAGTGGCGGGCTGCACAGGCTTCCCGGAAGAGGGGTGTGGATAGTGACCTGTGCTCGCACACAGGCCCCTTGGTGGCGGCAGCAGCAGCCTTAGTGTCTCCCGCCTGTCTCTGGGGTCCGCGCTTTTAGCCGCGGCTCGCCCCCGTCTCTGGGGTCCACGTTTTTAGCCGCGGCTCGCGCCCGTCTCTGGAGTTCCTTTAAGCAGTGCTCTTAAACCCCTCCAGGTACGTGGGGAGTTTCTTGCCTTTTGGGAGGTCTGAGGTCTTCTGCCAGCATTCAGTAGGTGTTCTGTAGGAGTTGCTCCACATGTAGATGTATTTCTGGTGTATCTGTGGGGAGGAAGGTGATCTCCGCGTCTTACTCTTCCGCCATCTTCCCCTCCGCCTGTACGTTACATTCTTGTGTTATAAGTACAAAAGTGGAAGCATGGATCAGATACAGAGGTAGCACAGATAAAGAAGTAATTTATTCTCTGGGGATAATGGTGATGGTCGAGGTATCTAAATAAACTGGGTTTTGATTGCGCGTGGGAAGGGGGTACAAGACAGATTAGGGGAATAGGACTTTCATAACTTACAAACAGTGTCTCAGTCTCTTACTTTATGATTAATTAGGTTTAATCCCCCAGAGTAGAAGTCAGAATGCATTCCATACGTAGCGTAGATGTTTAAACTATGCAAAACTGTGCATTAGCCATCACGCTCAAGAGATGCTATTTATATTGCCTCGAAGATCTCAAGACTATGAAGGAAGTCAGAGGTTTATTCCACCAGACTGCATACCACATACTCAGAGCAATACAGAATTTTCAGTCTACCCTAGCAGCCATGATCGAAGACCCCTTTTTACATAGGCAGAGGCTTAATGGATGGTGAAATGATTTAAGCAATTATATATTTTTTTATTTTCCCTTAACTAATCCACACTTGTTCCCACTTTATTTGTACCTCAACTCTGCTATTTTAAAGAACCATTCAATGGAATGCAGAACACATACTTTAAAGGAAAAAACATTTTTTTTCTGACTCTTCCCCTTTATAGACTAATTTATACAGTAATATGTGGCCAAACTGTGCTTCCTTTAAGAAAACGTAAAAAGTAAAGGTAAAGAAGAAGAGCAAGTCCTAAAAATTCTATGAAAGTTTGAGGCATTCACTTCGAAATGTCAGAAATGCCAAACACTCGCCTGTCCATCTAAGAACACAGAAGGCTCTTATTTACTCAAAGTAATTATCTGAAAACTCGGTAGAGTTCAACATTTTTAGCTGAATTCTACCAATACTCAGAACCTCATTATACGACAAGTTATCCAAAGAAAGATATTTGGTCAAAAAGACCTTGTTTGGGCTTCCCTGGTGGTGCAGTGGTTGAGAGTCCGCCTGCCGTTTCAGGGGACATGGGTTCGTGCCCCGGTCCGGGAAGATCCCACGTGCCGCGGAGCGGCTGGGCCCGTGAGCCATGGCCACTGAGCCTGCGTGTCCGGAGCCTGTGCTCCGCAGCGGGAGAGGCCACAACAGTGAGAGACCCGAGTACGGGAAAAAAAAAAAAAAAAAAAAAAAAAAAAGACCTTGTTTGAGGATATTCACTGCTACTCTTTGTGGAAATATTTATCATATTTAAATATGATGTAAAGGTTGAATTTAACTTGATATTTAGGCTACTATTAAGCTGACAGTAGTATCTTCTTTGACTTCATTGCCAACTGGTAATTTGAATGCTTTAAGTAGTTTTCTGTACATACTACTATTTCTCTGGATTTAGTGCATTTTCAGAATCTCCAAGGCATTCACAAATAACTTGAGACAGGCTCTGTTCTCAAGGTGCTAAATAGCTAGGCAGAAAGAAGAAATATGCAAAAGCAAATAATATACGCACTTTACAAATGAAGAACTTGAGTCTTCTGTAGTTTAAATACAACAAACATGTATTTATCAAATACTGTATATACAACACAATCCTTGGGATCATTATTATTTAAGTGTGTCTCTGGGCTGTCTGCATGTCTCAGATATATAGTAAATGTAGCAAATTTTCCAGCAAAAACAAAGCCAGTCCTTGCAGATAGATAATTGGGGCCAAAATGTCCATGATCTATTAACAGTTTCTGTTGTTTAACCACATCTCTGCATTACAGAGAATTAACAGAAAATGGATGTTGGAAGTTAAAATGACAAATGTTACATAATTAGCATTGTTTCTGTATTTATTTAAACTTGTTTAAACTAGTGTGGAACACCTTTTTTTGGTTCTTCCTTGACCTTGTGACTCTGAAGGGACCTAATGGATTTTAATGAAACATAGGGTTATAAAATTACTGAATTTATAGCCTAGGCTGCTGTGCATTTCTTCCTTTGGTAGGGCATATTAACCTGTGAGTGTATATTCTGCCTATTTGTTATGAGAGATGCTAAATGAGTCAATATTGCATCAATAATTCAAGGAGTAATTTAGTTGCATAATTGTATTTTATTGCATTAAAGCTTTCAGTTACTTTGGTCTAAAGCATATCTGTTCTGATGTAACAGTGCAGTAGGACTCCTCTTTATACAAAGCTTTGTAATTATTAAGTATTTTGAAATCACCAGAAATATACCAAATATAGAGAAAAGGAGCCCTGCAAAAAGAATGTCCAGATCACATGGTAGATTAAAGTATATGAGAGCTTTTTTCTACTTTTCTATATAGATACCATTCTGCTTGAAATATTAGATTTCCCTTTGCCAGGCTTATATTTAATTCTGAGCCCTTGCCATCAAGTTGTGACCTCACCAGCCCAGAGTAAATTTGAAATACCAGCCATAACAATAATTATAAATGTAGGTTGGAGATACACAATTTTCAAAGTGCTTTTGAATCCATTATCCCCTTGGCTCTTTGCAATAATCTTCTGCCTTTGATGGTGTGGTTCATTACATTTCAGAAATGAGGAAGTTGAGGCAGAGATGCTGTTCTTCCTGCCCCAAATTACAAGCCAGCCAACGTGGGGTCAGCTTTTAAATTAAGATCTTCTGGCTTCATATCTTTGGATTCATATGTTTGTACCTTGTCCAAATTGGTACCCTGTGTTTAATCTGGCTCTATTTATAGAGCACATTTTGGTTTTTGGCTTTCTATGACTATTTGATGCAGGCAGTATGAAAATCTGAATATTCTGGGAATATTCACATTTTGTAAAGAATAAGTGTGTTCCTAGAGTTTCTCCCTAAACTATTTAGATGTGGTATTGTGCTTTAACGTTTTATCAAAAGCCTGGTTACCTTTTTTTTCTTGTTGATAAAAATATAACCACATTTAGGGCAGAATATCTTGCCCAAAGCCTCTTCCTTAGACTGGGGTGTCTATTTGATGAGGGTGGGTCTCAGTATGATACTTATGGAGCTTGATATGGATTTCTTCTCCATTAGCTTTTGCCTTTTTATTCTATGCAATTGTCTTAATTTTCCTTGCCTCTTTATCTAGAGGAATCATTCAAAATATCAAAGTATTAATTTAACATAAGACTAAAGGCTTAGCATTTTGGTCAGTCTGACAAGTGGTATGCTTCAATTAACTTATTATTCTAATGTATTTTAGAAAAATTAATAAATATTCAAGAATCCTTTACCAGAGCCTAAGACATAAATATCCTATTTTATCTTATTATGGGTTTACAATAATTTTAATATGTACTCTAGAAAGTAACACTTGGCATGCCATATATGAGACAGATTTGTGGGGACATAAAAGGTTAACAAAAATAGGGTCTATATTAGAACATAAGGTTCATAGTTTCCTTTGATTTTGATATACTGTAAATCCTTTATTCAGTAGTGCATAGTGGATGCCTATTATGTGAGAGGTACTATGTTGGAGACAGTAGTGAACAAGAGAACGTGATCGCTGCCTTAATGAGCTTAAAATCTATCAGGGAATGATTGAATGAGCGTTTCACTTACAAAATAGGGATCTTGTACGTAAAATATAGTCTACTACTTATTCTAATACCTTGAAACTGTGATTGTCAGTGAGAGTTTATACATATCATTACCAGCACATGGTGTGAGCGTTGCTGTTGTCTGCTTCTCTGGGGCTCTTCTCTGCCTTATCCTTCTTTTTTAAAATAAATTTATTTATTTATTTATTTATTTATGGCTGCATTGGGTGTTCGTTGCTGCACGCAGGCTTTCTTTAGTTGCAGCGAGTGGGGGCTACTCTTCATTGTGGTGCGTAGGCTTCTGGTTGTGGTGGCTTCTCTTGTTGCGGAGTACCGGCTCTAGGCGTGTGGGCTTCAGTAGTTGTGGCACACGGGCTCAGTAGTTGTGGCTCACGGGCTCTAGAGCACAGGCTCAGTAGTTGTGGCGCACGGGCTTAGTTGTTCCACGGCATGTGGGATCTTCCCGGACCAGGGCTTGAACCCGTGTCCCCTGTATTGGCAGGTGGATTCTTAACCACTGCGCTACCAGGGAAGCCCTCTCTGCCTTATCTTTCTAATCTTTGCAATAAACCTAGGACACAGAAGACATAACTTATTTATTTCTTGTTCTGTTATTTTGTTTTAATATTTCAGAGTTTTAAAAGTTCCTGATTTTCCAATGCCTACATGTATTTTGTTATTTCTTGAAAATAAATAGTAGGGCTATTTTATTTCTGTCTTGTGAAAGAAGATATTTATGTTGGAATATATTTACAGTAACGTAAGTCTTTAAGGTTCAGGAAAAGGGATGTGTTTTTTGATCTACAGCATTTACATAATGAGGTTCATCATGTGAAAATATGATATGAAACTACGAATTCTCTCAGAACAAAGTTTAGGGCTTGGTCATTTTAATCTTCCTGACCTAGCAGAGTACCTAGTAGATGCTCATTACATGTTTGATAAATAAATTTAGAAGAGTGTAATAACAGTATAAAGAAATGGAATTGAAGGTATTTTTAAACATAAACTCCTTACTTTGATGATAAAGTTTAAAAGTGTTAATTTAGTGATGAAAATTGTGTTTCTACCTATGTTTGTGCAGCTACAGTCCATGATTTTTCTACCATACCGTGTAACCTACTTTGAAGTACTGAAGAGGATTTCTATCTTATTGATTCCTGTAGTAGATGCTATGGTATGCTGCCCAGATCCCCCCTTAAGAATGGAGGCATTTACTGAGGCATTATCCCACCTTCATAATTGTAGGCTGCCATGAGTATTGGGTGCTAAAATCTCACATCTGAGTCCTTCTCCAGGAATTGCCTTCAGTTGAAGTGTGTTGTATCAGCTAAGGTTATGTCTCTTTCCTGGGAGAAGCCCACATCCCTGGTCGATAAGGGAAATACAAAGGTCTGAACTCCTTGCTTTAATTCAAGATAACTTTGAAGAGCTATCCTAGCTCAAGAGTTCCCATAGCATATGCTGAAGGCTCTGTTAAAATTACATCTTAGTTCAACTTCTCCCTCTGCCCAAACCTACTTCTGCAACTCCCATCCAGGTGTATTTTCCAAAACACTCTCCAATAAACCTCTTGTACACAAATATCTGCCTAAGAGTCGATTTCCTGGGAAATGTAATTGTGGATGATTGGTATTTGAAATGGTCCTGGAATCAGACTTTAAAATGGGATTTTGGAGCTGATCACCCTCCAGGCACTTGGCAGTACAGTGATAGATGGAGTACTTATAGCCCCTGGCATTGTTAAAATTCTCTGGTAGTAAACTGGGGTGGGATACCAGGGAAGGTAATGCACTGACTGGCCCAATAGCTCAGGCCTTTGGAAGGTTTGAAGAAGTAGCAATTATAAGGAATATGCAATTGAATGGCTCTTGCTGGGTGCTATTGATGGATTGGAAAAGATAATGAAAGACTAGAAAATTTTAATCACCAATTAAAGCCAAACTGTCAAAGCCAGAGGGCCTCCTTGGCAGCATATAAAAAGATTCTCATCTGCTACACCTGGAGGGCAGACACAGTTAAGGCTCAGGTCCAGTACTCAATTAAATGGGTCATAGAACTACAAAAATTACTAAATTCTCATACACAGCAAGTCTGCAAGCCCAAGTCAGGACCTTGAATAGGGAGAAGTGAGATATTAAAGTTTGGAATGAGAATATCTGGGTTGATCCACTTGCAAACTTTGTGCCTTTACATTCCACTGAAACTTCCCGGCTTGCAGAAGTGGCTCAGCCCTTTCTGCTAAAGGTGGTGCTCTCTCATTGCTTGAGGATGAAGCAGAAATCTTTGCCTTGCAAGACAACAGGCACGCCCTTCAGGATTTACCTCTACCTCCCCTTCTGGCTACCAAGCCAACAGCAGGATCGGATTACAATATAATTTGGCTAGTGAGGTGCTGTTTCTATAGGAAGAAAGTGATTACACACCTAAAGAGTCCAAATGCCTAACTAACATAAGCTAGGAGACTATGTGGATCTGAGGATGTGATGCCCTGGCGAGGGTGAAACATTAGATAAGGAAAAGCTTGTCTACAAATATTTATTGATACAGGTGCATCACCCAAGATACAAATTTAACACCTTGGCAAGGACCCTGGGAGAGATAGTCATAGGTCTAGGAAGTTATGCATGCTCTTAGAAACTTGGAGAAAAGACAAGACAGTAAGAAAGCCAGAAATACTGCAGAAGATGGTGGAAAAATGGATCAAATGGCTCAGAGCCATGGACATGTTAGCATGAATAGAGTATATAAGGCCAGAAGACAGCAAAGGAGAGCCTGGAGGGCAATCCATTTACCAAAGCTATGAGGGGTGTCTTAATTAAAGAGGAACCAGCACTACTGAGAAGCAGGGTAATGATGGGAAATTCTTTCACAGATCTGGACTTCCTGATAGTATTAGGGATAACAGGATTCCCAATGAGTAGAGGCCAGGTGATGGTACTTAGTCAAAAGCAGGTATATTCAGTTATCTCATGTTACATCTATGGCTGCTTAGGACATGGGAGTGGTATCTTAGGACCAGCTCACAAAGAAAGATAGCAACGAGTGTCCTTACAGGAAGAGCTGCTTGTGATATACCTAGTCATTCACTCTGGTTGGAAGGACTAGTGCCCCAAGATAAGAATATGTATGGAAACTTGAGCAATAGAAAATGACTTTATTAGTTGTTCAGGTGTTTGGAAGAAGAGTTAGAAGATAAAAACAAAAAGTTCTAAGGTAGATCCCAGGAAGAAGTACTGACAAGAATCCTGGAGGAACTATTCCCATATGGGATGAACTTACTATATAAAGAAAGTAGATCTGAGTCAAGTGGACTATAGTGGACACTGTGGTCCACCACCTAGTTCTCCCTTTCTAAGACACTCATTTTCCCATCTTCCTGGATTGTTGGTGGCTGATGGCTGGTAGTCTGGGAATTTCTGTTTGCTGCAGGGTGATGCTTGGTTCAAGTTCACCTCACCTCTCCTGGGGCAGCCTGAATCCAATGACTGGTTAATATGGAGTATACAAAGATCCAGCCTCCTTGCTTCGATTTAGGCCTAATCTGAAGGGCCAGCCCAACTCCCAAGCTCCTCTAGGATCAGCTGAGCCCTCTGTTGCAACTGCATCCCAGTTTAATGGCTCCCTAGTCCTGCTTTCCTCCACCCCTTTACAAATAGCATTTTCAAGAGTACATCCCAATAATCTTCAAGCACAGAAATCTCAGAGATTATAACTTAGTATGTGTGATAGACAGGATAATGACTCTCTCTCAAAAATGTCTATCTACACCCTAATCCCCAGAACCCATAAATATGTTATCTTATAGGACAAAAGGGACTTGGCTGATGTAATTACGTTGAGTCTTAAAATGGAAAGATTATCTTGGATCATTCTAGGTAAGCTCAATGTAATCACAAAGGTCCTTATAATAGGGAGGCAAAAGGTTGAAGGCAGAAGGAGTTGGGACAATGGTCACAGAGATCAAAGTGATGTGCCTCAAAGTTGGGGGAAAGGGCTCTAAGCCAGGGAATAAAGGTAGGCTCTAGAAACTAGAGGAGATAAGGAAACATTCTCCCCTGAAACCTCCAGAAGGAAAGCTAAAATTTTGATTTTAGGCTTTGACCTCCATATATTTCATAGAATAAATTTATGTTGTATTAAGCCACTAAATTTGTGCTAATTTATTACTGCAGCAATAGGAAATGAATACAACACAGTAACACTTTAGCCTTCGTTTGCAATTCATTCAACATGTCTCTATTGGCTAATTATAGTTGTAGTAATTGTGTGTGTAGTAATTGTGTGGTCAAATTAGAGAAAACACACGATTATACAAATTAAGTGTACCTTTCACCAATGTATGAGATTCTTTAAAAAAAATCAAACCACTTTCCATTACTTACTACATTCTATACTTTTTTCAAATGACTCTGTTGCAAATTTTGTTTTATGTTTAATTTGTGAAATTTGTAACATCTTCTAATTATGACTATTTGGAAAAACTGAGGGCAGAACACTCAAAACAATTAGCTTTGTTATATTAGGAAAATCTTGACCAGAGGGAAAGGCAGATTTTAGTTCCAATCTAGAGTCACCTCTGTGTGAGATATTCTCATCTCTATACCGAAAGAGAAATAATGATAATTAAAAAATAATTGCAGTTGGTAGCTTTGAGTATTTACTCTGTCCCCAGGACCACATTAATCATGTTGCATGTATTACCTAATCTAAACCTATGAATAGCTGATGGGAATATATGACTTTCTGGGATGGATTTAAGAATAAATGAATATACATCAAGCATAATGCTTGACACCCAACTTATGCTTAATTACTGGGAACTCCTACAATTGCCCATATTCCCACTTTAAGATAAATGGGAAGTTTCAGTAAAAGAGGGGGGAAGAAAGCAGTCCTTTGGTCTTAAGAAAGAGAAATGAAAGATGATTTGATACTTGGTCCACACATGAGAAATGGCCCTGAGAGAGATCACAGGATAGCCTCTATGAAGATAAAGATGGTCACAGTTCAGCTTAGGAACAAAAATGGCAGTATTTTTTACTTCTTGCTGTGGACCAAAAAAAATGCTATCTGTCATTTTCGTAAATGACAAACGTTGCCTGTCTCAGCCACTGTAGCCACCCCAGAATCAGATGCCATACCCTGAAAAGAATTCAGGATGGAGAAAAACAGGCTAGTGGCCCTAGATAGTTAAGATGCATATCAAAGGAATAATTTCAATGAGTACAGCCTCTTGCATCTTCCCACACATAGAAAATCACTAAAATCATTAACTTGAGATATTTGTTTTAGTGATTAGCAATAACCTTTTGATGTTCAAAAACATGTTTTTGTTTATTTTTTCAGCAAAAAATCCTATTATCCTGGCTCCTGCTTTACCTCTTTGGAACAGTTCCTTAGAGCAGAGTGATCTGAGGACCTGTCTCTGGGGCTATAGTCCTCAATAGGGCCACCAAAGAAAACATAACTTGCAACATTTAGGTTGTGCATTTGTTTTCAGTCGACATTTCCATCGTCAACCAATAGCTACCTCTATTGAAGGTCATATACTGAATCAGAATAAATTTTTGCTTGAATATTTGTGACTGTGTTTTTAATTGAGTGTTTTTTTTAATGTAAATTATTTACCTTTGCCGTAGAGCAAAGAGCAGCATCTTAGAAAATGCTTTCTGTGAGAGCTGCTCACACTCTTCACAGACGTGCTTCTTTGGATTTCTCTTTTTTTCTCTGTTGCTACTATTTGTCAAGATTTATTTTGACTTTTAAAACATCACTGAGAGATGTATGATGTGCTTAAATCTATACATCTCTTTGGTTACCTCACTGCGCTCTTTTATTGAAAGTAATACTCGTTATGTCTTCTCCAATTTCAAACCCATATTACATTGAAACAATACACAATCTCTCTAGATACTATATATTCATGATTCAAGGATACTTTTATAATTAAGATAAAATCCATCTCGGGCAAGAATTAGCAATTCATCTACTCCCACCCCCACCTGACTCTGAAAACCTCTCTAAGTTAGAGTCCTATCCATTTGTATGTTTAATTTGTATATTTAATTCAAACATCTGTTACACATGCTATCTATGTGTGGCATTGGAGTCCTATTAATTTCAATTGAAATGGAGGAAATATTTGATATCCTCAAGCCAGGACTGACTGTGACTAGATCAGACGATCAGTGGGTTCACTTCAACAAATATCCCAGGTTGTCTCTTTCAAAGATCTCTCAATATAAGTATGGGAGAGAAGGCATGTCTTGGCCCGGCAGCAGTGGGTAAAGATGAAAGGAGGAAGAAAACAAGATTGAGAGGCCAAGGAGAGTTACACAGAGAAGCAAATAAGATCTTCTGGATAGAGTGCTTTGGCTTCAACTAAAGGATAGGAGATTTGCAAATGCCATTTCTTCCAATGCAATCCAGTCATATAGGCGTCTGCTGCTGCCAACCAGAAGCATCACTGTTGATAATCACGATGATCATATGAATATCATGTGCCATTTATCAAGCATCCACACTATGTGTACTACACTTTCTGCTAAACGGTTCATACCAATGATGACATTTAATTCTATAGAATAAGTGCTGTCTTGTCATACCAGTTTTACAGATAAGGAAACGGAAGAAGTTTGAGAGACATCAAGTAACTTGTAGAAGTCACACAGCTAGTAATATTTGGAGATGAGTCTCAAACCCATTACCCGAATATGAATTTATTCCATTATATTAAAATGCCTCCTAAACCTTTTATTTCAATCATCTTGTGGGCACTGCAGCCCTAATCTTCCTCTGTTTTTAATTAAAAGCTAATTGTAAAAACAACATTAAAAACTTTTCAAGCGAAAATATAAAGCACTTTCTCTTGTCATCTGAAGGAAATCAATTTTTTTCTTTGCTTGCATATGTATTTTATTATAGCCAACATCATAGGAGAGATGGAGCCTTGTGTATGGCTTCACTCAATGACCGTCTTCTCTGCAGAATGCCAGGCCTTCCCCAGTCATCACTATTATAAACTCTGATGCTTCTGGCCTAGCCTTCTGGATATATCATGAAGTAATTTTTCAATTAAAAAAATGCAAGATAAATTCAGAATTTGGGTTGGTTTGTCATTATTTTGTAGTAGCATGGGTTTGGGGGAAAGGTAGCAATAAGAAGTTTGATTTTAGAAAGTTAAGTTTGAGACACTTACTTGACATTGAGGGACACAAAGAAATGATGTTTGGGATGGGGGCATTGGAAAAGGAATCATTCTTGGATATGAGCTGTGTCTTATGCTGGATGTTCTCTCTCACACAGAGCCTGTGATTGTGCTTGGCTTATGGTAGGCACTCAAAGCCTGCTGTGTGGTTGACCATAAATGCAGTGGGCTAATGAACATTTCAGTGGTTCTAAAGATTCTTTAAATTTGTAGTTTTATATGAAGACTAAATTGCCTTGTTACATTAGATTAAGATAGGATAGAAAACAAACACAAATGCCAAGAGCATGGTTTAAAAAAAAAAAAAAAAGGAAAGAAAGACTTCATGATGTCTGTACTCCTGCTTATATAACCACTACTCATACCAGTTAGGGATTCCTATTTGTAGAAATAAATCATGGTCAAGTTTTCAGACCAGCCTTGGGCACATACTCTAATTTTCTGTTCCATTCTATGACTTGTGATATTATATGACATGATTGGGTATTCCAGGATGGTTTTGATTTTGAGAATGTTATTGTATTTATCTTGTACCTTGGTTTTTATAATTGGAAATAGGATAACCACACAATTAGAGACCAGAAGAGACCTAAAAAATCATCTAGTTCACTCTCTTCATTGAGTTTTCAAATTGAGTTCAAGACATGAATTATGATGTCCAAGGTAACATAGTAAAAGTTAATGAGTTAAACCAGAAATTAATTTGTAAAAACTCATTAAAGAACTTTGTGAATGATAGTAGGGGGATATAAAATAAGAACACTGCATAGCCTCAGCCTCAAGGTACTCATGTTAAGTGTTCTTGCCCCAATAAGAGAAAGAAACGGTTGATAAGACCAAACATATGCTAAAGAACAAAAGAAAGATTGAACAAATCAGTGGAGCTTTGTAGAGTTTTTGGAAGGTTGGAAAAGTCAATCAAAACTGGGATGTAGGGCTTCCCTGGTGGCACAGTGGTTGAGAGTCCGCCTGCTGATGCAGGGGACACGGGTTCGTGCCCCGGTCCGGGAAGATCCCACATGTCACGGAGCGGCTGGGCCCTTAAGCCATGGCCGCAGAGCCTGCGCATCCGGAGCCTGTGCTCTGCAACGGGAGAGGCCACAACAGTGAGAGGCCTGCATACCGCAAACAAACAAACAAACAGGGATGTAAAATATCTTGAATGTTAGACCAGTGCTTCTCCATCTTTAATGTGCATGTGAATTACCTGGGTATTTTGTTCAAATTGCGGATTCTGATTTCATAGGTCTGGGATGGGGCCGGAGATTCTGCATTTCTTAAAATTCTCTAAAGTACTACTGATGCTGCTGGATTATAGATGCAAAAGGTGTTCAGGTAGGAAAGAGTTAGATGGCTTATGAATAATGGGTATTTGTCTCACGCTTTCTTTGTATGAGTTTCTCAGTGGAAAATTTGCTGCTTCTTTTTGACATTTAAATTATCCCCATTCATACACTGAGAAGCTATGTGAAGAAAGTCGTATAAAGTAATATTTTAAAAAGAACCCACAGTTCTCGACTTCTTGTGTTTTACCCACAAGACCAAATTACTTCTCAGTTTCATGCTGTGTGAATAATAACCGAAAGCCATAAATTTTCTTTAAATCTCTAGTTACGTTTTATTTAAGATTCTCTTTGTATAGCCCATATCTTTATATCTGTAACTTACTCATATTCCAGTTTTTGGCATACACAGGCTCTTGATTACTTCTGTAGGTCCCATTTAATATTAATAGGACAACAATTAATGCTAATTTTACATGTCAGTAATTGTGATCAATGCTCAGGAAGATATACTAATATTACACGTATGATTTTTTGACAAGAATTTTAAAGTCCACTTGGGGGAAACAAACCAAACTTTTTGAAACAAATGGCAATTACATTATATGCTATAGCATAGACTAAGTATTAGGTATGGAGTTAAAAGGTAGTTAGGCAAATTCTGACAGTGTATAGATGTGAGATTTGACAGTGAATTACCTGACTTCTCTGAGCCTCTATTTTCTCATTGGCTAAAAAGACATAGTAGTAACCATATTATAGAATTATTGTAGGGGATAATTGGAAAACATACACATAAATATCTAGTCCAAAGAGAGGCAGTATGAAGTAATGATTAAAGGCATAGCTTTTTGAACTAGATTACCTGACTTTATAACCTTGGTTCTGGCCCTTACTGTGAGACTTCAGGTGAGTTTCTTAACCTCTACGTGCCTCAGTTTTCTCATTTAGAAAGTGGAAATAGAAATAATACTAACCCGTCGGTGTGAAGAAAAGTTACTCTCAGTTATCTAAGTAAATATAGGTTGTTCAATGTTATCAATGCTCTAATATAGGTAAATGTAAAATAAAGTCAGGGCCACAGGGAGGAAGTTATTATCGTTGGAAAACAGGGCTGGTCCTCACATTCATGTATTTAACAAATATGGATAAAGTGCCTAGTATAAGTTAGGTCCTATTCTATATAGTCGCTGGGGAATAGAAAAATAGACAAGAAAACTCCCACGTAGAATTTATATTCAAAAGAAGACAGTATTAGAGTATTGAAGTATATGTAGAGTTCAGATGAAAGTACAGAACCTGATGGTTTCTTTATATTGTTTTCTTAGGTGGACTAATTACTTGCCAAGGGCTCCCTGCAAAGAAATATCAGGACTGGGCAAATATTGGATGCAAGTCAAATAATCTTGCAGTATCTTCTCACCTCACTCCACTGTGATTAGAGACCACAAGGGGGAGGGGATTGAGCTGTGCTGCCCCTGGATCACTTGAGTCCTTTGACACATTTAGCCTTTGAACTAACTTCTGCATATCATTTAGAGGGAGAAAGTACTTTTAGGGTTATCTTCTGCCTTCTGCTACTCCATTTGGCTGGAAACAAAAAATGTTCTTCACGATTAACACGATGTTTTTGCAGCATGTGAATATTGATCATGCATTTTGTATGTTTTGAAATGGATTTACCTGAATTTACATTAGTGGCCTGGGAATACAAGGCATCAAAACAAGTTGGGAAAGTTTGAGCTCAGCCCAGCTAGAGCTGGTTGGTAGTGAGTTAGCAGGACCAATCTTGTGCCCTCCTGCAAACTTTTCTTTCTCAAATAATGCTAGCATCAGGCTACAGACCAGGCTTCCTGCTGGCTGTTGAAGATTTTCCTGCTGTTCTTTCCCACTGAGTCATCAAGAGAGATTTTGATTGATATTACATATGCATCAAGGAAATGTGCTATGGCAAGGAACCCAATTTATCCTCTGATTTCTGACCAGACAGTGTGATTCACCATTCTTTCTAGTGGGATGTGATTAAAATGGTCCTTAGCTATAGCTTTTTGGAAATGTAAGTTGGTACAGAATGTTTAAAAGGAAATTATAGAAAATCTTCCTTCTTACCTGGGAATCCTATGTCCATCAGTAATGGGAAACGGAATTTAGAAGCAGCAAACTTGGTTTTCAATCCTATTATACCCCTCAATAGTTGTGAAAAAGTCTCTTTGACCTCTCTGAGCCTCAGTTGCCTCATCAGTAAAATATCATTTTGTGTCAAAGGGGTTCAAATGGATTAAAATATCTAAAGTTATTAGCACAGAAGCTGAAATAGAGTGGGTAGCTCTGACAAAGCAGCCCCTTTTCCCTCTTCCTTGAAATGTACTCTGCTTAATTTAGATGTGTATTCTTTCCTCTCAAAATTTTTGTTCATATTTCTGCATCAGGAAATATGTACACATAAACTCTTATTTTTGTCCAGTGAACATTTATTAAGCACACATTATTTTCTAAACATTTTATAAGCCACCAGAAATAGAAGAACGTTACTGCTTCCAATATCCTGAAATGCATTTCCTTCTGGGAGGAGATAGTGCAGGGAGACAGCATGACCTTCACAGTATGGGGACCACTGAGTTCTATTGTGGAGCTCTCCTCTAAGAGTTCTATTAGGTACTACAAGTCTTCAGTACTTGGACATTTTACAGAGCTAACATTGTCACTGTTTGAGCTTTACAAAAACTCTATGTGGCAGGAAAGGTGCGGCAGATAGCCTCATTTTACAGAGGAGATAAACCGAAAGCTAAAATGTCTCTTTTTTTTTTTAAATGTCTTGATCAAGGTAACACGATTGCTTCCGTCACATGAATAGCTTAGCCTTAGACTCCAAGCTCAAGTATCTTTTACATTTGTTTTTCTTACTTCTTAAATATCTAACTTTTGACATAATTTTATTCACCTATCAATGAACTTCAGGTCACAAACATTTCCTCTGTCTAGGCACAAGAATCCCTTGGCCCTGACCTCGGTACATTTACCTAGAATAAACTTTGGTCTTTTAGAAAATAGGCAAGGCCAAGATGAATGAATTCCATCTCAATGGTAAGTGGACTATGTCGTATAGCTCCCTGGCCATCTTAGGGCGACAGTTCACAGTTAACCAGGTTGTAGACTAATACGTGAAAGAGACAGGGGTGATCTTACGGCAATTAACAGAAAAAAATATAGAATATTTAAACATATGCCTGTATATCTTCTAAGGATCACAGAAGATTATTTTGTTACCTTAGATCCTTATATAGGGGCAGGGACAGAGTGATCTAAAAGTTTGAGATAAAAAAAATTTTAAATTACCTATTTATAATTTACTTAGGCCATGAAAAATAAAAACAAATTCCCATATGAATCCAAGCACAGTTTCTCATATCATGAGCCTAGTACAGGATTTGCTTAGTCATTCATTTCACTAATAATTATTGACCCTTTTTTTAAATTCCAGGCACAGTTTTAATTGTTGAGGATGTGATAGAAAACAGACTTAGCTTCTTTTCTTGAAGAGCTTGCTAGACAAATGAAAGACACAGATGGGTAAACCTGTAATGCAGTAAATAAAGTCTGTTAAGCACTAATGAAGGGACGTATAGGATAATGTAAGAACACCTCAGAGGAATGACTGACCAGAATTAGTGTGGTCAAGAACGTTTTCCTGAGAAATTGATGGCGGAGCTAAGATTTAAGGGATATGGGGAAGGAGGAATTTTTTTCAGGTAAAGAGAAAAGCATGTAAAAAGGCATAAAGAAAATAAAGTTCATAGTGAAATCAAAGATCAGAAAGAAATTTAATAATGTGAATGACAACTGTGAAAGCTGATGAGGGTAGATACTCTTAGCCAGATAATATGGAATTATTTTGAGGATGTTAGATTTTATTCAGATAAGTTGGAAGATATTGAAGAGTTTTAAATAGGGTAATGGTATGATTATATTTGTACTAAGTAGGGCTACTCCATCTGTAGGATCTGTATCAGAGCTGGTTGGAATAGAGGCAGAGGCTTTTGCAATAATTTGATCACAAAGTAGTGGTATCCAGGTCCTGGGTAGTTATAGTAGAGCTGCTTAGAGAGCAGGTGGACTGTGTGAATATTCTAGGAGGTAGGACCAACAAATTTTGATGATGGAAGGATGCAGAGGAAGAGGTAGACAGTTTAGTGATGTGTCCAGATTTCTGGTTTGAGCACATATTGGGATACAAGTGCCACTCACCCTTATGAGTAACATAGGAGGAAGACCATGTGTGTAGGGAGTGGAGATGGAGAAAAAGAAGCTCAGTTTATAATCAGCTTTAACAGTATTCCTGGTAAATCCATTCTGGGCAAAATTGAGCAAGGACATTCTGCACTATCACAGTCAGCTCCTTTCCTCCTGCAGACAGCTGTCTTCCAGAGAGGGGTCGTATATCTCAGCTTCCTCCCTCAACTCAGGCTGAACTACAAACAATTCAATGATTTTTATTCTTCCATCCCTTTCCCACCTTTCCTTCCTTCCAATCCTCAGTTTCTTTTAGTAACTATTACTAATACATCTCAGCCAGATTTTCCTCCACTCCCTGACTCAGCTATAACTGTTTCTTTAAATAATTCTACTCTTTCCCCCAGACAGGAACAGAAATGTTTCTAGAAATAAAGGTTACATAATGTGCCTTCAAGGGCTTTTTAATCTCCAGTGATGATATAGGACTTACTGTCAGTGTGATAGCAGGAAAGTGCCAATTAGATCCTCTTGAAGGAGAGTTTAAAATAGTAGATTAGTAATACCGTTATGGGATCCAGCTCTTGCTTACTTTAAATAGTGGTTCTCTACAAAATTGAGCACAGACATATTATAGTAAACAAGTTCAGACTAAAGAATTTGATCCACCAGGATGAATACAAAACCATTAACACTGGGATAACATCAAATTAAACAAACATGCCGTGGCAAATGCATTGAGGGATTGGGAGATATTTAACATGGATCTAGACTGTAATTACACTGCTATCTCTAGGTCAGGGGGAAGGTTATCTCATAGCTAAGCAGAACACATATTTGATCTCCTGTTTAGAACCTGGCAAAGCAAGTTTGTTGGGCAGTGGGTAGTTTGATAGTGTCGTCATTGTCTGAGCTAAGATTTCTTTTTTTTTGTTTGTTTGCGGTATGCGGGCCTCTCACTGTTGTGGCCTCTCTCATTGCGGAGCAGAGGCTCTGGACACGCAGGCTCTGCGGCCATGGCTCACGGGCCCAGCCGCTCCGCAGCATGTGAGATTTTCCTGGACCGGGGCACGAACCCGTGTCCCCTGCATCGGCAGGCGGACTCTCAACCACTGCACCACCAGGGAAGCCCCCTGAGCTAAGATTTCTAAAGTTTATTTTGTCTCTGAAATTCAAAGTCCTAGCCTATGTTGCTCACACTCATATGCAAGGAATCTTAGTACTTTGTTCCTTAAAATTGTTTTGAACAGACTATTACCTGAGATAGGAAAGCTCTGGGTGTTTGAATTATTGCCAAAATATCTGGAATTCTTCTCAAGGAGTCAGAGTTTCAAATTTGAGATCAAATATGAGTACGATCTAATTATCAATACTTGAACTTTCTCTGAACTCTGTGGCAATTTTTGTTTGTTTGAGAAAATATGTGCATCCGGGGAGAAAGGAAAGGAAGTGAGAGCAATGAGAGAGGGAAAGAGGGTAAAACAGAATTTTGAAACTACATGTGCTCAAGAAGAGAGTTAGCCATTTTCCATACATTGTCTTATTTGTTCTTTCCAAAAATGGTGTGTCATCAGTCCCACTTTATTGATAAAGATCTGAGAGTCAACGAAATTCAGTTTCTTTCCAGAGATTAACTGTTGCAGAACAGCTCTAGGATGTGAATCCGCCTTTGAATAAAACATTCTTTCTAATACCGATAAATAGGGAAATTATTTTTAAAAATTGTTTAGCAAAAACACTTTTTAAAAAATGGTGTACACCAAAAAATCATACTAACTTATATATTAAAATGAAACTAACTAAAGTGTTTTTCTATTTTAAAGAAGTATGTCCGCATGCTCTGCTAAAATGCACCAAAGAGTGATGTTTGTAACCCTGTGTATCCTTCAGTTAAGCCAATACTATTCATAACCCCGGGATTTTTGGTTCGTAGAAATAGTTGAGTTTATAGGCTTTGTGTTTTTTTAATGCTTAGCACTACATTCACCCAGTCTTTCATAAATGGGTGAAAATTAATTTCATACTCAGAAAGTATATTATTGATTAAATCAGTCACCACTTGTATTGCGGGTGCCCCACATGCTCAATGTCCACTAGACGCAGGTGTCTCTGATATAAATAACCCCCTTATAAGGATCTAAATCTGTTGCTCACAGAGAAAAAGCTTTGAACATAAATTTATATGACACTTTCATTCATTCATACATCAGATATCTATTGTATATTTATCTGCTGGATAAGAACCATAGGATGCAAGCACAACCATTTTATAGAACATTTAAATCAAATGTCTTTTATATAACGTTGGCCACAAGTGTTTTTATACTGGGTGGACCAAAATGTTCGTTCGTTTTTTTCCATAAGATGGCTCTAGTAGCACTTAGTTGTCTTTAACTTCATCTGAAACAGTTTTGTTGGATTATATGTGACAGCTGTCATATCAGGGTGCATTTAAAAAAAAGACTTAATCAAAATTGGTAGTTTTTTGTGTAGAAAATTACAATTTTCATATTGAAGATGGAAGAAAAAAAGCAACATTTTTGGCATCTTGTGCTTTACTATTTCAAGAAAGGTAAAAATGCAACTGAAATGCACAAAAAGATTTGTACCGTGTATGGAGAAGGTGCTGTGACTGATCGAATGTGTCAAAAGTGGTTTGCGAAGTTTCGTGCTGGAGATTTCTCACTGGATGATGTTCCATGGTTGAGTAGACCACTTGAAGTTGATAGCAGTCAAATCAAAACAATAACAGAACAATCAACGTTAAACCACGTAGGAGGTAGCTGACATACTCAAATTATCCAAATCAAGTGTTGAAAATCATTTGCACCAGCTTGGTTATGTGAATCGCTTTGATGTTTGGGTTTCACATAAGTTAAGTGAAAAAAAACCTTCTTGATCATATTTCCGCATGTGATTCTCTACTGAAACATAATGAAAATGTCTGTTTTTAAAACAAATTAAGATGGGTGGTGAAAAGTGGATACTGTACAACAATGTGGAACAGGGGAGATTCTGGGGCAAGTGAAATGAACCACCACCAACCACACAAAAGGCCAGTCTTTATCCAAAGAAAGTGATGTGTATATGGTGGGATTGGAAGGGAGTCCTCTATTATGAGCTCCTTCCAGAAAACCAAACGATTAATTCCAACAAGTACTGCTCCCAATGAGACCAACTGAAAGCGGCACTCGCTGAAAGTGTCCAGAATTAGTCAACAGAAAATGCATAATCTTCCATCGGGATAACGCAAGGCTGCATGTTTCTTTGATGACCACCAGGCAAAAACTGTTACAGCTTATTAGCTGGGAAGTTCTGATTCATCCGTCGTACTCACCAGACGTTGCACCTTCGGATTTCCATTGATTTCGGTCTTTACAAAATTCTCTTAATGGAAAAAATTTCAATTCTCTGGAAGATTGTAAATGGCACCTGCAACAGTTCTCTGCTCAAAGTGATAAAAAGTTTTGGGAAGATGGAATTATGAAGTTGCCTGAAAAATGGCAGAAGGTAGTGGAACAAAATGGTGAATACATTGTTCAATAAAGTTCTTGGTGAAAATGAAAAATGTGTCTTTTATTTTTACTTAAAAAACCAAAGGCACTTTTTGGCCCACCCAATATAATGTCATCTACAAATACCCACACAGTTAGATACCTAGACTCTTCTTAAAAAGGGCACTAGCAAGAGTTTATGCCATATTTGGCTCTGTGGACATCTACATTTATTTCCCCCTTTCTTTCTCAGTTTGAATCTCCTAAAAATCACCCCTTAGTTGACCTCCCTACCTCAATCTCCTTAAGACCTCACCAAGCTCTCTTTATTTTGACCATGGCACAAGACTGACTTTCTAAAGCATTCTCTGAACACTTCTGATTACAAAACTTCTAATATTTTGTCCAGAGAAAAAAATCAATAAGTTCAGATTTGTTAGCGTATCATTCAGGGACTTTTATAACCCAACTACTACTTGCCTTTTCCATAAAGGTGTAGCTAATACTTCAGCAACATTCTGCTACTTTAGGAAAGGTTTTTCCAGCACACCCAAAAATGTGTATGCCTCATTGCCTTTGCTCATGGTCTTGATCTGACATAGAACATTTGTTCTTTCCTCCCCTTTGTCCATTTGGGAAACTTTTTATCAACACTAAATGGCAATTGCTAATGTCTTTGTTTCCCATAGGCTTTTTTTTTTTCCTGGATTGCCTCAGATAGATTAAACTGTTCTCTCCTCTTTGTTTCCAATGCACTGCACATACACGTCTATTATAACACTTAACACATTGTTAACAAAACGTTATAATGTATGTTATTTAGCCCCAGTAAATCATGAGCTCATCTGTCTTTGTCCCATTCATCTTTGCATTTTTACAGCCTAACACAATTCTCGGTCCAGAGTAGATACATAATACATGTTTGCTGAATTGCTAAATTAAATTTTGATCCATTGCACTTTTCTTAAGGCTCCCATATGACTATGGTCTCTTGTTTTGTCCTGAGCGTATAATGTGTCTGTAGCATAGGGGCAAGGTGGTGATTACCACAGTAAATATTTCAATGTCCAGTTATTACTATAATCTTTTTCTGACTCTTACAAGCCGACTTTCCTTGTTTCTTCTTTGTCTCGAATTCTAACCTGTTTTATGTTCCAATATTGCCTATTTCTGTGATTAGCATATTACATAAACATCTGCCTCTACCATTAATGTTGTGATTCTCTGAACCTTATGTATTTTCTCCAGTTGTTCATGGTATTTTTTTTTTGTTTTTTCTGCTACATTATCTTTTATTCAACTTTTGTAATCAGTGACTGGAAGGCAGATTTTTCCCTTGTAGAAAACTCTGTGCAGAGTTGAAGAATTAACCTCTTTGTTCTTTAATTAATTAATTCAGCATATATTCAGTAAGATTTTCCTAAGGACATGGCACTAAATCGTATACCATGGGGGAACAAAATGTGTTAATTATGGTCCAAACCTCAGGGTCTCTATTGTTTTTTTGAGGAGTTAGCATCTGTTCGTAAATAACTCCAATAAATGATTAAATGTTAGGCTATTGGTAAGAATCGCAGTTTCCTGGTGGTTCTAAATCAGTGTCTTTATAAGGCAGTCTCCTTGACCAGCACTGCAAAGACAACCACAGGTCAGCTGGGGAGATTTGTGTTGGGGACCATGCTGTAGCTAACACTCAGCACTTCAGGCTGTGATCCAAGGTGCTGAAGCAATTAAGGGGCCAAGTGGTATAGTGCTCACATGTAGGTGAAGCCAAATCTTTAATTGATGAGGATTTTTTGCATATGTACACCTAAAGGTCCTTGTCAAATATCCCTCAAGCTAGAGCAAATGTCCTTAACTAGGGTTAAGGAGTAGGTCCAATGTATGTACAACTGGCGTCTGTAGTTGACCAAAAGGAATGGTTGTTGGGATTCTATAATATTTAGTGAGTGCCTTTCCATGCCTACATCTTTGTTCAACCACATATGGGCCACTGACTTTGTCCCTCTTTGTTGTCCAGGCAATTCCTCTTCATTGTGTAGGACTTAGCCAAGCAAAGCATCCTCATGGAAGTGTTTCATGAATCCCCAGACTGATGTAATACCTTTCCCTGTGCTGTATTGTTATCTTGTGTATACCTCCACTGTAGAGCTGACTATATTGAGTGTTACATATTCTTTTACTAATTTTTATTTTTCACTACAGTGTTATGAAGTTCATTACCCCCTATCTTCTTTTTTAAAAAATCTACCATCTCCTTCCTTTTCTTATTTCCTTCTTTTCTTCATTATACATTGCTTGAGCAGCTATGTGGCAGTCAGGGTCAGGTTGTATAGAGGTAGAAGATCAAGAGTTCTGTGCATTACTCTGGTGCAAGTGTATTAAAAGATGGCCAGAATGAGTCTACAGAAAAGATTTCATAAGAATAAAATGAGATAATGCATGAAAAAGCATCAAAAATGTTGCCATCTATTTCCTGGTCAATAAATATTAGTTATTATTATTGGATTTCTAAGGCTCTCTTCACTTGCAAAATGGAGATTATCTATTCACAGAGTTGTTGGGAGGATTACATGAGATATATCTATATCAATATCTATGTCTGTATGTATATATGTCACTTAGCAAGTTCTTGTTATATGATAACTATATAATACATAAGAGTACTTAATATTCTAAGTTGGTCCTTAGTGAATAAGTAGAATTAAGACTGACAAGTCTGAGGGCAACTTACTGACTGATATTCTCTGGTCATTGGCCTTATTCAATGAAGCAGGAATAATTTATTTTAGGGTCTCGTCTCTGAAACTGAGTTGAGGAGTCTCACAGAGAAGAGACTTGCTAAGAATCAAAATTTGGCCCTGATTGAACTTGGGAGTCTTGCTGTGTGGCAAAACTTTCTGGCAACAATCTTAAGTATTTGGTACCAAAATGTCTGCACCTGTCGCACTTGTGTGATGGAAAAACACTGTTAGCACAAAGGGTGATAATGACAGGAAACTTAGAGAAATCTTAATACTGAAATCTTAATTTCACGAAAGATGTTAGACAATGAGGTTGGCATCATATAATTTTGGATTTGTGTACAATCAGTTTCCTGGGTACAATTATTTTATACACTGGCTTACTCTTCCCTGTTCCTTAGGATATTCTATCCTGCCAGTGCTCCTAAAGCCATCTTTTTTCCCAATTACCTTTCTTTTACCAACTTCTCATTGTGACTTGAGCAGGGATATGAATGCCTCCTGAACCTTACCCCATGTCTATGGACTGAAGGGGTAAATGCAGAAGAAGTACTTACCCATGAAGCTGTCAGTAGCCTAGACCTCAGGCTCCTAGCATGACATACAAGGGCCTCTACAATCTGATCACAGCCAATCTTTCCAGGCTCATGTCTGTTTTGCCTCACAAATTCTGCTGTCCTTATGTAGTCTAATCACCATTACCTCCTGATAGCCCTTATCTCCATGACTGAGCATATGTTTTTCCATTTGTAATGTGTTATCCTTCTCCTGTTCTTAGCTTGTATTCCTGTACAATTTCTGGGGCTCAACTGCTGAGAGCTTGAACCTTGAAGTCACAAAACAATTTATATTAAAATTTACTAGTATATGACCTAGTTAAGTTAATAAAACATATATTATGTAATACTAAAAGATACAGTAAATAATAAGTATTATTTACTGGGTGCTTATTATATTCTAAGCTCAGAACTAAGATATTTACATCCATCTATTCATTCAACATATATTTATCGAGTGCTTAATATATACCTTTCTTTGGTACAGATGCTAAGACTATTTTATTCCTCCCCACATGAAGCTCACCAACAACAGGTTCTCTCATAGTACATGGAAAGGATTTAGCCCAATAGCTAGTATGTAGAAGGCGCTCAGAAAGTAGAAATTTATTTAATATTTAATTTAATAAATTCATTTGTTTACTATTTATTAAATATCATTTGTTTTGTAAGACTTTGGGGTATTATGTGGAATTCAACAGCATCCCCTTTCTATTTCTATAGAGTCTGTAGTTGCTACTTAAGACATTGTTAACTTTTTATCTGTCTCTCCTGTGAGACCTGGAGACTCTGAAAATGATACCTTCCTCTAGAACAGGTGTCTCAAACTCAGCACCACTGACATGTTGGGATGGATAATTCTTTGTTTGGGGTGGGGGGCTGTCCTATGGATTATAAGACATTTAGTAGCATCCCTCATTCCACCCACCAGATGCATTGTCACCTTTTTAGTAGTGACAAAGAAAATTGTCTCCAGACATTGCTAGACATCCTCTAGGGATGGAAACCATCCTCAGCTGAGAATCCCTATGGTTCTTGACCTAGAACTGTGGCAGTTAGAGAGGAGTCTGTGGTTAAATAAGGAACAGAGAGAACAATAACAAAAGTAGGAAGCAAGGGAGAAAAAGTTGAGCAAAAAAATGAAAGGAAGGAGGTAAAGAGGGAGGGAGGCAAGGAAGGAGAGAAAGGAAGCTAACATTTATTAAGTCATTAAACTGTGGCAGGAACCACACTAAGTGCTTCACATACATGGCCTTCTACAATCCCCACCACAGTCAAATAAGATCAGAGCTCTTAGTACACAGGCTAAAGAAACTGCAGCACAGAGGCACCAAGTAGTAACCCAAGACCATATGAGTAACATGTGAGGGAGCCAGTATTTGAACTCAAGCTACCTGATTCCTGAGGTAATGCTTCTGAAAAGAGAGAGGAAAGGAGGACAAAGGGGAGAGAGAGAGCGGAGAAAGCAGAAAGGATAAAATCAGCATGATTCCCAAGTTACAGCAGTGGATGGAACTTCCAATAGGAATGGTGGCTCATGGAATTCAGAGACTGTGTAATGAGAACTGGCCCTGGATTCTTGGCCTTTAAGGGCAAAACACACAGCCAGCCGGCTTTAGACTAGGTCAAGAATGGTTGGTCCCTGCCCTGGGCATTTGGCCTCTTCTCAACACACACTTCCTTATGTGATGAAGAGCCAGTGGAGTCAGAGACATAACCACCTGGAGCCCATGAATGGATACGTGTGCTCTGGACTCTTGGGGTCTCAACATCTATTGTCTAAATTTTTCCATGACCTCCCGCTGCTGTACTTGTATGGGGGCTCATCTTAGGGCCACATGGCCACAGGATGGATGCGCGTGGGGATAAGGATGGAGCTTGGATGTGTGGGCGGGTGATCCACATAGATGTCTCCAAGGCCCTCCTTATTGTGGGATGAGCCAGTGGTAGCAGAAAAGGCATGGGGCTGCAAATATGGGACTGGGGATTGTGGCTTAGGAAACGTATTTGCTAGCACCACCACAGAATCCCAAGAAGTGCAGTAGTTCTAAATTCAATTTGATCTTTCAGGTTAGAAGATGGAATACGTTTAACCATGTCATTATTTGATTTATAGCTATTAAATGTTTAGAGAGACAGTATGTGGTCCTCCATCTGTAGTTCCCTGGGCCTCAGAAAGAGATTGAGTAAACATTAAAGAACAGGAGAGAGAAGGCCCACACATGAAGCCTGTGATGTTTGAACATTTATCCAGCAGCTCTATGAAGCAGATGTCTAAGTCCAGTAGACAGCTTTCATTTTTCCTAAAAGCATCAGATTCCCTCTTCATCATAGGAGAAGTTCAGGTGTGACAGGCAAATATGATTCACTAGAAAATATGCTGCTCATAAAACAGAGGAAAAATAAGAATTTTTTCCCCTAATTATGTGTCTTTGATCAAGTGATGATTTCTTTCTCTGACCCTTAGTTTCTCATCTCTGAATTACATACAGAAACACTTGCCTTCACAGTGGCTATGAAACGTAGACCGAGATTGTGTTCAATGTCTATCACAGAGCTGTCCATGTCGTAGGTGTTCATAAAATGGCAGCTGCTCCCAATGCTTTCCATCCTCTTAGCAATCACCTCCAACAGCTTTGATTGTATCAGATGCCTTTCCAGAAGCACTCAGAACACGGAGAGGAGTCTAATTTGAATGACTATCAATCAAGTCATAAATGATTTTAGCAGATAATTTTCTGTTCAGTGTTAGAAGATTGTATATCAGAAAAGTGTCTACTCATTCTGAAGAGAAAAGGGAGGGACATCAGCAGTGAAGACTATGGGTACAGAAGTTACTTTACAGTTTTGAACATGAACCTCCATTTATGAGGGTTTGTACCCAAGATAATTAATGGATATATACAGAAAGGAGGAAGGAAGAGAGAGAGAGAGAGAGAGAGAAATACAGCATATACTGCCTAATTCATCACTGGATGGGTCCCCTAACAGTTATCCATCATCTCCTGAGCACCTAGCACTCTGCTATGCACTTTGTATTCACCCTCTCATTCTATCCTCACAACCACACAATAAAGACTGAGTTTAAATTATGCAGATAACGCATACTACAGAAGAACTTTATCCTAGGTCTGCTGACTCCAAACACATGCTTTTTCTACAATATCATAATATTACACTTCAGTAGTATCATTGTAGACACCTGAACAGAGGTTTTCTTGGTTTGAAACAACTTACATAAGGAGAGAGAGAGAGAGAGAGAGAGAGAGAGAGAGAATTGGGATAATTAAATGCATTTATAAATTGATTTGATGGAAACATTGAACTCAGGATTTGAACTCAGGTCCCTGCCATGATTCTGCCACTGTAAGACAGAGGTCATTCATGCTATTTTACTGCAAAAGTGAATGCACTATACTTAATTAGCACAGATTTTTACCTTATAGCATTGACCTCTCTTCACATCTTAAAAACACGAGAAAAAATGTTGGTCTTCATTCTCCCTGACAGCTGGAGAACAAGCAAGTTAAGATGGATACCTTGAGAGTTTGCATTAATAAAGGTACAATTATATTAGGCATGAAGAAGAGACATGCAGAGCAGCGTTCTGTATTTAAATGAATTGTTTTGTGATGCAAATTAGTACACTCTGCGCTAATGAAGTGAATTCTTTAACTGCTTGAGTCATTTCTGGTTATCATTAAACCATAGAAACCCCATGAAAAGAATTTACAAATGAAGATGGTGAAAAAAACAAGGTGATGAATAAAACAAACCCATTATAAGTTCACCAAATTGATGCAATTCAGCTGTTGAAAAGTAAACTTGTTAGGTTTTCACAGTCCATATTGTAAAATGGAAATAAAGGAAATGGTTTTGGACGAGGAAGAAACAACTAACACCTAATGCTCTGAATTACACTAAAGCCAATTACTAGAAAAACCTCTTTACATTTCTATCATTATCCACTCAGTAGTAATTCATGGAGTGTCTGTGTGCCACACACTAGGACGTGCACTTCAAATGCAACTCTGGATCCATGGAGACTACCTTCAAGAAGGACAAAGTCTAATAGGGAAGTAGCTATGGAAGTTAACCATCGTGGGCTTTTGACAATTGCTTTAGTGAAGGTGACTGCTCTCAAAAAGCAGTGGGTCCATGGGAGAAGATAGAACTAATTCTGCCTGGGAGTGAAAAAGGCTTCACATGGGGGATAGTTTTACTTCCAACCCTGAAGTGTGTGAGGTTGAAAAGTGTATGAGGTTTAAGCATTTCAAAGACACGGTTTGGTGATAAAGCAGGTCACCGAACCAGCAAGTCCACTGAGGCTTGATAGAGAGAGAGAGGTCAGCCATAATTACAGCGGACTGTGGATGTCATATTACAGTTTAGTCTTCTTGCTGAAGGATCTGGGGAATAACTGAGAGCTTTTAAACAGGAGAGAAATAAACCAAATTTGCTTTTCAGAAGTCTGTCTTGTGAGGTTAGGCTCCGAGGGGCTGTGACGCAGAGGAGAACGAGTTATAGGAGGCTGCTCTATTGTTCTGTTGAAACTTATATACTCCCACCAAGGCAAAGAAGTATGAATAGAAAAGATGGGGAGGGAATCACGAACTGGGAATGCTAGAAAGAATGTTTATTACTCAAACCCTCTGAAGGATGTACTTCAAAAATGTTCTCAGTATCCAAAGAAGGAATGCTTTAGAAGTCACCTAAGACACATATGTTAATGACAACCATCAGTTATCATTAGAAAATGGTGGACTTTTAGGTCTATAGGCTGCTTGGGCCTGTCTGTAACCTAAGTCTCTCTGTTCCTGGTTTATGTTATCACCTTTATTAGTTGGAGTTCTCCAGAGAAACAGAGCTAATAGGCAGATAGATAGAAAGCAGACAGGTAGATAGATAGGTAGCTAGCTAGACAGATAGATAGACAGACAGAAAGAAAGATAGATTTTAAGGAATTAGATCACATGATTGGGAGATGGAAAGTCCAAAATCTGTGAGGCAAGCTAGCAGTCTGGAGATTCAAGTAAGAGTTGATTTCACATTTTTGATTCTGAAAGCTAGAAACTTAGGCAGAATCTTTATGTTGCGGTTTGGAGTCCAGATTCCTTCTTTGGGAAACTTTTACTCTTAAGGCCTTCAACTGATTGGGTGAGGCATACCTAAATTATGCACAGCAATCTGCTTAAAGTCAACTGATTATAAAAGTTAATTGTATCTAAAAAATATTTTCACAGCAACATCTAGACTAATTTTTTTTAACATCCTTATTGGAGTAAAATTGCTTTACAATGCTCTGTTAGTTTCTGCTCTATAACAAAGTGAATCAGCTATACCTATACATATAACCCCATATCTCCTCCCTCTTGCATCTCCCTCCCACTCTCCCTATCCCACCCCTCTAGGTGGTCACAGAGCACCGAGCTGATCTCCCTGCGCTATGCGGCTGCTTCCCACTAGCTATCTATTTTACTTTTGGTAATGTATACATGTCCATGCCACTCTCTCACTTCATCCCAGTTTACCCTTAGAAGATGTATAGATTGACAACAAACACATGAAAGGATGCTCAACATCACTAAACATTAGAGAAATGCAAATCAAAACTACAATAGGGTATCACCTCACACCGGTCAGAATGACCATCATCAAAAAATCTACAAACAATAAATGCTGGAGAGGGTGTGGAGAAGAGGGAACCCTCTTGCACTGTTGGTGGGAATGTAAATTGGTACAGCCACTGTGGAGAACAGTATGCCAGTTCCTTAAAAAACTAAAAATAGAACTACCATATGACCCAGCAATCCCACTACTGGACATATACCCTGAGAAAACCATAATTCAAAGAGTCATGTACCACAGTGGTCATTGCAGTTCTATTTACAATAGCCAGGACATGGAAGCAACCTAAGTGTCCATCGACAGATGAATGGATAAAGAATATGTGGCACATGTATACAATGGAATATTACTCAGCCATACAAAGAAATGAAATTGTGTTATTTGTAGTGAGGTGGATGGACCTAGAGTCTGTCATACAGAGTGAAGTAAGTCAGAAAGAGAAGAACAAGTATCGTATGTTAATGCATATATATGGAATCTAGACTAATTTTTGACCAAACAACTTGTCATCATCGTCTAGCCATGTTAACACATAAAATTAACCATCACATCTCCTTAAGGACTCAGCCTTGATTTGAAGTTGACACAATTTTGTGTGTCCTTAAGTCCAAGTTTATTATACTAAAACATTTGGATTTTGCTTCACCTTCACTTTTTAACATCACAGTTGCTATAAACCTGGTCATTTTAACTAGTTTCATTCTCTTATTCCGGATCATCTCAGTTGCTTACACATCTGACCAAGCTCTCTTTTGGAATTGCATCATCCTTCTGTGACTACTTAGCTTCCTACTCATTCCCTATGTAAAACTTTATGGAAAAATGTTTTTTTTTTTCCCTTTAGGTTTGTTAGGCCTGACTAAATTGGTCAGATCTTTTTAATTGGCATTTGTATGTATTTCAAGATGATTAGTCAAATTTATTGAGTTGTGTCAAATTGCCAAGCATTAGGGTAGGTGCTGGAGAGAGTGAGAAAAAGAAGACACTTCCTCTGCTATCAAGGAACTCTTTTTCCTTCTGCTGCTATTAGAGAACTATACTGTAGAGTCCAATAGCTTAACAAAAAACAAAGCATTCAGGGTGTGAAAAGGATTTCTGTTAGAGGGACCGTCACTCTTTTCTAAACAGAATGTGGTGACCTGCCTATTCTATGGGAGGAAACAAAACAAAACAATATATATATACACACACACACACACACACACACACACACACACACGTTTCCCAGCCATACTACCCAATCCATAGGTCACTGATTCTTTTCCAAAAAAACCTATTGCAGAAAGTACAAAGATCTTCCTTCTTCCTTCTTGACAAAAGATTACATTTATTTCAGAGATTGTTATGCCTGCAGACTGAAGGATAGTAAAGAATAAAAACACCAAGTATTGGAGTTCAACAGTATCAGCAGTAGTTTTAGAGATACCTTTTGCATAGGAAAAGAATGTCTTTTGGTTGTACGATTACTTTTAGCCCATGCGAGTTTGAACTGAGGAGCTACAGTGTTTTGGTGCTTGTAAGAGTTGTTATTAAATAATAATTTCTATTCATGAATCTTTTATAATTGAGGGTAGAGGATGATGACAACTGACGTGTTGACTTATCTTCAAACTTGCTTAGAAATTATGGTGCCTGGAAGATACAGAAGTATCTCTTTTGCTCCCAGTCTCCCTTTCTCATAAGACAGATATAAGTTGTTCCTGAACTGGAGATGCTCATTTTCTCAGGTTTAAATAATAAATTGGCAGTGAGAACAGGTAACTTGTGTTATAATGAAAAGCTTAAAATGTAGTTATCTCACTCCACAGGCTCCAGTGGTAAAGCTCTCTCACACCTGGGCACCATTGTTCACATGGAAGACATATCAATTTTACCCTAATTTCATTAGAACCTGAAAACTGCCCATAGCCAAATGACTTCCTCCGATTATAATAACTAATTTGACATTCATCCTTGTAAGAGTCAAGTAAAGCCTAATGATATTCCTTAGGAAAGAAACTATCTTACTAAATATTGATGTGTTTGAAAATGTTTTCTTACGAGTAAAATGAGTTGTTCTAGTAGATTTGTGGAATTTTAGAACAGGAAGGGAGCTCAGTTTAATCTCAAGCTTTTGCATCTATGGAAACGAGAGCTCAGAAAAGTCCACAATCTTGGCAAGGGTGGTCAGAGTGACATCTGATGGCAGGATGATATTTCATGTCCTCTCTCTTCGTATTGCCATGCCTTTTTCCCTGGAAGCCTCTTCACAAACTCTTCAGTGGTGCTCAGTGCTACAATCCATGGGTCAATTAAAAGTAAATCTTGGTTGTCTTATCACTACGTTTTTGGCTAGCATAGCACTTAACATATTGTGTAACTTGTCTATTTATAGGTCTGACTCACTATTATGGTCATGATTTATTTCAGGAAACAGAAAAAAAGATTCTATGTATTTTAATCAGAAAGAGATTTAATATAGAAAAAGAAAAAGTACTTACAAAATCATTGGAAGAGCTGGGGCAGCAGAAGTCAGGGGACTGACCCTGGACTATTGAATTGAAAGACACTCCACTGCAGCTGAGATCCAAAGCACAAGAAGCTGCGGTGGCCTACACTAGCTGCTTTCACAACTGACTCTCACACATGCAAGCTAGAAGCTCAATGCTGGCAATCAGGCATGAGCCTCCTTCATCAGACTCTAAGCTCCATACAAACAGAGATTGTGTCTATTCTGTTCACAAGTGCATGCCTAGTATCTAGGGTATTGTCTGGTACATAATAGGCATCCAAATAAATATTTGTTGAAATAATAATCAATGCATACATGCATAAATGAGAAAAAATAACTTTAGATTGTGTAAAGTATATAAGGTTATGACTTTAACTCATTCTATTTGATTCCAAAGTCTGAGAACCTTCCAAACTATCTTGTGCCTCTTCCAGACTCATTTCTCATTATTCTATTTAGTCACACCTCATACGCTGTAAGATGGAACTTTACACCTCTGGATGTTTGCTCACAATGGTTCCTTTCTACATGGTGCCCTTCCTTGTTCACTTAGAAAATCTTGAGTATCCTGTAAACGATAGTTAAATTGTTTAGAAAATCTTGAGTATCCTGTAAACGATAGTTAAATTGTTTAGAAAATCTTGGGTATCCTATAAACAATAGTTAAATTGTTATCTTCTGGAAACTCTGCCCAGTCATAATACCCAAATATGTTGCTCAAACTGTTTATTAATAAATTAACTATTTATTAAAACTGAGAGTTTAAGTGGCATAGGATTTTTGAATTAGGTGGCATGGTTAAAGCATCAGATAAACCTGAGGTTGAATCCTGGTACTTTCATCTCCACCTTTAAGACCTGGAACAAGTTCATTTTCTCTTCTAAAAAACCTAAGCATGAGTGTTGGCACATGATGAATGCTTACTGAATAATCCTCTATTAGATAGGGATTTTTCCCCCCTTTTCTTCTCCTTTTTAATATTCTTACTAGGAAAACTTCTATCTCCCTTAAACTCCTCTTTTTCCAACTCTTTTTAGTATTCTCATACCATGACCGCTCCTTTTGTGCCCTCTTCTATTTTGTCAATGCCAACCATCTCTGGACTGCCTAAAATAGCTTCACTATGACAACTCACCTATGTACAGTCCTCCCCCTGTTTGTGTTCCAGAATGTCCTGGTGTCTGGAAATTATTTGTTATATTTCCTTTGCATTTAACGATTAACAGAGAATATGCCCACCCGCTACCCCCCCCGCCTTTGATTTTAAGATCAAAGGGATAGTGTCATGAAGTGAATAATTGATGTCACGGTATGAAAACCGTTGGACCAGATTTTTGGAAGCTAAGAATGTTCTTCCTGCTGTTATTAGCTGCCAACATGTGGCAGATGACCTGTGTTCTCAGTATGTCCATGGACTCTCCAAATAATCAGTGAAATTTGAGGACTTCAAGCACATTGTCCAAAGTGTGGTACAGATGATGATATAGACATCTGTGTTAAAAAGACCTGATTATTTCAAGTCATGTTTATGAGAATAGATGCATATAAAAGACAGGTATATCTGCATGACATGCTGCAATTTTTTTAATTGTCTAAAAATGGTGAATTTTATGATGGTTAATCAGGGGAAACAAGGAAAATGGGTTTGCCTGGTTCTTGCAAACAAAGACAAAGATTATTGAGTACATATCTAAGACATTCATTCAAGTCTCACTTTGATCTAAATGGAGCCCACTGTGGTGGTTTTAAAACATGGCCACACTTTCTTTGACACTCTTTCCAGGGAGAGGTGAGGTCTATGTGCCCTTACCCCTTGGATCTAGGCAGGCTTACAACTGCTTTGACTAATAGTATATAGTAGAACTGACACCAAATGACTTCTGATGCTAAGTCATATAAGACTTGGAAGCTTCTGACTTATTCACAGAACACTTGCTTAGAACCCTGACCTACCTTGTAAAAAGTCCAATTACCCTGAGTCCACTATGCTGAAGAGACCACATGTAAGCACTCCTTTTGACAGCCCCAGCTGAGTCTAGCCTTCCAGCCAGTACTGCCAAGCATCAGAAATGTAAATAAATCTATCTTGGACCTTTCATATCAGCCCAACTACCCGTTTAATACTACCTAATGACACAATCAATGTCATGGAGCCAAGCCCAAATTCCTAACCCACAAAATCATGAGCAAAACAGAAAAGTTATTGTTATAAGTCACTAAGTTTTGGGCTACTTTTTGCACAGAAGTGGGTAATGGGAACAATAATCAATAAGTAATGGACAGGAAGAATTACTTGTGAGTCTCCTAAGTTTTGGATTTCTTGGTGACTCTATGAATGAGTAAAGGTAGAAGTTCTGAGAGTCTTTTATCAGGCTGAAGAATAATGATGAATACATTTACAAGAAAGACCAGGAAGTGGGGGATGCATGTATACCTGGTTGTGTGTGACTGTATGTATGTGTGATTACATTTCTGTAATTTGGAAAGTGGCAGCCATAATATGTCATCAGTTGTCATTATTATAAGAAGGATATCTCTGCCTTATTTTTTATATGTGCTTTGGAAGAATTAAATAATTACATTTGTCAGTACCATCACATGGTGCATCTGCTATGAAGACAGAGAAGGGTGTTTATATTTTTATAAAGCGTCACGTATCCTTTGATCCAATAATTATTGTTGCTTCCATTGCATAACATTTTCTTTATGCTGGCTGTCTCTTACTCATTCTTTAAGTCAAACCTAAATCGCACCTCCTCTGGGCGCCTTCCTTGGGTTGCCCTGAGACAGTTTTCTTCCTTCCATATCCTAATAACAGTTTGCTTCACAAACTTGTTCTGAATCTATTCCTGAGTTTTATTGGAAACCGTTGAGTATACTAATTCTTTCTTCTTATATAACATTAAATCCTTGCATCAAGAAGACATTTCTATACACATTTTTATTTATTTATTTTTATTTTTTATTTTTTTGCGGTACGCGGGCCTCTCACTGTTGTGGCCTCTCCCGTTGCGGAGCACAGGCTCCGGACGCGCAGGCTCAGCGACCATGGCTCACGGGCCCAGCCGCTCCGCAGCATGTGGGATCCTCCCGGACCGGGGCACGAACCCACGTCCCCTGCATCGGCAGGCGGACTCTCAACCACTGCGCCACCAGGGAAGCCCTATACACATTTTTATACATTAGCATCTTATAAGCTATAAAAACCACTGAGGGACTTCCCTGGTGGCACAGCGGTTAAGTATCCGCCTGCCAATGCAAGGGACACAGGTTCAATCCCTGGTCCAGGTAGATCCCACATGCCGTAGAGCAACTAAGCCTGTGAGCCACAACTACTGAGGCTGCGCACCACAACTACTGAAGCCCGTGCACCTAGAGCCCATGCTCCGCAACAAGAGAAGCCACCGCAATGAGAAGCTCCCACACCGAAACAAAGAGTAGCCCCCCTCACCGCAACTAGAGAAAGCCCACGAGCAGTAATGAAGACCCAATGCAGCCAAAAAAAAACCAAAAACGACAACAAAAAAAACCCACTGAGTTTTCCGTTTTTTCTTGACTGCCATGATGTTTACAACTCAGTTTTGTGTTAAATTCTAGTAAATATGCTTTGTATAGATGGTTTCAAAATTGGGAAATTTGAAAACTATGAAAAATAAATATTATAGAGTGAAATAAACAAATATGTTTCCATATAATAAGAATTCCATAGTTTAGATGACTACTAACATCTGAATGAATAAATTGAGAAATTAGTATTTAAATCAAAAAATACCGACTATTCAGTTCCTGAATGGCTGCAATATGATCCCATGACAAGATCATAATCATAAACCACGATTAAACCAAATCTCAGCTGAGTAAGGTTAGATGTTTAGTTGTCGTCTTTCTATATCCTGCACTTGAGCAAAAAAAGGCAAAACAAAATGAAGAATTTTGGATATTATGTATTTAAAGAAAAACTAGATGACATCCTGAATTTGGAATAAGTACATCAAATCCAATAATCATATTTGATTTAGTAAAGCTGTATTTGAATATGGAAATTGTCCAATTACCAGAAAAATGAAATTGGCAACAGTAACAATAAGTCATTAATTTGACATTATGTTTAAACAAACTTTTATCTAGTTTTGTAACTTTTTAAATTTATAGAACTTTTAAATATAAGAGAAAATGTGCATATGTGCTTAAAATACAGGTACTAACAAACCATCTAAAATAATGAACATTAGCTCATTTGAGTAATGTACAGGCATTTAGGTATATAAATCCTAAACTAACATTTTTATAAACCTACATGAAATGCAATGTCTACCTGAAAAAGTTAAATAAGTAAACCTATCTCATTTCAACCTAAATTTTCTTGCCCTAAAATGAGCATATCCCACAATGGAGTAGGTCCACAATCTTTCTTCCTGTTGCCATTCATCTGTGAAAAGCACATTTATACATTACTTATATTATTGAAATTTCCTAAAGAAGGTTTTCTCTTTTACATTTCAGTATGGTTCCTGATCTGCCCCACTCTTATAGAAGTTTTTCTGAGCTGTGTGTTCTATTCTTATAAAGTATTTTTTAAGCAAGCATGTATTGTTGCATTATGTGATCCCATGTTTTTAAGGGATTCTTTTTCTGACCCTAAATGAACAGTATAGTGCAAGGTGTCTCTTTAAGACTGTAACTACTCAGAAAGGCTAACTTACAGGAGCGTGTATAGCACCATTTGTAATTTGACTTATAATATTAAAAATTAGCATGTTATCAGAGTACCAAGATTTTGGAGGGCAGAGAAAATACTCTGTATGATACTATAATGATGAATAATGCCATTATACATTTGTCCAAACCCATAGAATGTACAATACCAAGAGTGAACCCGAATGTTGACTGTGGACTTCGGGTGATTATGATGTGTCAGTGTAGGTTCACCAGTTGTAACAAATGCACCACTCTACTGGGGGATGTTGATAATAGGAGGGAAGTTATGAATGTGTAGAGTGGGGGATATATGGGAAAATCCCTCTACCTTCTGCTTAATTAATATAGGGAATATATATGGAATTTATGTTCCTTCCCAAAAGTTCTTCTTACAAGAGGTTCATCCTTGAGGTGACATGGTGAAATATGCTATTGTATTTCATTTCAATTTTGCCTCTTTTATAAAACTATTAGCTTTATAAAAACATTCAGAGGTAACTTCATGTGGCAGAATAAACACTGGATCAGGATAAAGAAGACATAAATTCTAGTGTAGACTGTATCATTTATTAGGTATGGGATCTTGATTATGTCACCAGAAATTTTAAGAGCTTGGTTTCTTCACATATAAAATGAAGATGATGCTATCCTTGTATATTTTTATGAGGTCACCTGTGTATTATAGGAATTAAATTTTTAAAGCATAAAATAGTACATAAAAAAAGTAATACGTAAATACTATATGGTGGTGGCAGTAGCATTGTTAGCATTTTTATAAACAGATATTTTCATTTTGACCAAATTAGCTAAATACTGTTAGTGAGCAAGAAACAAAACAAAAAACAAAAAAAGACCACCATGCAATCTCTATTTAATTTAGTGTCCCATTAAAAAAAAACAAAATCAAACAAATGTTTGGAAAAGGGCTTATATTCTATATTCTTCACTAGATAGAACTTAAACTTGTTTGAGATTAAGTGATAATGCAACTTATATTTTTAATGAACAGAATCATTGTAATGAGTTATTAATATAGAAAAGCTATACCAAACCTCCACTAGAGTATGTTTACAAAGAAGAGAAGCAAAGTGCCCTAACTTAGTTTTAAAAGGAAAGTCCTGTGGTTTTGTTAAGTCTCTAACTCTGGAGATAGGGAGTCTGAGGTTTGGAGAATGATTCCAGAACGTAGCACCTCTGTAACTTCCAGCGGGAATCATGTGATTGCGTTTCAGATAGTTTGGTAAATTTTCTTTACAGTTTTCTAACACCTGAATTCATTCTCTTTTATATACATCAATTATAACTTCTCTTGCATTTCAAACTGAGCAATAGGTTGTAAAGACGATATCATATAGAAATAGATTGCATGGTGATGTGGTTTATACATGTGGACACAAATAATTTTAGGAGGATAAAAAGTCACTACAGAAAAAGAAGACAATGTCAAGTCATCTATATTCTGCCTTCGATCCTGCATTGCACCTCAGCAGTATTTGCCCACCTATCTTTTACTTTATATACCTAACATGGAGACTTTTTGAATACATCTTATGGGATAAAAGGATCCAAATTGTAACTTTAAAAATGTTTAACATCATGTAAGAGTCTCCTAAAAAAGCAGGTTTTGCGAGTGCTTGATTGTGTATAGCCTTTCTGTTTACCAGGGAAAGGCTTTCTAGAGCTTGCACCTACTAAATTTCTGTTATGTGAAAGGCATTATGCAAGGACCTGGGTGAACTACATTGAAATAATATACAGTCTTTCGAGGACTAATTAAAGAATTGCATTTGGTTAGTGGCTTCTTTAGATTTAAGATCACCTCCGACTCATGATTATTAAGAGAATTTTTTTTTTCATTTGGGCAGCACTAGACTAAATCACATAAATAACCATTTGGAACTATAAGCACAGTAAAATTTTAGTAAAATGTGCCCATCCTGAGTGACTATCCAGGTGCATTTTCCTGGAATTCTAAAACGTGTCTTCTGCTTTCATATTTGATTCATACCTTCATACCCCTCCCCAAATGGCCCCTACATACCCTGACGTAATGAAAAGCCTACCTATTTGGTCACTTTTAATATGTATTCAGATTTTTAATGAATTCATCTATTAAAATGTTAATTCTATTGGTCTTTAAAACCAAGTTCAAGGTCAGATGAAGACATTTTTATACTTTTAAACTGCAGAGTGGACTGTTAAATATTGGAGTATTGTTGAAATTCTATGAATCCTAAGTATCTTGCGGATTGTATGAAACAATTTAGGATAAACTTTACTTTCTCACCTAAGTGAGAAAGGATTGTAAGGTTGTTTCCAGTTTTCGTTGCACCTATGATCACATGCATGTATGATGCCAAAGGACAAGGGGGTGGAGCAAGCCATTCTGGCCTCTATTCTCACCAGTCCCTCATGTATATCTCAGCTTCTTAATTCTGAATATATTCAAGGATGTGCTCCCAAGACTCTGGGGCATTTTATTCCTGGTTTTTTTTTTTCCCCCTTCCAATGCTTCTCTCCAAAATACAGTCTTTCTCTGCCATCCAGCCTCTCTTTTCTCTCCCTAACCCAAGTAACTCTTTCTAATTCCTTCTAACCAAACCCATTCCCCACTGCCCACTGTGAGTTGCTTTGTGTTATCGGCTCCAGTGTCACGGTGGGAAGTATAGTTTACAAATAAGTCTGCCTTGAGGTGAGATTATGCATTTGTGTAGGGTTTAGGAAGATATTATAACTTACCAGTACTGTGATCGATTGTATAATCATGAATAAGTAATTATTAATGTTTCAGATGAATGTGGGGACAAAATTTAAAACACGTTTGTGCCCTTAGAGTATATAGATACTGTATAACATTATCAAACAAAAACAGTGGGCTTGAAGAAATTTTTGAATAAAACTTACAAATAAAAAATTTTTTAACAATCCATCAGATTGATAAATCTAATTAATAGTTCTTAGTCTTCATAAGAATTTGTCCAACCTCTAGTTCAATTTTGAGCTAACACGATCATCATAATTCTCATTTGTATAATGTTTTAAGAGTTTATCAGTACTTTCTACTCTGTTACTTATTTAAAGCCAGATAATCATTTGTTAAATTATATATTTTCTTTATTTTGTAAACAGAGACATCGTGACTAAGAAAGATGAGGTAAATTGCCCAAGTCAAGCATAGATTCAAAATTTAATTAAGTTTTCTCTTGGCCCTTGAGTAGATATATTTTTCTACTGTGGCATAGGTGGCAACTGTAGATTTTATAATCTGACTCTACAAGAATACTTTTGAACCCCATGACAACCTTTAAAAATTCACTTGATTTGTACCCCTTTCTTCTAAGATAGATGCCATTTTCGCTAGGGAATTATAACGTCACTTAAAAGCAGTCTGTCTGTAGAAGATCTGTCTGCAGTTATCTCTCATAATTCTGTCTTTTGTGGAGGAAGGTGATCATTCCTATGGGGTAAGAATAAAGAGAGTTAATGGAAAGAAGGAGGTGAATTCTGCCTTTATCATTGAGTTCTGATACTGAATCATTTTATCATATATATATGACATTGGAGAAGTTACACAACCTTTTTTTCCAGTCTAATTTCCTCACCTATGAGAGTTTATTAAACACTTTTGCCTCAAAGACTATAAAAGACTGTGACGATGATCATCTGAAACATGTGGAAAGGCCACACCCTGTACCTAGAATAGATTTTTAATAAATGTTATGTCTCACTTTCCTGTCCTCTTATTCATGATGATTCCACACTGTTCAGGCTTTTTTGTTAAAAAACTATTGGTGGCACACTTTAAGTAATTAAAACTCTCAAAATAATAGTGTATCAGGAATAATTAAACACAACCACCATTACTGTGTCTCTATATAAAGTATATGAAATTATTACATCATTCATTATCTGTGTAGAACTGTTAACTCCGTAAACATATCTCTTACTCAGAATGTAAGTTTGTGAATGTTCTTTTTTGTTGCCAGACTGACGCTGTATAATATGTTATACTTCTAACTAGAAGGTGCTTAGCTCTAAAATGTCTGTAATCTACTCAGTTCAATACTCAAATATCATCATCCCATTTATCATCATCACGGTTATTATCATTCTTCTCCTCCTTATCATCATTTCTAACATGTATTGCGTATTTACCATCTGCCAGCCCCTTTACTAAATGTCTTATATGAATTGCCTTATTAATTCCTCATCACCATCCTTATGAGGGTTCTATTATTAACTTCATATTATGAATAAGAATAACAAGTTTTAGTGTCGTTAGACAATGTGTCCAAGGTCACGAGCCAGTAAGTAGTGGAGCTACGATTTGAATATAGGCAGTCTTATTTAGGAGACCATGATGATTTTATGTCTTCTTTAGGCCATGATGCTAAGAATTGTATTTAGTGGTGGCAACAATAAATTTTACGTATTGATCAAAATTTAGGAAAAGAAGTGTGAAAGTGTCAAGCTCAGTTATTTAATCCCCCCAGATACAATAGTATGTCTGAGAGATGCATCTGGGGGGCAGGTAGATTAAGACAGATTAAAGTTCCCAATGCCAGAGAGTATTTTAGTAACACAGGATTGAGAGGGTTCAATAATTCTTTAGGATAAAACTTTAACATGCCTTGAAGTAATATACTTGGTGAATATTTCAAATCTACTGTAACCCCCAGATCACGAAATGGAGAATTTCTTTTTAAACTGTCATAATCTCTATTTGTTTCATGTATATTAGTATTTATGTATTCTATTCTATTTAACAAGATTATAAGCTCTTCTAGGACAGGAACCAAGATTTCTGCTTCTTTTGAGTGTTACACAGCCTGTCACTATTATGTGTAAAGTATCTGCCCTGATGCAAAGGAAAGAACTTTTGAATTTTAAAACCGTGGGTTTTTTCCTATGTGTAGTCTTTCCCAGGACAAGCTACCTAACTGGCTGGGCCCAGCACGAAATGAAAATGCAGAGACCCTTGTTCACAAATTATTAAGAATTTCAAGATAGAGACAACAGAGCATTCAAGTAAGAGTGGAGACATTATGAGCTCGGTGCCTAGTACAATTGCACAGATCATATATTCATGAAGCCAGCTCCGGCCTTCCCCTACAGGACTTGAAACCAAGTTGTTATATACCTAAGAATGCATGTCTTCTTTGATTGATAGATGTGATGAAAGTTCTCTCATGTAGGAGCTGTATGCCATTTTCTCTACAGTGCAGTTTATTTGGCTCATATTTATGAGTCAAAAACTCTTTAGTAAAAAGATATGATCAAGCTTCCATTCTATCATCATCATCATCATCAATTCCAACTCCGACATTACAATCCTATCCATTACTAATAATCATCATTTTCTGATTATATTCTATGGCTAGGAACTATACTATTAGTTAAGAAATCACCGTCTAATTTAATCCTAAGAAAAATATCTATGAAGTTCAGTGGCTAAGACATTTGCCAAATACCAAACATCTTGCATGGTTTTCAATCCAGATATCTTGGATTCCAGTGCCCAGTATCATTCCAGCAAAATATTATCTGCTGGAAGAAAATGCTAGTGAGAAATATTAGGAAACTTCATGTCCATAATCAGATTATCCAAACATTAAATTGTAAACAATAGAAGCTTCATCCTCAGAAATGTGCTTCTTTTTTTTTTTTTTATAGTTTTTTTTTTTTTCCTCTCTTAAGGAACAGAACATTTTATCAAAAAGATTTAGGAGCAGACATAAAGGTGTATCAGGACTTAAAATTCTACAAGGTACTATCTGCTTTGTTATCCCAATTGAATAGAGAAAGGAATTAAATGCACTTTGGGGGAGAAGGTTGACTTATTTGTTGTTTTTTGTTTGTTTTAGAGTACTATTCTTGAACTCGCCCCGTGATACATGCGTGTAGCAATTCAGATAATTTGGTTTAAAACACACACACATAGGTATTAGAATTTCTACTTTAAAGGTTATTTGCTTATGAATTGTCATTTAACAATTATCAAAAAGATTCCTAATTTATATTTCTATAAAATATATTTGATTAGAATATAAGGGTTAAATTTAAAGTTTATTATCTTTCATTCTTTAAGAAGATGGTTTAATGGATTTGATTTTATTAATTCTTTCTACATGAGTCAAAGAAGCACTGTTGGAATGTAAAAGTGTGATTTCCAAATTATGTTAGTAAAACATTATATAGAAATATAATTTTAATAACTTTCTAATTAAGTCTCTATAGAAGAAATATTCTTACTCCCTCATGTCTTCTCTAATTTGAAAAATACATGTGACAAAATTAAGTTTATTTCTGACTTAATAAGTTCAACACACACACACATACACACACACACATAATAAGCAAATAACTAGGTTGTTCGGGTGGGGGGAAGAAAAGGATCTAAAAAGCATAGAAAACTGAAGGATGCTGGTTATGAGAATTTAATTTGTTTCAACAAACATTTGCAGATGAGCTACGGAGTGCCGTGTATGGACAATACAGAAGTATCAAAGATGTGCAACCAGGCCTCTGTTTTCCTTTGCTGGTCACTTCTGTAGCACCTATTTTTCTTTCTAAGATATATTACTCTTACGATTATCTGTTCAATGTCTGTCTTCCCTGTAGAATGAAGGACTTATGAGCATCTGGGAAAAATTATAGTATTTTTGCATGTTTAAATATATATAATATTAAATATGTATGCTTGAATATATATTTAAACGTGCAAATACTATAATTTTTACTGTGACCTGCATATGATATATGTAAATATCTCATCTTTAAAATATTTGCTAATTTCTAATGAGGTTGAGCATTTCTTAATGTTCTTATTAGGAGTACAGTCTTTCCCTTTGATAAATTGCCTGTTTTTAGTTATTTGACTATTTTTATATTGACCTTTCCTTCCTAATTTGCAGATATTTCTTATATGTTCTAGATATTAATATAATTGGTTACTGAAAATACAGATATCAATTCACAATAAATAATCCACCTCTTTACTCTGTATATTCCACTAAATTTAATTCTATTAGATTTACGTTTCATATGTAAATCCTTAATCGTCTGGAGTTAATTTGTGTGTATGGCAAGAGAAGGGGATCTAACTAATTTTTTCACCTGTAGAGGCAGAAAAGTGCAATGGATAAGAGAAAACTCTGTAGCTAAACCATTGAGTTTGTATCCTTACTCTGCTACCAAGTATATAGGGAGTTTTGACAAGAAAAGCGTCAATTCTATGTAGGGTGATTAGGGACCATGCCCCTGAGGAGATAATCCTTAGGGTGGTCTTGAGAGTATGAATAAAATTTCACTTCAACAGTTTTGAAAAGAGTGAGTCTTGGCAGTAACACTCTTAACAACTTATGTTTATATGGCAGTTTCTCACTGACTGAGCAGCCTCATACACTTTGTTGTATTTAATTAGAACAATAGGTTTGCAAAGTTAAATAAGGGGATATTATTATCATTTTTTATTGAAGTATAGTTGCTTTACAGTGTTGTGTTAGTTTCAGGTGTACAGCAACATGATATATATATATATATATATAATATTAATTATATATATACTGTCTTTCAGATTATTTTCCATAAATAAAACCCCAAAACTTTCTATACCTCAGTTTCCTCATCTGTAAAATTCAAGCCTGTCTTAATGGACTGTTTTATCAAAAAGCTTAGTACATTTAAAGTGTTTGGATCACTGCCTGACACATTTTGAACACCATATAGGTACTGTCATATTCTGGTTTCTCTTCAGAATGCATAAATCTTTCACCTTTTACCATATAGGTACTGTTATTGTTAATATCATCATCATCATCATTATTATTAAACAATGGACCAATATTTTCAACACTTTTTACAAAATAACTCACTCTTTCCACATTAATACACTGATTTTTTTTTTTTGCGGTACGCGGGCTTCTCCCATTGGGGAGCACAGGCTCCGGACGCGCAGGCTCAGCGGCCATGGCTCATGGGCCCAGCCGCTCCGCAGCATGTGGGATCTTCCCGTACCTGGGCACGAACCCGTGTCCCCTGCATCGACAGATGGACTCTCAACCACTGCGCCACCAGGAAAGCCCAATACACTGATTTTTGATGTCAATCCATTATGAACTAAATTCCCAAATATACATAGGTCACTTGCTGGACCCATATTCTGACCCACTGGTTTATTTCTCTTTTGCTTCAGTGTATCAGATAATTTAATTTACTGTGGCTCTATACATCTTAATAGCTGGTAAATGAGAGCCCTCAATTGATATTACTTTTCAAATTGTCTTAGCTATTGGAATATTGGAACACTATTATTCTTCCATAAAATTTAATTATCTTATTAATTTTAAAAAATCATGTTGGTATTTTATTAAATAAAATCATTTTGAAATTATCACTTAAAGAGAATTGAAATTTTTACAATACTAAGTTACTATACTTGTTGTGATATAATTCTCAATATGTTTGCATTTTGTATTATGTCCTTTATAGTATCTCATAAATTCCTCCACAGAGGTCTTGTTAGATTAATTTCTAGATACTTTATAGTTTTGTTGTGAAAGTAAATGGTCCTATTTTTACTTTCATTTTTAACTTGGATTTACTTATTAAAAGGAGCCAGTAAATGATTTTTAAACATTAGTTTTATATCTGGCACCTTTCTGAAATTGTATGATTTCAAATAATTGTTCTGTTATAGATGATCATGTATCTTCAAATAATTATTGTGGTTCTTCCTCACTTTGCATCTGTATTCTTTTTTCTTGTCTGGATGCATTAACTAGGGCTCTTTGTACAATTTTGAACAATAACAGTGATAGTAAACATTTTTACCTTGTTCCTGACCTGTAAAGAACAAATACTTTTTACTCTAGAGTTCTGGCACGTTGCTTACATTAACTTTATAATCAAAAATAATAAATGTTAATATGAAAATAAATTTAAAAAAATTAACAAACCCATGGTAGAAAAGGAATAAATATTTTATACCGAGAGCTAAAGTATGAGTATAGTTCTCAACAATTTAATTTAGGAAGATATAGTGAAAATGTTACGTAAAACAAAATGCCGTTTTACAATACTGTCGCAAAACAAGAAAAGTTTCACTCTGCATCTCACCAAGAATGGCCCTGAACCCTTTGCCTCTCCATCTTGGAATAGTTTCATTTTATACCAGCTCTATAATATTTTCATTAAAATGTTTCAGGTGATGTGTTCTTTGGATCAAATATTTGAATCTGGAATAGATCTTTTGGTAACCTGGACCTTGGGCAAGCCACTTAACTTCTAATTTATGTTACCTCAGTTAGGATTATTAAAAATCAAATAAAATAATGAAAGTAAAGAACATGGCACATAGTATTTTTCCCTCTCTTTTCTTTCGTTAGCAAAAGCATCTCTGACTTTCTTTACTTACACATATGACTATTAAAATTAATTAATATAAAATCATTACATCAACAAAAGACATGGGTGTAGGGAAGACTTTATTTTCTTGTGCTTGTTTGTTGGTTTTAAGAAATTTTAAAAGTTTCAGCCATTAACTCTGTAACAGTAATTTCTGAAAATTATATGTAACATCTCTACATCTTTTTTTTCCTATTTCCCTGATGAAATTAGAGGAAAGACCTCGTGAATCCGTTGTCTAAAATAGTTCATTGCCCTTTCTTACATAGCCCTTTGCTTTTCCTGACCATAAAATAAAATAAAACCTCAATACAACAAGGTTCTCAGTGCCAGGGTAAAGAGACATACAAAATATTCTTTATATGTCTAATGAGATAGTGGCAAGTAGAAATCTGGAAAATGATTCATAATAATCAGTGGATGTGAGTGTGTTGTGTTTGTGTGTGTATTTGTGTGTTTGTTTCTTATTACTAAGTCTTTATAAGTAGGAACCACTTGAAGTAGATGTACTTTCTAATGATCTCAGTCATTATGTGCCTCAATTTCCAGGAAATAACATTTGACATAATTTAGAGAAAAAGATGTCTGAATAGATTGTGTGGCTTGATTATAACCTTTTCATTCTATCTCCTATTGTGCTTTGACATATAATACCAACATTATTCTGTTGCCTATAATTTGCATCCGTGTAAGTCATAATAAGAAGAAAGCATCTGTGCCCTGATGCTGTGCAAATCTGCTGAGGCATTGCTGCAGATCAAGCATATGACACAAAATCAGAATTGGATCTGCCATGTTGCTCTGATCAGTATTTTGTTAAAAGCATTAATGCTAAGCAAAGTACCTTCACATCCATAGTCTCTGTTAACGCTCACAACAGACCCAGACGTAAGCAAGACAGAAATTATGAACTTCATTTGACATTGAGAAAAGTGAAGTTCACAGAAGTTATGTGTTCTGTTTGAGGTAACAAACTAGAAAGTAGCAGGATTGAGATCTACAACCAAATCTTCTCTATATTACTTTAATGTACTTTCCCCAAACCAAGAAAGGTGTATCCGTTGTTTCACTCCTTTCTTTAGCTTGGCACCATGTAAGTTTGGAGAACTGCGTTTAAAACAAGGAACAAATGGTAACACCTCAAAATAATTTTCTAAAATCCTTCTAAAAATGGTTTAAATATTTATTTTAACTCACTTCTTTCCAAAATATACCACTGATTCTTGAAGAGCTATCTACATGTTCTTTGTATCAGGTATGAATTTGGATGTTTGAATCAGAATTCAAGAAGAGAAGAACCGGTAAGAGATGTAGATAGACAGATTTTTGAAAGGAATTGGCTGATGTGATTGGAGGACCTTGCAAGCAAATCTGAAACCCTTAGAACAGGCTATTGGGAAGGGCAACCTGGAACTCGAGGGCATGAGTGGAAGCTGCTGTCCACACGTGGGATTTCTTCCTCTTTCAGGGACAGTTCAGCTTTTAAGTCCTTTTAATTGGTTGAATCAAGCCCATCAAGATTACCAAGGATAATATCCCTTATCTAAATTCAACTGATTATGGAATTTAATTACATCTACAAAATATCTTTATAGCTAACACCTAGCTTCGTGTTGATTAATGCCTGGGAACCCATAGCCTGGCCAGAGTGACTCATCCAAAAGACCATCACAATGTTGAAGTGAAGTGGAATCTGCATAGACTTTAGAAGCAACACTGCCTTGGAGATCAAGGAAAATTTAGATGATCAGTTCTGACAGTTATTTCAAGCCTTCTCAGCCATCTTTCCTTATCTATCGAGTGGGCATGATATTAAGCTATTTGACAGTGTTACTAAGATTAAATGAATCAATTATTCACCTGCAAAGCCTTCTCGAAAATTCTAACCTAATTAGATGCCCTTGTTTTACTCTTACCTAGCCCCAGATGTTTTTCTTCAGATCAATTAATTCAGTGTATAACTGTAAATATAATCGTGTTTGTTCATTTATATTCGACTCTCTTCCTCAATTATAAGCTTCAGGATCATGAGTAGTGCATTTCTTTTCGCTCACCATTGCATCTCTGTAAGTTTTCTTCTAACTGTGTCAAGTGCTAAGGAATTTAAGAAAACAAGCTATCTCTAAAACAACAGATTCCTCTGACCTGAAGTTAATTGGCTTGGGTGGAATCTGCTAAACATTGCAAAATAAACTAAAATCTCTGTTTTGAGCTTTAGTAGTGTAAAATATGATAGTTTATCCAATTGGTACAAATGATAAATAAACTTAGAATAATTGAGCTCTGTTTCCATCTTCTCTGAACCATGAAATGCAATTTAGAATTTGCTCTTTTGAATTAAAATCAGGAAAAAATAAAAGGCAAAAAATGGAAGAAAACAAGGAAGGGAGAAGCTGTTCTCCAACCTTGAAGTCCAAAATCTAGGCCCTAGCAGAATCATCTGAGAGCTGTCATTGCCAGTCAAATGCCCCAATGAGCAGAACCCTCTTCATTTCAGCAGTGCCCACATGGTTCAGATAAGATTATGTCTGATAATAGAAATTCAAATAATGACAACTTTGTTATCTCCTTTTCATCACTTCAACCGAGTGCCAAAAAAGGCTGGTCCCATCCTGAAGGTCGGATTCGGTGTATGAATATCAATCAGAAAAATGCCTCCTGACCCAAGTATATTCACATCAAGCCCCTCAACCTTCTCAAGCTCTGGAAGATTGTAAGAAAAACACCTCCAGGGAGATACAAAACATGATTGAATTTGCTCATGGTCGTGTCACTAGTTGACATGGACATTGGCCCCACAACTCTGTTCCCAGCGTGCTGCACTAGTAATGACTGTATTCTTCATTCTGAATCAGAGTAGAATATCAAAACCAGGGATGTACACTATGTCATTCTCTCTTTTGTTCAAATCATCAAAGTTATTTTCTGGAAAAGAAGCAGAATTTTAAAATATGCTCATGATAGAAGAATAAGCATCATATGATTTCTGAGATGGGGAAATCCAGGGAAAGATACAGAAAACAAAAACATGAAGGTACAAGTGAGAGGGCAACAGAGGGAAGGAAGAAAATGTTTTCCTGAATGGTGGGATACAAAAGCAGTATGAAAATAACACAAATCAAAGTTGCCTCTGCTTTTTAAAATGTGCAAGTTACGAGGTGCCTGTATTATAAAATTGACTAAAAAATTAATTTTAATTATATGATTCACATAGCACAGGGAGGTCAGCTCGGGGCTTTGTGACCACCTAGAGGGGTGGGATAGGGAGGGTGGGAGGGAGACACAAGAGGAAGGAGATATGGGGATGTATGTATATGTATAGCTGATTCACTTTGTTATAAAACAGAAATTAACACACCATGGTAAAGCAATTATACTCCAATAAAGATGTTAAAAAATTATATGATTATGTTGCAGGTTTTATTTTAGGATATTTTAATTGGAAGATTTCTTAATGCATTTATAATGTAATATAATTTACAAAAAAGAACACTGATTTATGTAGAGATGCTGAGAAACAAATCTCTTGTCTAAAGTAAGATGCACCAGGACATGCCTGAACATGTCTCAGAAAAATGATCAAAATCCAAAGGCAGAGCCTGTCACTCCTGGCTATTTTTCTCATGTTTAATTCACCTTGGCTGCACTTACAGACAGTTGATTCCATCGTGGTATAATAGTTAGCACACTCTCCTAGGAGGTAGATGATTCACATATAATTCTAGCAGAATCATACTGCTAGAATTCATACGCCATACTCCAGGGGTATGAGTTTTAGCAAGTCAGACCCCTTTTCACAAGCTGTTTAATGGAGATCAGAATACAGGTTAAGCTTACCTTATTCTGCAGTTTTCATACAGTGAATATAGATACGCTTTAAGAACTATACTATATGTTACTTATTTATTACAATAATTAATTTTAATAAACCTTGGCTTAAGATTTGCTTTTATTTTCTCCTTTGATAAAACATCAAGTATTTCATTCTCTTGCTTATATGCTGCACTGTTCTTCTCCTTCATGTCAAGTGGCCAATTCAGGTGTGAATCTGCGTGATTCTTTGCTAAGTCAACTTGTTCGTTTGCTTAACACGTTCTGTTTTTCTTTTCTGTGACCTCATGTTTATGCAGTTCAGCAGTGCTCTAAATTGAATGTCATTCTCCAAACGCATTTTCTTAGATTTGCATGGAGAGAACCAATATTATCTCCCTCTTCAAACTCTGTATAAATTGCGTTTGTCTTCTTGATACCATGCCATGTTGTAAAGTTACATTCAATTCCTGTGTTTAGAATGCCAGGTGAATCTGAGCTGGGAGATTATAGAGCTCTGGGTTCTAATCCTGACTTTGTAACTAATTCTCTTGCGACTTTGTGACTTGAGGAATATAACTCATTATTCATTCATTTAGACAAATGTGTATTAAGTACCTCTGAAAAGAATGTAAAAATGAATAAAGCATAGTTCCTATTCTCATTGAGTTCACAGTCTAATGGTAAAAATAAATGCAAATAAATCAGCAAAGTACACGGTGGTAAATGAAATCTCTGCAAAGCATGTGAGAGCACTGGATAGAGCAAAATGAGTTCTGCCTACAGGTTTGTTGAAACAATAGGTATTTTTTCAACTGGGTCTTAGAGGCTGAATTATATTGTCAGCAACAGAAAGGGAAGTATACTTCAAGGAGGGGTACGTGAAGATTTTGTGGAGCAAGTAGGAGAAAGGATAGAGATAAGACTGGGAGGTGAACCTCTCTTTGTTCTGCAACGTCAATTGTAGAACCCCTGTTTTTCTTATTATCATTAAGAAAAATTTATAATTATGTATTTATTTGTATGTTTTTTTTTTTTTTTTTGCCAAAGTATATGTCTCTCTTTAAATATACCATGAGGTCAGAGATCATGTATCTTCATTATTGTATAACCAGCATCTTTCATATACATGATAGATATTATTTTGAAAGAATGAATACATTGATACCTATAGAACAGGAGCACATGCAAGAGATGTGCATGATTCTATTTCTGTTATTTGTGCTTTGGAATGATCATAGCAATAACAGTGTGAGAGGTAAAGTGAAGGGGAGAGACAAAAAGCATGACTAGCAAAATACAAAATCATTATTTAACTCATGTGTAAAATTAATAAACAATTATCTTTTCATAAAATGACTAATAAATATGCATACTCCTGAAAACGAGGCCAAAAATCAGGCAACGAGGAGTTTGGTTCTGTTTTCCCGCTTGGTGCTATGTCACCCTGAGCACCTTAATCTTTCTGATGTCAACTTCTTCACCTATTAAATTAAGCAATTAAAATGCAGTTATCTCTAAATCCCAGTGTAGTTTTAACATTCCATGTGACAAACCAAGTAACATAAAGTACAACCAAGTAACATAAATTACATAGAAATGGAAACATATGTGAAAAAATTTCAGAAGTAATACATAACCCTTATATAACAGCATGTATTTTTCAAATACGTTAACTCGTGTTGATCGATCAGACTTATATTATCTTCCTTTCTTTCTTAAACCATGCTCTGTGTCTGGGCATAGTTTTTCCTCTGGAATATTAGATGTAAGTGTGCAAATGTCTTATGCTTTCTTACAGGTATGTCTGTTACTTCTGGGTGTTCAGGTTGTGTACTATACAAAGAAGGCACACTTCAAGGGAATGATATTCACATCTTACATGTGGAGATTCAGGGCTATCAGGCCAAGTTGTAGAGCAGCAAGAGAGAACCTACCTTGCAGCCATTCACGTTCAGCCGTGCTTTTGTCCCAACTGTGTTCCACTTGTACCTTGAGGTTGCTTTCTCTTACCTACACTTACTCTGAGGCCTGATTCTCTTCTTTCTATTCTGAATTTGACACAGTCATCTTACCTGAGTGGGGGAATAACAGGGAACAGCATGTGTTCTGTAGTAATGGTATGCGTGTGCTTGTAATGTCTGGGGTGTGTGTGGAAAAGGCTACATTTGGGGCATGTGTGCGCAGACAGCCAGTGTGCTACTACCTGATTCTGAAAAGTTTTCTTGAGCAGAGCTGTGGAGGAGCTGAAAAGTGCAATTTTTAAAAAATTCACCTGATGAAAAGATGCCTTGTTCTAATTTGCTCAAAAGTATTTCATTGGGCGAGAAGTAATCTTTGTCTTTTCTTAAATAAATATTCTTTTTAGTGTAGCCACAGGCCCTTGCTGTCCTCTGAGCCATTCTGTTTCCCCATGACTGTTTTTGACCAATTGTGTGTAGCCATTACCACTGACTATTCGCTGTCTCTTTACTACCAGGAAATCTGAATGGTTCACCTCTTCCCTGACTCCTTCTAGAGTTATGGGAGAGTTATGTACTATTTCGTGCTGCCTATTGAGAACACTGTTGAGCATAGGGCAAGCAGAGTTTTTTAAATTATAGTGTATCAAACGAATACAGTAGTTTTTAGAAGAACATTGATTCTTCCAAAATAGACATTTAGAAACAGTTTTTAGACAGATTTTGATATTTAGTTAAATTGCTCTCTGTCAATGACCACACAATCAACAGATGGTTTGTAAAGAGAGCTGGGTTACCTCACTCTTTCAGCATTAGGCAAGGCATCTCTTGAGAGCTTCTATGTGTCAGTCAGCACTTCCAAATAGAATTTTTAAGTATATGCATTATGGATGAATGTATAAAAAATGTGGTGTGTATAGATAATGGAATAATATCCACACATAAAAGTATGAAATCCTGCCATCTGTGACAACATGGATGGACCTTGAGGGCTTTTTACTAAGTGAAATAAGTCAGACAGAGAAAGACAAATACTGTATGATCTCACTTACATGTGGAATTCCCCCCTCGCCCCAAAAAAGAAAGAAAGAAAACAAGCTCATACTTACAGATACAGAAAGCAGATTGTTGGCTGTCAGTGGTGGGTGGTGGGAGTGGGTGAAATGGGTGAAGGGAGTGAAAAGGCACAAACTTCAAGTTATAAAATAAATAACTGATGGGGATGTAATACAGAGCATGATGACTATAGTTGTTAATACTGTACAGTCAGCCCTCCATATCTGTAAATGTGGAACTTACAGATACAGAAGGCTGACTATACTACATCATTTTAAGTGAGGGACATGAGCATCCATGGATTTTGGTATTTTTTGGGGTGAGGGTCCTGGAACCCATCACCGGCAGATACTGAGGAATGACTGTATTGCACATTTGATAGTTTCTAAGAGAGTATAGATCCTAAAAGTTCACATCACACACACACAAAATAAATTCTGTAACTACATATGGGGACAGGTGTTAACTAGACTTATCGTGGTGATCATTTTGCAATATATAAACATATAAAATAGTTATCTAGTACACCTTAAAGTAATGTAATGTTATATGACAATTGTACCTCAATTAAAAATAAGTAAAATATATGCATTAATTCTGATTGTCTGATAAAAGACTCTTCCTGCTATTTAGGATCTGTATTTCATTTAAAGAACAAAAATGCACTTATTCAGTTCCTCATACAATCCTAGAAGGATATTTAAAGTGTGGATTATGAGTAAGTTTTGAGTAAGCTCCCCTTAATTGAGGTTTCACTTTTCGTAGTTCCAGTTACTCATGGTCAACCTTGTTACAAAATTTTAAATGGAAAATTCCAGAAATAAACAACTCATAAGTTTTAAATTACGTGCCCTCTGAGTGGCATAATGACATCTCTCAACATCCTGCTCAGGACATGAAGCATCCTTTTGTCCAGCTTATCACACCCATTAGTCACTTAGTAGCCATTTAGGTTATCAGATCGACTCTCACAGTATCAAAGTGCTTGTATTCAAGTCACCCTTACTCTACTTAATAATGACCCCAAAGTACAAGAGTAGTGATGCTGGCAATTCACATATGCCAAAGAGAAGCTGTAAAGTGCTTCTTTTAAGTGAAAAGTTGAAAGTCCTCGACTTAAGGAAAGAAAAAAAAAATTGTATGTTAAAGTTGCAAAGAACTATGGTAGGAACAAATCTCCTATCCATGAAATTGTGAAGAAAGAAAAATAAAAAGAAATTCATGTGAGCTTTGCTGTTGTACCTCAAACTGCAAAAGTTATAGCCATGGTGTGTAAGTGCTTAGTTAAGATTGGAAAGGCATTAAATTTGTACAATAAGATATTTTGAGAGAGAGAGAGAGAGATCTCATTCACATAACTTTATTACATTATATTGTTATTAGCTGTAATTGTTAATCTCATTACTGTGCCTAGTTTATAAATTAAACTTTATCATAGTCATGTATGTATAGGAAAAAACATAGTATATATAGGATTCGGCACTATCCATGGTTGCAGGCACCCACTAGGCATCTTGGAAGGTGTTCCTGTAGGTAAGAGGAGACTGCTGTGGTCAAATATAGGTATGCTCATAAAACTCATCATCGAAAGGACAAGTGTTAGTGTAAATCTGTCTTTTAAATTTTCTGAGGTGTGTTTCCTGAAACCAAATGTTGTTATCAACTGTTTCCTCCAAGTTCCCAAGGCTTGGTTTTCATTTGTTTACTCCACCAACAGAAACAGACAAATATAGTGATAGCATGAAAATCACATAGTGTACTTCGGAAAAGTACACTGAATCATTCATTTTTTAATACAGAAAAAAGAAGATAATATTCATCATTTGTTGGGCACTAACACTATGCCAGGCATGAGCTAAGTGGATCCACCCTTTACAAGAGTTCCATGAGGTCAGAAATAATGATATCCTTGTTTCAAAAATTAGGAAATTGAGCATCACAGGAGTTAAGTCACTTACCTAAGGTAAATTAAATCATCCAGGATGGCTGACTCCAGACTTCTTGCTCATGTGCTGCTTCTGACAATGCACTGTTTTTGAAGCAAAGAAAATATGTTTTTTGGGAAAATACAGTCTCTCAAGAGACTCTTGATCATGGACAAGACTGTACACTCTGTGAGAAGCTTGGGAGAGAGCCATGGTGATAAAGATGGGTATCCTATTAGTCAAGCTGTGATTGGAGCAGATGGACAGTTCTTGCCCATCAGGTCAGACCACCTGCAATACCCTAGCTATGTGGTATCTAGGTCTGAAGGGAACAGATGGATCGGATGGGGAGGGGTAGGTATTTGTTCTCCCACTCTCAGGTCCTAGAGGCTATCCTTTTAAAAGACAGGATCCATAAAACCAGAGGGACACTTCTGGTATCAGGGAACCCCAAATCCTACAAAAAGCCTACAATCCCTCTACCCCAACTTTTATTTCCATGCTGCCATGGAAACCTTTGGACCACTTTACACAGGCCCAGGTGTAGAACACATTCAAAGACATTCTACCTGCCTAGACTAACCAGTCCCGATATAGCAATGACCTAAAGTGATCAAACTGATCACTTGGGATGAACAAGGTTACCATAAGTTGATCAGACATATTGAAAGGGATAAAAAGTATAAACCAACTACTTGGGACCCAAAGAGAGCTCCAGAGTTTCTATTTCAGGCACATCAATCCAGACCCATTATCTTGGGCAGCCCTCTCTATTCTACCAGACTAACAGGCTCAAACACACTGACAGTCCCAATATACCAGGAGTGCAGCCCTAGTCACCTAGGAAGGGAGGTGAGCTCCATCACATGGTCATCTTCCATCCTTTCTAATTAATTAATTTTAAGACTTATTTTCTCAAGATAGTGGTGAACAGAGATGTCATATGATCACATTAGTCAATATCAAGCAAGTATGTGGCATGTAACAGAAAAAAAAAATCAACACTCTGGTTAGCTGGTGAATATTTGAGTTCATATTTAGGAAGTGCTTAGACTGCATAGCAATATGATTGGAAATGGGAAAGGGGCTTGAAACAGCATTAGTGCAGCACTTCACAGAAAACAGAGAAAATGTTCATTGATCATATCACAAAAAGGAGCAGAGATGGAAGTTGGTGCCTGGGGATATAGAAAGTGGGTGACCAAACACCCCCGATGCATCTTGCCAATTCCCTTCTGGCATTGAATTTATAAATGTTAAGCATTTTAACTTTAAAACTTTTTTAAAGCTATTTATAAGCAGTTTATGTGGTTCTGAAGCTATCACGGGGTCAGATTTTAACAAAAACTTTATTTCTCATGGACTTGTACTTTCATATTTGTCACTATATACACAAGCAATGAGATCAACAGCTCTCATTACAAAGCAATATAGAACACGTTTGAGATCCCATGTCCAATCTAGCAATAAGTCCTTATCTCCACCTACAAAATATTCCCCATATCAGGGCACTTCTCACCACCCTATCGGTAGGCCCAGTCCAAGCCACAATTCCAACTGTCCTCAACAAGACCAGTGTAGATTCATTACTGACCTCTTTCTTCCCCTCCTCCTCCAAAGAACAACCAGAAGGATCTATTAAAAATCACAAATTAAATCTTGTGCCTCACTCCTTAAAATTCTCCAGTGGATTCCCGTAACATTTAGATTACAGTCCAGACAATTAAGTTGGAACCCTACTGTCTTCTGGATTTCCTCTCCTACTTTCCTATCTCTAGCTTACTACATTGGGTCACACAGACTCTTACACCTCCTGTTCCCACTGCCTGGTGTAGTCTTTTCCTGGATGTAGGCTTGGCTCATTCTTTGTCTTCATTGAAGTCTTTCTGCTCAGAAGAGCAACCTTTGAGTGGCCTTTCTGAAACATGTGCTCTTCATCCCTTTACCCTATTTGATTTTTCTTTGTAACATTTGTAATTACCTGTAATTGTTTGGTTTTTTGGTTTGTTAATTATTTACTATCTGTGTGCTTTATGAGGGAGAAAAAAAAACTTTCAGTTTTAACCAAAGCTATTAATTTATTGTTGGATGAGTTAATAAACTAATTATGAAATGAAATACTATTTTAATAATGAGTTAAGACCTGCTACATTGTTCCATGTTATGCTGAGTACAATACTAAAGGTCAGTGAAATGATGATAAGTTCATCAAGTAAAAAGAGTCAAACTACTTGGGGAGAATGAGGAACTTCATAGAAACCACGGTGATGATGACAGAGTTGACATTGATAATGATAGTTGTCATGTAGTTGACAGGTTCTATGTGCCAGGCACTATACTAGGTGTCTTACCTACATGAGCTTATTTGACCTTCAAAATTCTATGTAATAGGGGCTTCCCTGGTGGCGCAGTTGTTGGGAGTCCGCCTGCCGATGCAGGGGACGTGGGTTCGTGCCCCGGTCAGGGAAGATCCCACATGCCGCGGAGCGGCTGGGCCCATGAGCCATGGCCGCTGAGCCTGCGTGGCCGGAGCCTGTGCTCCGCAATGGGAGATGCCACAGCAGTGAGAGGCCCGTGTACCGCAAAAAAAAAAAAAAAAAAAAAAAAAATTCTGTGTAATGGATAATATTATACCCATTTTACAAAGAAGGAAACTAAAGTTCAAGAGGTTAAATAATTTCCCAGTTAGGACTTGGTATTATCTGGCTTGAACGTTAAATCTGGGTCTATCTGAGTCTAAAGCCTGTGCTTTTTACCTTTTGGCTGTATTTTATGAGTTATAGCTTGTTCTGGGAAAATCCTGCCATAAATACAGAGCAGTGTCTTGAGAATAGTGTGCTTTAGATTGCTAACTTCAGCTCTACTACTTGCTGCTAACTGGACAACAGATACGTACTTTATTTTCTGTGAGTCTCAATTTTCTCATGTATAAAGTAGAACAACTTGTCAATGTCTTGTGAATATTAAATTAAATAATCCATGTAAATCACTTAGTACAATGCCCATAACAAAGTGATCACTCCCTACAGGCTCCTTTACTCCCCTCAATCCAGCCCTAGAACTGTGAATCCAATTATGATACATATTTCTTATTGGACATTTAATGAACATTTATCAATGAAGGTCGTTTTCTCCTCAAATTCCATAATCCTTTAGAGAAGTACAGTTCCTCAGGAGTTGAAAAATAGATTAAAAACACATTTTAAAAATATTTTTCTGGGGACTTGCCTGGTGGCACAGTGGTTGAGAATCCACCTGCCAATTCAGGGGACACAGGTTCGAGCCCTGGTCCAGGAAGATCCCACATGCCTTGGAGCAACTAAGCCTGTGTGCCACAGCTACTGAGCCTGTGCTCTAGAGCCCGTGAGCCACAACTACTGAGCTCGCGTGCCACAACTGCTGAAGCCCACGTGCCTAGAGCCCGTGCTCTGCAACAAGAGAAGCCACTGCAATAAGAAGCCTGCACACTGCAACGAAGAGTAGCCCCTGCTCACTGCAACTAGAGAAAGCCCACAGGCAGCAACAAAGACCCAACACAGCCAAGAATAAAATAAAATAAAATACAGTTTAAATATAATTAAATAAAATGTTAACTTATAAAAAATATTTTTCTAAATTGAAGAGCACATAAAGTAAGAATATATTTTTAATTTGGTTTAGTTGTTCAGATTTTAAAATAAAATTTGTTTCCAAAGGCTACCTTAGCAATTATAAGCCCTTCATTATTTAAAGAGGTTAGCACTCCTTGATTGTCTCCTACTAAATAATGAATACAGAAGAAATGATGTCTATTAATGACATAGAAATAGTTTTTAGTTTTATATTATACTTTATTTTTTTGTTGAAACCAGTTGTTTCTCAATACATCAGTTCCCTTGATATGTTAATGATATATGAAATCTAAAATACAAAACAAAACAAAAAAATTGGTTCTGAAGAACCTAGGGGCAGGACAGGAATAAAGACACAGACATAGAGAATGGACTTGAGGACACGGGGAGGGGGGAAGGGTAAGCTGGGACAAAGTGAGAGAGTGGCATGGACATATATACACTACCAAATGTGAAATAGATAGCTAGTGGGAAGCAGCCGCATAGCGCAGGGAGATCAGCTCGGTGCTTTGTGTCCACCCAGAGGGGTGGGATAGGGAGGGTGACAGGGAGACTCAAGAGGGAGGGGATATGGGGATGTATGTATATGTATAGCTGACTCACTTTGTTATACAGCAGAAACTAACACACCAGTGTAAAGCAATTATACTGCAATAAAGATTTTAAAAACAAAAAACAAACAAAAAACTCATCTGGCCTTCAGGAGAGGAAACCTTCAAACCTTTTGCCAAAATCAGTTTTCTCTTTTTTTTTATGCTGCTTTGAGCTTTTCCCCAGAAGAGCATGAGACTCTTATTTCTCTTAGTATGATTGTTGTTGATCTATACTTAATATAGTCAAATTTTTTCATCCTTCCGTTTTTCATGAAGTCATAAGATTCAAAACATCAAGCTCTTGCATGATGAATTCTTTTTAAACCAATGCTAGACTTGTTATTTATACCCGTGCTCTAAAATACTGATACTTATTAGAAAACTATTTTAGAAATATACACGAATATTTCTACTCTTTATTTTCATTATATGTCATTTCCTGTTTTTCTTATTGATTTTGGAACTATCAGAACTTCTACTATGATAAATTATAAAATATCACTCCTACTACCTCTTTCATTCCAGTCTCTAACGCACAATGTCACGTAAGCTTATTTTTACCCCACAGATTCAATTAAAATGCATTCATTGATATTAATCACAGAAATTCTAGATTTGTTAAAAAGAATATGTCATTACCTTGTTTATTTAATTATATAGGCCAAGGGTCAGAAAGCTTTTCCTGTAAAGCACAAAATAGTAAATATTTTAGACTTGTGAGTCATATGGCATTTTTTGTAACTGGTCAATTCTGCCCTTATAATGTGAAAGCAGCTGAAGACAATACATAAATGAATGCATGTGAATTCAGTAAAATTTCATAAATAGACCAAAAATTGAATTTTGTATCATATTCATTGTTTAAAAATATTATTCTTTTGACTCTTTTCTTCAATTTTTTAAAACTATAAAAATGACCCCTAGCTCACAGGCTCCAAATGAGTCAGTGGGCTGTATTTGGCTCATAGGACTTTGTATACTGACCCTTGATACTGGCTCTCCCCTTTTTCAGAGGTTTATCAATATCATAATTCTACATTTATGTAGAGAATCTTGATTTGTATGTGAATTGTTACTATATTTGGAGAAACCATAAATCAGAAAAAAAAAGGGCAATAATAGGAAGAATGTGGAGAATACAGCCAGTGAACTAGTAAAGAAATGACAAAATTATCAGTCCTTTAATGAAGAGAAAAATAAACATAAATGTATAGGAAAAGAAATAGAACAAAACCCATGGTTATATTATGTTCTTTTAAAATATATTAAAATAATTTATCTAAAATTGTACTTACAAGTACAGTAGACTAAGTTGATATAAAAAATCCAAATTTTACTCCAAGCAGATACATATAATGCTGAATAACAAATAACTGTAAAAATTAAAATATAACTATGAGTTTAAACCAAATCAGGATAATGCCCAGGAGCAGTAAACATGAGTTGAATCTGAAGTAGAATCATTCAGTTTCAGAACAGAACTAGATATAAGCCCTTCAAGAACTAGAAGCTGGAGTTAGAAAGCCCACATGGAGAGGCCACAGAAACTGAACTATTAGGATAAGGCTCAAATATAACTTATTTATGAACTTGAACTTGTCTAGTCCCTAAAATGAGAATGTAAAACCTCTTCTCAGTAGCTACAGGTACCTTGATAGAAATTTTCCATTGCCACAAGGCTTACAGCTAAGAAAAAAAAATCTACACTATGCATATTTTATCCATGGTTATAATAGCCTCATTCTCAGTATTCTCATGGTGCATGAATAAAATGGCCATATATCCTAGTTGGTCCTGGACAATCCTGGTACATGTCTGGTATAAAGTTCCCATTCACTTTCATAAGTGTCCTGTTTGGATAATAAATTATAATATCATCCTATTTATAGCTACAAATTGAGAAATTAATGCAGAAATTGATCAAGAACTGATGGAGACTTAGGGCCTGCACTGAAGCAAATCAGAAACTCACCTTCGGTAACTCAGGATAGAGAGGATTCACATAACCCACACATACACACACACACCAATAAAATAAAAATTCCTGTAGTTGAGCCCACAGTCAAAAATTGCAAACGTGACATGACACAATCCACAATGGGGAGAATCAGTCAATACTACACAGTGAAGAATTTATGATATCAATACAACTGATATCAGTACAACTGAAAGAGATATTTTTAAGTGAGTAAATAAAGACAAAATAGAAATTTAAACAGTAACAAAATATAATGGTAAAATCAGGGGATATGAAAGATAATCAAGTAGAACTTCTAGACCAAATATATACATAGCTATTGAAAAAAATAGCAATAACCTAAACTGATGACTTAAAGGGTAGAACAGACATAAAATCCTATAGATATTTATTGAACTAAATGATACAACTCAAGAAATAGCTCAAGACGTAGTTCAGAGAAATAAAAAATATGAGTGAACTTATGAGACAGTAAAGATCCAAAGAAAAATCCCTATATATTTGAATATATAATGACTAACAATTTCCCGGAATTGGAGAAAGATTTGACTCTTGATATAGAAGGAGAACAATGAATCCTGAGCAGGAAAAATAGATATTTACACCAGACACCTCATAATGAAAATGTGTAACATCAGAACAAAAAACAGAGAAAATAATGTTAAATATTTTGAGACAAAGATTACTACAGAGTAATAACAAAGATATAATCAATTGAAGATAGACTTTTCTTCAGGAATAGTGAATAGCATAAGACCATTGATTGATATCTTCAAGGTACTGGAAGAAGATAATTATTAACCTAGAATTTGACACTAAGCTAAATTATTAGTAACTTAATACTTAAAGCCATTTCTGGACTAGCCAAGTTTAAGAGAGTAAATTAATCCTGACTGACCTTAAAAGATCCAAAGAATAATATTTTTAAGGAAAAAGAATATTGAACCAGAAGGAAGGCATTCAATAAAAAAAAAGCAATTGTTAGCAAAGATAGTAGTGAACATATTAGTAAATAATATTTTTTTCTTAACTTCACATTCCTCTCCATTTGACTTGAAATACATTAAATTTATGTTTCAGATGCCCTTCATTAAGCCATTGAGGGTTATTAGTTATGTAGCTTAAAAGAAAGGCCATCATTGTACTTTTTTTTTTTTTTTTTTTTTTTTTTTTGCGGTACGCGGGCCTCTCACTGTTGTGGCCTCTCCCGTTGCGGAGCACAGGCTCCAGACGCGCAGGCTCAGCGGCCATGGCTCACGGGCCCAGCCGCTCCGCGGCACGTGGGATCTTCCCGGACCGGGGCACGAACCCGTGTCCCCTGCATCGGCAGGTGGACTGTCAACCACTGCGCCACCAGGGAAGCCCCATCATTGTACTCTTGATCCAGGTATGACTGGATCACATTTACACACACACACACACACACACACACACACTCACTACACGTACAGTGTATATCATTGAACTGTCAAAGGTTGTGTGGTATTAAGTAAATTAGTTGATTTAAATTTGGGTCTTATGAATAAATAATTTTTTAGAAGTTCTTAACTAATTTTTGTTGTCTTAACTGATTATGCAACACCAAAGTTTATCAAAGGCCTCGTGTGTTTCCTACTCTGTAATATTACAACCTGTGACTAATGTAGCATGTTCAACTACAATTGCATGTGTGGGAAGTATAAAATGTAGATAGAGCTTACACAATTTACCTCATAAAAATACAAACACAATGAGCAATAATATTCTTTAGCATGTTTATCTAGAGACACACTAATAATACTTGGTGATAATGGAAATTTCTGTCAGCACTGCCCTTTATGGTAGCCACTTAACACAAGTGATTGTTGAGCACTTGCAATGTAGTTAATACAAATGAGATATTAAATTTTTACGTTTACTTTCTGTCAATTCTTACGCTTATGTTTAAATGACCAAATGTGCCTGGTGGCTATCATAGTGGATGGTACTGGTCTGGAAGTACAGTTTGCAAGTAGTAGGAACATGGAGTTTTCTAGTCAGGTAATTAAGGGTAGTTAATTATTATAGTTAGATTGTTAGAATTCCTAACTTAATGGCAAACTCCTCCAATAGCTGCTTAAGATTTTTACATTTTCCCATGGCCTTAGTCTGTTCGTTTGTTTGCTATTTATACAACTATCTCTGTAAAAAAATATTTGCGATAACTTTCTCCTGCATAAAGAAAAAAACATTATATAAGTTGGTAGACCTTATCTGAGTAAACTACATTAACTGCTAACACTGGACAATTCATTTAATTTATCTAAGCTTCAGTTTTTCTCATTTTTATAACAATAATAATAATAATAAAAATCACTCGTCCTCCTCAAAGATTAAGAGCACAGAAACCATTGGTAGAATTAGAGAAATAATATTCATAAATGATACATCATGGCGATTCGTTGTATAGATCAAAATACATTGGTGTCAAAGGGTTATGCTTAAATTGTAAGTGGCTATCTGTATGGAAATATTGCTAGATATCATGAAGCTGCCAAGAAAAAAAAACAAAAACAAATGAACCCAATATATAATAAACAAATATAACAACAGCTAGCATCCAGATACAATTTGCTATCATATAAAAAAATTATGGTGTTTGCATGCTGATATATTTTTCTAAGGTGTGGGCATGGTAAATATGTTTGGAAAGGTAGAGTATAAAAGAATCCAAAGCCTTAGAAAATATTAAAAAATAAACATAGGTGTAATTATGGTATATAATTATTATTTCTAGTTATAGCTATTTTACCCATGTCAACATAACTAAAAGTTATCCATTTACGAGCAGTAATTGAATAATAATTTAAGCAAGTTTATACTCCGATGGGTTAATTGAAATATTTCTATATTCTCTATTAGATTTCTATTGTAAACTAGATTGAAATAATTTGTATTACTTGGGGGCAATTGAAACTAGAACTTATGTTTTTATATACCATTTTCACCCATGTATTTCATATCAATTCCCAGTGTTTTCTACACTTATTTTCCTTATACTTGGTTTAGTTGTACTCAACAGAACAAGTCTTGAATCTCCAAGGACTGGATAAAAGTAAATAAACTGTTATAAAACTTAAACTAAGAAATGTTTTAGAAAAAGATACACTGGAAAATTACACACAGTTGCTGACTTCTGAAAAGGAGTTTTCCACTGATGTGAAGTGGGAAAAATGTACAGTGGGACTTATTCTATTTATATATTTTAATCTCAAATGCACATTTTATGACAGAGTTGCACAGGAAGTAGTCTATTTACTAGAAGAGGGAAACTTAAACCTATATTATTCTATTTAATAAAAAGACAGTACATTTCCTGACAAGTATTTTTCATTCAGTCATTGTGCTTGGCTGAAAGTAAAGTCAATGGCCTACTGTTTTAATAATTATTTATATGATGATAAATTCTCATTTGCTAGCCCTTACATAATGCTATATTACTACCTATGTCTCTAAGGGAAGGACTTGGAAAGTATGGAGATGTTCTGAGAATAGATTTTAGACTTTACTTTCTCTAGGGAAAAAAAAAAATCATAAAAACAATAATAGTTAATTTAAAGGATGGAAGGAACTAAAATACTGTATCCACTTTTTAAAAGGCATTCTCTACTTTGACCTGTATTTTCTACTTTATTCTCTTCATATACAGTATAATTTTTCTGTTTCTTTTTCTCCATCAATTTTTTGTGCATGATCCTACAGCTATGGACAAGTTTGTCAGTACAGGGAAGAGAATCCCTGGGACTGGGTGGGGCTGGTTAAACCTGAGTGCTGGGCTCTGGGTAAATTAGTCTTCTGCATTTATGAGTGCTTGTAAGCATGAAGGTTAAATAAAGGAGAGGAGAATTTTTGGCTTGTCTAGTTGACTTGTCTGATCACTGATGTTAAAATTTCATGTATCACACTGGATATACAAACACACACACACACATATATATATGCATACATATATATATATATATATATATATATCACTGTAAAATGTGGTACATATGTCACTATAGAAGTGGTACCATTTCAGCAGTTGTTAGGCCTGTGATAAAAATATATATATATATTTTTTATCACAGGCCTAACAACTGCTGAAATGGCACCACTTCTATAACAAGAACCCGTGGAAATAACCACTCCTTCTACATCCCTACTCACTCTCACCTTTACTTCTGTACTACCCAGTCCTGGGTCCATGAAAGTCATTGACAATCTTCCACACCATTCTTTCTCAGGCTGCATCTTACACAATCAAGTATTCTAGCCCCCTCTAAGTAATTAGGATTGACATACATAGTGCAAAATCATTTGCTCTCTCTTCTATCTGACTTTTCTTTAATGTGGGATGATTACCAACATATAAGGACTTGAAAATTACCAGTAAGTTTCCAACATAAAAAATTCCAACATAGGGCTTCCCTGGTGGCGCAGTGGTTGAGAGTCCGCCTGCCGATGCAGGGGACACGGGTTCGTGCCCCGGTCCGGGAAGATCCCACATGCCGCGGAGCGGCTGGGCCCGTGAGCCATGGCCGGAGTCTGTGCTCCACAACGGGAGAGGCCACAACAGTGAGAGGCCCGCGTACCACCAAAAAAAAAAAAAAAAAAAAAAAAAAAATTCCAACATAGAATGTTAGAGCTGAAAAAATATTATTAAACTTCCTTATATTATCGTGAAGCTTGGGGTCTAGAGAGGCAAAGTAATTTATCTAGACTGTTGTAACTTATTGCGAATAGACCTCTGAAACTTGGTCTGTCTTTATGCCTCTTTCTCTAAGTGGCTATTTCTCTATTGCACTTAAGTATAAATTATGAGTAAATGCTCTCTTTCTTGATCAATCTGGTAAATTTATCTTTATAGTTCAAGTTACGTGCCGATTTCCCTAAGAAGTATTTTCTATCTTCTCCAAGCACGTTGAATTGTTGCCTTCCGCTTGTACAGATTACTTTGTCCCCTACTATAGTTTGTCCAGTTTATCTTATTATATTGTAATTACTATAATTATGTGTTTAGTTTCTCTCTTCTCAAAATGCTTGGAATAGCTCCAGTACTGAGGTTTAGAGAATTATTAGGACTGTTCATAAATACTCTGGCTCCTCCTTCCAAGCATGTGATAGGATTGTACCTCCTTACCTCTTTTCAAGTTAGGCATAGCCTTGTGATCTAGGCCACTTTTGTACCAAAACTTCAATAACCAGAGAGCCATGTGCTATATTCTCTTCCCCTGACACAGATTTATGGTAAAATAAATAAAAAATAAAGCAGTGGGGTTTTCTAGGTTACTATAGGAACACAACACACTTCTGCTCACCCAAAATGGGTCATGGAGTTTGAGAGAAATAAAATTTTAAGCCACAAAGATTTGAGATTTTTTAATAAATCTCAAATAAATAGAAATATTTTTCTATTATTTTATTAATCACAGCAAAACCTAGTCTATTCTGACTAATACATTGGTTGTGTCTTCTCAGTTCTTATATCCCAGTACCTAAGGGATTGGTCCATAACAGTACTTTCTGAATTGATGTTAACTCATGGTAATTCAGCTGTTTTACATGTTGTTCAGTGAAATACAAATGCATGTTATTTACTAAATAACAAATAAGATGTCATATAAAGCAAATGTCTATATATTCAAAAATATTTTTATTACATCCAAAATTGGAAGATTTCCCAAATGATTTACACAAGAGGAGGCAGCTAGCAGAATTGTTATTTTGAAAAGAGCCCTAGCCTAGAAACTGGGAAACTTGAATGTTATTCCTCTTTTTTAAAATTAATGACTGTAGTCCCTTGGATAAGTTATATAAAATCCAAGGTTTTTTTTCCATATTCTAGATGAGAAAAATATAAGACCTTCCCATATCACATACTTGTTAAGTAAAAAGAGATAAAAGATGTTAAAGGATTTTTGAAAACTGAAAGGAGCTAAGTGTAAGGTGGTAGTACTGAGGTTCTACAGACTTTCTAACTATATAAATATTTTTCAGCATATAGGGTGACATGAGCTTTTAATGAATAAAAAGATTGGACTTTCTATCCAATGCAATAAACTAAGAAAACTATATAATGTGTATAAATTGTAAATTGGAATACAATAAATCTTTTTAGGTTATGTGATCTTCTTCCTGCAATGGCCAAGAAATTCAACTAGAATGTTCTAAGAAACAAAAAGAAATGCCTGGCAGGGCATACACATCTCAGCTGCAAATGCATAGGCCATATCCCTTCTGAAGTGATTTCCATGACTGGAACAGCAAGATAAAATAATTTGTTTTTTGCTGTTGGTTAAAAGTGAAAATAAAACATGTAAATAAAACTTTCCAAACATTTCTGAAAAAATATGAAATGACAATAATTTGGAAAATAGTGAAGGAAAAATTATACATGAGAAATGGTTTTCTTTTTGTGTTTGTAGCTAGTTATTGCTTACATCAATATAAGAAAACATTTGTTTATGATAAAATTTATAAAATATCTATGACTAAACTTAAGAAATACATAGTGTCAATATCAAGTGCACCACAGAATATTATTGGAATATTTTATATATTAAGATATATACTATATATTGACATATATTAACTGAGAGATTTTGACATTTTTGAATTAGAAAACAACACTGAAAAGACTTCACATTTTATTATTAATTTAAAATTTAATGCAGTTCAATAATACTTAACACCATTTCAGAGTTAAAAGTACAGCTAAAAGAATAATTTTGAAAAACTAAAAATTGCCAAGAAACATTTTATTAACATATTACCAGGTCTAAAACAATACAGAGTATATTATTAGTTAAAAAAAAAATCCAGACAGAAAAAGATAATAAAAAGTATCATTTCAAATAACTGCAAAATTCTTGAATATTAAACTCATCAGCTTACTATTTGTGAAAAAAAGACATATGTCTATGTTGCACCATAAACTTTGATTAAAATAATAAATAGAAATTGAATCAATGCAAGTTCTAGAAGAAAATATATAGTTGAATATTTACATAGTCTTAGAATGGGAAAGAACTTTATAAACATGACTCCAAAAGAAGGAAGATTTATGAATATAGTTACATAAAAATGTATGCCTCCTGCATGGATGTGAAAGGGTGTATATAATCAAATTTCAAAAACAAATAAAATTGTAAGATTTCAAAAACAAATAAAATTATTATATAAAAAATTACAGGTTGTTACCTTGAATATATAAACATATTTTGCAACTCAATAAAAGCAATGATAAAAAGCTCTTTAGAAAACTGGCTAAAGGACAGTAACTGAGAATTCATAAATGAAGAATTAGAAATGGTATGTAAACCAATGTAAGAATGTTCTTCCACAGAGGAATGTGCATTAAAATAGCAGAGAGATAATTGTTTTACATCCATCATGCCAGAGAAGAGTAAATAATTCCAAGAACCAGGTTAGTGAAAACATAGAGAAATAGATACTTTCACACTTGCTGATGGGTATGTACATCACATTTTTGGGAAAGTGAGTTTTCCATTATGTATCAAAGGCATAAAACTATAATACCATTAACTTAGAAATTCCAAAGAAATCAGAGTGCACAAAAAAATTTGTACAAAGAAATTACTGCACATTGTTTATGACAACATAAGAATGATGGTTAATAATCACTGACCTCTTGTGATTTTCCATAAATTAGCTCATTTAATCCCTTATATAACCCCCTGAACAGGTACTATTATTATCTCCATTTGATAAATGAGAAAACTGAGGTCCAGAGAAGCCATAAAACCTGTTAAAGTTTACACATTGTTTGTAATAACAAAATATTAGATAAAGCCTAACTATTTAATAATAGTGGTTTGGTTTATTATATTCCTGCAATACATAGAAAGGTATTCATGTAGTCATTAAAATGATATTGTAGAATAGTTAATGACATGGAAAAATGTTCATGGTACACTGTTAACTGAAACAAGCTAGTTTCCCAATAGTATAAACTTTATGATCCCATAAAAAAAGAAAAAAAAAATTGTACATTTGCTTAGTACCAATACTAGCACCAAATGCCAACAGTGATTGTTTCTGGGTGTTGTGACTGTGGGTCAGTTTTCATTTTGCTCTTACAGCCTCTCTTTGTTTTTAAATTTTCTACAGAGAACATTAATCTTTTATAATGAAAACCTTTCTTTAAATCAAGATATATTTTTATAATTTGTATATAAGAATCAGGGTGGGAGGGTCTTCTAATTGTCACTATATGTGTAGCTTGATACTAGAGATTAGAAACAAAGGGAGGAATTTCCCAAAGTCAAGTGTAGGTCATATTTATCACTTCAAGATTCTGCTATAAAAGAAAATATTTTCTCCTTAACCTCTGGCATACAGGTTTAATGGTGCAGAAAATAGATTTATTATAAAGAAAGTGGAAATTTGACATCAATATCTTTTGGACCTTTCTACCTCATCCCACTTCCTGCCCTAATCTCATTGTTTATCCATCAGTTGCATGTCACACCATTCTAAGTCTTCAGGGTTCCAAACATGACTCATAGGCCAATTGTAAATGAGGGTTGGTACTTGAGGAGATAATCTCAGACTAGCACCTACTAAATTCCAAACAATGTGCTAAACCCTACACATATACACCCTTTGTTTCTCACACTGTATGAGAGAGACAGTATAAACATATGGAAGATTATTTAAGAATAAATTTCTGGGGCTTCCCTGGTGGCGCAGTGGTTGAGAGTCCGCCTGCCGATGCAGGGGACACGGGTTCGTGCCCCGGTCCAGGAAGATCCCACATGCCGCCGAGCGGCTGGGCCCGTGAGCCATGGCCGCTGAGCCTGCGCGTCCGGAGCCTGTGCTCCGCAACGGGAGAGGCCACAACAGTGAGAGGCCCGTGTACCGCAAAAAAAAAAAAAAAAAAAAAAAAAAAAAGAATAAATTTCTGTAAAAATAAATGCAAACCTAGGGGAGACTTTAGGAAAAGTAAGTGATTTCCAGTGACCTAGATGCTCATTACTTACTTTAGAATGTAGTGTAGTCTCTGTGGATTAGAGTGCTTTTATAAGACTTCATGATTTAAGGGACTTCCCTGGTGGCACAGTGGTTAAGAATCCACCTGCCAATGCAGGGGACACGGGTTCGAACCCTGGTCCAGGAAGATCCCACATGCCGCAGAGCAACTAAGCCTATGCGCCACAACTACTGAGCATGTGCTTTACAGCCTGGAAGCCACAACTACTGAGCCCATGGGCCACAACTACTGAAGCCTGCACACCTAGAGCCCGTGCTCCGCCACTGCAATGAGAAGCCACTGCAATGAGAAGCCCAGTCACCACAACGAAGAGTAACCCCCACTCGCCGCAACTAGAGAAAGCCCGTGCGCAGCAAAAAAGACCCAACACAGCCAAAAATAAATAAATAAGTAAATTTAAGACTTCATGATTTAAGAGGGATCTTAACTAACACCAAAATGCCCCACCTTTGAACAGATGAAAGCCCGAGTCAAGGGTAGCTATAGTGTAGTGGAAAGTGCACCAGATTGAAAGGCAAAACATGAGAAAGCAAGTGCTTGTTCTGCTGCTGCCCGGAGGGATAAACACAAACAAATAAATGACTTTTCTGAGGTTCAATTTCTTATTTATAAAATGCAGGAAATATGTTACCTACCTCACAGGGTTATTGGAGAGCAATGAATGAGAGGAAGAGAGATAGGAAATCAAATGACAGAAGTAGTTTGGGATCAAATCATGTAAGTCATGATGTATTGAAAATATGGATTACATTTAACAAGGAAAACGGTGCTTTTGGGTAGAACTGTAATGTCAGTTTTATATGGGAATGGCTGATGGCAGACTTGTCTTCATGACACAAATAGTTACTGAGTGCCGACTATGGGCCAAGTACTGGGTTAAGTGATGGTGAGAAGGATCAAAGATGGATTAGACATTATTTCTGCTCTCAAGTAGCTCCTAGTTTGTGGAATAAAGATAATTAAGTTTAATAATTAAGTTTAGGGTTGCTAAACTTAATAGGGTTGCTAAACACATTGCTATAGACATATACCAAAGTAACTATTTCCTCTGCCCTGAGACATGAAGAAATTTTCCCCTCCATCTGAGTCTTGTTGTACAATAGTACTTAACCAGATGGAAAAAGTAAAGAGTAAACTTATCATATGAGCAAGAGAGAGCAAGAGGTTTTTGGAGTCACATAGGTCATCAGAAATGACAAAGTGCTAGGTGCAGCTCTTGTAGCCTCAGCTATGTCTTTGCTCCACTGTACTTGTATGTAGCAAGAGATAGGTAAAGAATTAACCTCTTAGGGTAGATTTCTAAAGGCCATAGATGTTACTCAACACGTGGCAAATGCAGAAGGGATTGGTTTAACACCAGTATCAGTAAAGGCAAAGGGATGATAGAAGCTGGGACCATTGACTAGATGTCTCAACACCACTGCTTAGCCCTTGGCTCAAGGTGATTTACTCCTGGAGACCAACACACACAGAAACTCCTCCTCTGTGCCCATCAGCCTTCAAAGACCACCTTCAACCTCCAACAAATCACATTATGTTGGGAATGTTAACTTATATGTCTGCTTCTGGTCTATAGGAGGGATGTTCCTGAGGGTAGCAATCCCTTTTATCTCTAATCCTGTACTACATAGGATGTGGAGTACAAAAGGAATTTAAAAGGCTCTTTCCCTCTCAATAATACGTCAATCAAGAATCATGTTTTCTTTCTGTCCCCAGCATCTAACCCAGTGTCTGGCGCGTTGCAGGGTACCAATAAATATTAAGTGAAGGAGCAAATGGTAATATGCAGCCTCAGCATAGGTGTTAAATGACCAGAGGTGACATATTAACTGACTTGTCTTAGCTTCTGATCTAAAAGAGGAAAGCAAAACATACATGTAGTCAAAAACACCTGAGAATAGTTTATGTTTAATATACTATTTAATTAGATTTAGATGAATACAATGAGGGCAAGCCGGACAGATAGGTGCAAATAAGTGATCAAAATGAGAGACGGAAGTGAAAAGTCAAAGCAAGCTTCCAGCAAGCTATAAGGGTATGTGACTAAAAGGGGCTATTGACAAAGGGGACGCAATGTCTCCAACATTTGTGGATGAAATATTAGAAATGTGTGACTTGAATTGCCTATCCACACTGTCCACACTGAATGTGAATGTTACAGAGTCAATTTTTAACTTAATTCCTTCCATATGAGTAATGTATCCCCACTCTTGCTCTCATTGGATCTTCACCAAAAGACTGAAGTAAGACAAGGCATTATTATTCCTCCTGCTCGGAGGAGAAAACTGAGGCATCAAGGGGTTACATTGCCCTGGGTGCTGAGGAGTCCAGCTCATGTCCTGTGGTCTTTTTACTAATTGAGTCATCTTTTTATCTGTGGGCCTTGTGTCAATATCCTAAGACATGACTCCAGGCTTATTTTTCTTCCCCCTTTCTTTCAGTGTCCAGCTGTTCTGCTTCACTCAGAAAACTATAGCTTTCCTGACAGGAGCCAACTTCATGAAGGGCGGTCTCTCAGTGGGCTTGACTATTAAAAGTGCCATTTCTGTATTTATCCTGGAGTTTGGGAAGGCTCAAAGGGAGCCCCTCCTCGTTCCGTTCTAATAAAGTCTCAGAGTCAGCACTTCAGGACTCAATGCAATATTTTAATGGAGAAGGGGCCCAGAAAGCATCATCCAGAAGTTGCTAAATGTCAGGACCATGGAGGCAGGCTTTATGGATTTCTTTAAGGAGCTTCATTAACTTGACTAATTAGAAAGTGGAGATTTGCAGACTTGTCAGCTTGTAGGGGTGAGGAGACAAAGTCAATAGGATGTGTGCTCAGGACACATGGTAATGTGATAAGCCACAACCATTCCTGGCAGATGAACAGTATGTTTGCATTTGGTCCACTGTAAACAAGGGTGATAACTGAGGCAGCAGCGTGTGACAGGAAGAGCCACAGATTTGGAGTTTTCCTGAACTGGATAAGAATCCTCATTCAACCAATTATTAACCTTGAGAGTATAAAAGGACTACTTAAATTCTCTGAGCTTAATTTTTGCCCCTGTAAAATAGGAGGTATTCTACTTTTACGTGGCCCTTGTGATAATTCATACTAATGGACTCTAGGTAGATATAGTGGCATGAAAACCACATTTATCTTTATTCCCTAAATGAAAATAAAGGATGTCCTAAATTATACAAACCCACAGAGGAAAAGGGAAAGGAGAAGAGATAAAAGCAATAAATGTTGGGAGCTGTGAAGTAGATAGACAACTGTTAAGTGAGCATATCCAGGGAAGCCCAACTCTAAACTTGTAGTGAGAAAAACTAAAAAGCCATTGGGTATATAATGCATATTAAACCCTCTTAAAATAATTTTTAAAAAGGCAGGGGCTTCCCTGGTGGCGCAGTGGTTGAGAGTCCGCCTGCCGATGCAGGGGACACGGGTTCGTGCCCCGGTCCGGGAAGATCCCACATGCCGTGGAGCAGCTGGGCCCGTGAGCCATGGCCGCTGAGCCCTGCGCGTCCAGAGCCTGTGCTCCGCAACGGGAGAGGCCACGATGGTGAGAGGCCCGTACCACAAAAAAAAAATTAAAACATTATGACGGAAGAAAAAAATTATGAGGAAGAAATGTAAATATATACTAGAGAAAAAAAAAATTCATTCCAGGCCAACGGAAAAAGCCAGTGGCAAGGTCTGAGCTTGGTGTTACTAGGCATCAACAAGGAAGCCAGGGTAGCTGAACGGAGAGAATCACAGGTGAGAGGATTCGGGAGTTAATTATGGGGAGTCTTGTAAGTCAGAGATAGAATTTTGAATGTATTCTAAGTGTGATGGGAAGCCTTGGAGAATATTAACTTAAAAGTTGCTGCTTTGGTCATTTATGATACAGATATGATTAAAGATGGACAAGAACAGAAAGGCTTATTAGGCTGTTGCAGTATCTTAGTCATTATATAATATACCTTATGACGGAAGACCCTTCCGTCATAATTTTATTCAGGTTTTCATGCAATGCAATCTCTTCAGACTTCCACTGACATTATAATCAATATTTTACTTCCATTGTTCTCTCTTCCTTTGCTTTCCATTACCTTTCCTCAAGGTACTTCTTGTTAATTGAATAAATGAATTTTCTTATTCTCTTTGTTACAATTTTCTTATTCTCTTTGCTGTAATTTCCAGGAAGTAAAGCTCATTCTTCCTGTACATGGAATGTTTTACCCATTTCACATAACAGAAACAAAAATGGCCTTAGTTCCACCAGAAATTTTGACTTTCACTTCAAAACAACTCAAAACAGTAAGTGTACACTGAGTATGAATGATCCAGATGCTATGGGGGCAGTAAGCAAATACAAGTCATAATCTACATGGGAATAAAACCTATACATCTGAAAAGGTACTGTAATTCCTCCATTCTAAGAAGCCATGCACATAAGATGGACAGTCAATTTAATAACGACTTTTCATTGGGAGAAAACAACCACTGTCATTATTTAGGTGAGCACACTAGTTCTAATACATATCCTGTCCTGAATATTATTTTGACAAACTGTGCCTTAGAATAAAGAAAATATAAGAATTGACAGGAGAGGGAGAGAATGATAAAAACAATATGAATGAATAGATGCTAAATGATTTATGAGACATGACACAGAACCAGTGGGAAAAGTCTGTGTATTCTAGAGTAAATGAAGAGACCACTGGGTAAGCAAAGTCATACTCTCTATACATAAACTGCATGTCAACGCATGTATCTGTGACCATGACCGGACAGTTAGACCCCACCAACATTCAGGCCTTATTTCCTCATTGTCGGGTGTAAAAGTTTGGTTTTCCTTCAGTCCATCCTCTAAATGAAGAGATCATCAATAGGCCTGATTCTATACACAGAAGTACTTTCTTTGGTACCCAAATATCTTTGAAATAATAGAATTCAGTTGCTAACATTTTTAAAAAGTTATGAGATCTGAACTCTGGCAACACTAGGTCTTCATTGTCACCTGGCAATAGTCAATGACACGTGAGTAATTTAGCCAATTCAGCCTGGGCGTGTGTTATCTAGTTAACCTTCTCTCATTTAGGTTTCTAGCCTGGTCCCTATGGGTATGTTTATTTGCCCCTTGAACTCTAAATAAAGTCTCCATTATGTTCTCCCTCCTCTTGGGTTTGGAAGCTATCTGCCTGTGTTGCCATGCTGACTCCAGCACTTACTGTGTGCTTTTGGTCAAGTTACTTAACCTTCCTTTGCCTTGGTTACCTCCTCTATAAAATAGAATTATAAATAGTACTTACCTCATAGGATTCTAAAAAGATTCAATTATTTATTTCTGGCAAAACATTTGGAACTGTCCCTGGCAAATAGTAAGTTCTCATTGCTACTATCATCATGATCATCATCACCCTTCAAGATCTAGTTAGAATGTGGCCTTCTAAGCAAAACCTTTCCTGACTATCCACACCTCAACATAGTTCATTCTCATTTGCCCAACTTTGTAACTAGTAAAAATCTCTACAGGCCCTAAAAATCTTGTATTAAAAATATTAGCATATGTCACTCTTCTCTATCAAATCACAATCTCATGGATGACAAGGGCTATGTTTTATTCATGTCTGCATTCCCAGAGTCTGACAAAATAAGCATTACACAATAGAAAATGCATGCCTGATGGATCTTTTATTCACATGTTTTTATTTGGCATTTTATTATTGAACATTATATACAATCGAACATGAGTACACCTAGTGAACAAATGGCAGAGGACAAAAATCCATCAATATGTATTATTATTTATGTTAATAACAATAAATATTTTATCTCCACGCTCCTCTGTTATTTTTATCTCTCAGTGATATTTTTCTCGGAAAGAATTAAATCTGAGCTATGTTTTCCAAACTCTAAAAAAGTGTAGTGGATTCTACAAATGTGTCTTCGTATCCACAGCCTGTATCACAGGGTCTGGCCTATAGGAGGCACCTTCTAGAAGTCATTGAAGGAGTGAATAACTGAATGAATAAATGTATGAATAAATGCCATTCTCCATCTGGAGACTGACTCCTATTAAGATAGCAGGGACTCAGGTCTCAAATGAAGAGCTGGAGCAATTCTTAACCCCCCTCTCTCTCCGCCTAACCACATCACAATATCTAAGGACACTGCATTTCCATATCTGCAAGTGAACTGGTAGTGCCTTTTTTACCCTGTTGGTTGCTCATACAAAACCAGGGGAGGCAGTAAAGGGCTTGGAAGACATTTAAAGTAACTTTTAGGAAAAGGGTGGAAACAGTTCAAAATGACTTTCACCCACAATGACACATCTGTACGTTGAAGGAGAACATAGTAATAGTTCTTACTGAATGTGAAAAAGAAGTAACCTTTTACTTCCCTAATGAAGATGTGAAAAGAACATGTAGAAGCTATATACATGGTGGTAAAGAGGCAGAAATTCAAAACGTTTTTTTTGACACCTAATAAGAAAGGCTTCTATAGAACCAATACATTTTACTGAAAATAGTATCTTGCATTTTGAATGTAGTTAGCAATTACTCACATGTGTTCATCAATTTGATACTCAAATCAACTATAGGAGGTGAGACAGTATTAACCTGAATTGTCTGATGAGGTAACTGAGGTTTAGGATTTTTAAGTCCCAAAGTTTTATACATATTAGACAAATTTCTGTGAAAAATATATATATGCATCTCAAATGAAATAAGGTTGACTGACTACCTTTCACTTGCTGCCCTCATATTAATGCCAAACATTTCACGTACTGTGTTTATAAGGTAGAATATTCTGGATATAAATTTCAAGGATTTGGACTTTCACAACTATATCTAATTCCTGTAATCATTACTTTAAAATTCTCTGACATGTCATGTAATTTCCAGTTTTCAGATCCTCACTGTGGCTTCTCAGCTGTAGGCTGTGGGGTAACCTTCCTGAGCAGCTCTGTCATTAACAGACATTAACCTTCATCAATTCCCCTTTAAAGACAGATTGCTTTTCATTTCACATACCTCTGTCTTGATCTGAATAACCTTTATTGGTACTTAGTTTACCTTTGGAGATTCATTCTTTGAAGATATTATTTTATTGCAACTTTGGAGAAACAAGGAAATATCCCCCACAGGGATGTCTGACATATGGGCAGGAGCAGATAAAATCATCACGTCTTCCTTTAAAGGTTGGTGGCTACTTATATTACCACCACTGGAGCACTATTCCTGTATCCCAGTATATCCCATGGTGTAATATGGTCAATAAATGTGTAAAGTGTTATATGCCATAATAAATAGCACCCTATCCTTCTCCATAATCATGCCCATCGCTCTTGTAAATACTCAGTGTATGTTGAGCGCCTTGATAACAGAGATCATGGCTGCTTTGCTTACCACTCTCCTTCCCAATAACTGTCAGATACTGATATGTCTCAAACAAACACCCAATAAATATATAGTAACTAGGTGACTGTGTCTCTATCCTCTATGGGAGACATAAAATTCACATTTAATTATAAAGAGCACTGGCAGTCCTCCAATGTAGAAACCTTTATCTTCAATGAATTTCTACTGAACTCTGCATGTCCTGCTCTCCAAGATTTCTAATGAAAAATGTTAAGCACACAGAAAAGTTGATGTAATTTTACGAAGAACTACCATCTATATTCTACAAATAACATTTTATTATGCTTGCTTTATTAAATGTCTAGCCATCCCTCTGTCCACCCATCATTCCATGGACATTTTTTTTTTTTTACATCTTTATTGGAGTATGATTGCTTTACAATGGTGTGTTAGTTTCTTCATTATAACAAAGTGAATCAGTTATACATATACATATGTTCCCATATCTCTTCCCTCTTGCATCTCCCTCCTTCCCACCTTCCGTATCCCACCCCTCTAGGTGGTTACACAGCACCAAGTTGATCTCCCTGTGCTATGCAGCTGCTTCCCAAGAGCCATCTATTTTACGTTTGGTAGTGTATATATGTCCATGCCACTCTCTAACTTTGTCACAGCTTGCGCTTCCCCCTCCTCATATCCTCAAGTCCATTCTCTAGTAGGTCTGTGTCTTTATTCCTGTCTTACCTCTAGGTTCTTCATGACATTTTTTTTTCTTAGATTCCATATATATGTGTTAGCATACGGTATTTGTCTTTCTCTTTCTGACTTACTTCACTCTGTATGACAGACTCTGGTTCCATTCATCTCACTACAAATAACTCAATTTCGTTTCTTTTTATGGCTGAGTAATATTCCATTGTATATATGTGCCACATCTTCTTTATCGATTCATCCGATAATGGACACTTAGGTTGTTTCCATCTTCTGGCTATTGTAAATAGAGCTGCAATGAACATTTTGGTACATGACTCTTTTTGAATTATGGTTTTCTCAGGGTATATGCCCAGTAGTGGGATTGCTGGGTCATATGGTAGTTCTATTTGTAGTTTTTTAAGGAACCTCCATACTGTTCTCCATAGTGGCTGTACCAATTCACATTCCCACCAGCAGTGCGAGAGTGTTCCCTTTCCTCCACACCCTCTCCAGCATTTATTGTTTCTAGATTTTTTTGATGATGGCCATTCTGACCGGTGTGAGATGACATCTCATTGTAGTTTTGATTTGCATTTCTCTAATGATTAATGACGTTGAGCATTCATTCATGTGTTTGTTGGCAATCTGTATATCTTCTTTGGAGAAATGTCGATTTAGGTCTTCGGCCCATTTTTGGATTGGGCTGTTTGTTTTTGTGTTATTGAGCTGCATGAGCAGCTTGTAAATTTTGGAGATTAATCCTTTGTCAGTTGCTTCATTTGCAAATATTTTCTCCCATTCTGAGGGTTGTCTTTTGGTCTTGTTTATGGTTTCCTTTGCTGCGCAAAAGCTTTGAAGTTTCATTAGGTCCCATTTGCTTATTTTTGTTTTTATTTCCATTTCTCTAGGAGGTGGGTCAAAAAGGATCTTGCTGTGATTGATGTCATAGAATGTTCTGCCTATGTTTTCCTCTAAGAGTTTGATAGTTTCTGGCCTTACATTTAGGTCTTTAATCCATTTTGAGCTTATTTTTGTGTATGGTGTTAGAGAGTGTTCTAATGTCATACTTTCACATGTACCTGTCCAGTTTTCCCAGCACCACTTATTGAAGAGGTTGTCCTTTCTCCACTGTACATTCCTGCCTCCTTTATCAAAGATAAGGTGACCATATGTGCCTGGATTTATCTTTCTATCCTGTTCCATTGATCTATATTTCTGTTTTTGTGCAGTACCATATTGTCTTGATTACTGTAGCTTTGTAGCATAGTCTGAAGTCAGGGAGCCTGATTCCTACAGCTCCGTTTTTCGTTCTCAAGATTACTTTAGCTATTTGGGGTCTTTAGTGTTTCCATAAAAATTGTGAAATTTTTTGTTCTAGTTCTGTGAAAAATGCCAGTGGTAGTTTGATAGGGATTGCATTGAATCTGTAGATTGCTTTGGGTAGTAGAGTCATTTTCACAATGTCGATTCTTCCAATCCAAGAACATGGTATATCTCTCCATCTATTTGTATCGTCTTTAATTTCTTTCATCAGTGTCTTATAATTTTCTGCATACAGGTCTTTTGTCTCCTTAGGTAGGTTTATTCCTAGTTATTTTATTCTTTTTGTTGCAATGGTAAATGGGAGTGTTTTCTTGATTTCACTTTCAGATTTTTCATCCTTAGTGTATAGGAATGCCAGAGATTTCTGTGCATTAATTTTGTATCCTGCTACTTTACCAAATTCATTGATTAGCTCTAGTAGTTTTCTGGTAGCATCTTTAGGATTCTCTATGTATAGTATCATGTCATCTGCAAACAGTGACAGCTTTACTTCTTCTTTTCCGATTTGGATTCCTTTTATTTCCTTTTCTTCTGTGATTGCTGTGGCTAAACTTCCAAAACTATGTTGAATAAGAGTGGTGAGAGTGGGCTACCTTGTCTTGTTCCTGATGTTAGTGGAAATGCTTTCAGTTTTTCACCATTGAGGACGATGTTGGCTGTGGGTTTGTCATATATGGCCTTTATTATGTTGAGGAAAGTTCCCTCTATGCCTACTTTCTGCAGGGTTTTTATCATAAATGGGTGTTGAATTTTGTCAAAAGCTTTCTCTGCATCTATTGAGATGATCATATGGTTTTTCTCCTTCAATTTGTTAATATGGTATATCACGTTGATTGATTTGCGTATATTGAAGAATCCTTGCATTCCTGGAATAAACCCCACTTGATCATGGTGTATGATCCGTTTAATGTGCTGTTGGATTCTGTTTGCTAGTATTTTGTTGAGGATCTTTGCATCTATGTTCATCAGTGATATTGGCCTGTAGTTTTCTTTCTTTGTGACATCCTTGTCTGGTTTTGGTATCAGGGTGATGGTGGCCTCATAGAATGAGTTTGGGAGTGTTCCTCCCTCTGCTATATTTTGGAAGAGTCTGAGAAGGATAGGTGTTAGCTCTTCTCTAAATGTTTGATAGAATTCACCTGTGAAGTCATCTGGACCTGGGCTTTTGATTGTTGAAGATTTTTAATCAGAGTTTCAATTTCAGTGCTTGTGATTGGTCTGTTCATATTTTCTATTTCTTCCTGATTCAGTCTTGGCAGGTTGTGCGTTTCTAAGAATTTGTCCATTTCTTCCAGGTTGTCCATTTTATTAGCATAGAGTTGCTTGTAGTAATCTCTCATGATCTTTTGTATTTCTGCAGTGTCAGTTGTTACTTATCCTGTTTCATTTCTAATTCTATTGATTAGAGTCTTCTCCCTTTTTTTTCCTGATGAGTCTGGCTGATGGTTTATCAATTTTGTTTATCTTCTCAAAGAACCAGCTTTTAATTTTATTGATCTTTGCTATTGTTTCCTTCATTTCTTTTTCATTTATTTCTGAACTGATCTTTATGATTTCTTTCCTTCTGCTAACTTTGGGTTTTTTTTTTTTGTTCTTCTTTCTCTATTTGCTTTAAGTGCAAGGTTAGGTTGTTTATTCGAGATGTTTCCTGTTTCTTTAGGTAGGATTGTATTGCTATAAACTTCCCTCTTAGAACTGCTTTTGCTGCATCCCATAGGTTTTGGGTCATCATGTCTCCATTGTCATTTGTTTCTAGGTACTTTTTGAATACCTTTTTGATCACTTCATTATGAAGTAGTGTATTGTTTAGCCTCCATGTGTTTGTATTATTTAGAAATCTTTTCCTGTAATTGATGTCTAGTCTCATAGAGTTGTGGTCGGATAAGATACTTGATACAATTTCAGTTTTCTTAAATTTACCAAGGCTTGATTTGTGACCGAAGATACGATCTATCCTGGAGAATGTTCCATGAGCACTTGAGAAAAATGTGTATTCTGTTGTTTTTGGATGGAATGTTCTATAAATATTAATTATATCCATCTTGTTTAATGTATCATTTAAAGCTTGTGTTTCCTTATTTATTTTCACTTTGTATGATCTGTCCATTGGTGAAAGTGGGGTGTTAAAGTCCCCTACTATGAATGTGTTACTGTCGATTTCCCCTTTTATGGCTGTTAGTTTTTGCCTTATGTTTTGAGGTGCTCCTATATTGGGTGCATAAATATTTACAATTGTTCTATCTTCTTCTTGGATTGATCCCTTGATCATTACGTAGTGTCCTTTGTCTCTTGTAATAGTCTTTATTTTAAAGTCTATTTTGTCTGATATGAGAATTGCTACTGCAGCTTTCTTTTGGTTTCCGTTTGCATGGAATATCTTTTTCCATTCCCTCACTTTCAGTCTGTATGTGTCTGTAGGTCTGAAGTGGGTCTCTTGTAGACAGCATGTACATGGGTCTTGTTTTTGTATCCATTTAGCCAGTCTGTGTCTTTTGGTGGGAGCATTTAATCCATTTACATTTAAGGTAATTATCGATATGTATGTTCCTATTCCCATTTTCCTAATTGTTTTGGTTTTGTTAGTGTAGGTCTTTTCCTTCTCTCGTGTTTCTTGCCTAGAGAAGTTCCTTTAGCATTTGTTGTAAAGCTGGTTTGGTGGTGCTGAACTCTTTCAGATTTTGCTTGTCTGTAAAGGTTTAATTTCTCCATCAAATCTGAATGAGATCCTTGCTGGGTTGAGTAATCTTGGTTGTAGGTTTTTCTCCTTCATCACTTTAAATATGTCCTGCCAGTCTCTTCTGGCTTGCAGAGTTTCTTCTGAAAGATCAGCTGTTAACCTTATGGGGATTCCCTTGTGTGTTATTTGTTGTTTTTCCCTTGCTGCTTTTAATATGTTTTCTCTGTGTTTAATTTTTGATAGTTTGATTAATATGTGTCTTGGCATGTTTCTCCTTGGATTTACCCTGTGTGGGACTCTCTGTGCTTCCTGGACTTGATTAACTATTTCCTTTCCTGTATTAGGGAAGTTTTCAACTATAATCTCTTCAAATATTTTCTCAGTCCCTTTCTTTTTCTCTTCTTCTTCTGGAACCCCTATGATTCGAATGTTGGTGCATGTAATGTTGTCCCAGAGGTCTTTGTGACTGTCCTTAATTCTTTTCATTCTTTTTTGTTTATTCTGCTCTGCAGTAGTTATTTCCACTCTTTTATCTTCCAGGTCACTTTTCCGTTCTTCTGCCTCAGTTATTTTGCTATTGATCCCTTCTAGAGTATTTTTAATTTCATTTATTGTGTTGTTCATCGTTGTTTGTTTCATCTTTAGTTCTTCTAGGTCCTTGTTAAATATTTCTTGCATTTTCTCTATTCTATTTCCAAGATTGTGGATCATCTTTACTATCATTATTCTGAATTCTTTTTCAGGTAGACTGCCTATTTCCTCTTCATTTGTTAGGTCTGGTGAGTTTTTACTTTGCTCCTTCATCTGCTGTGTGTTTTTCTGTCTTCTCATTTTGCTTATCTGTGTTTGGGGTCTCCTTTTTGCAGGCTGCAGGTTCATAGTTTCCGTTGTTTTTGGTGTCTGTCCCCAGTGGCTAAATTTGGTTCAGTGGGTTGTGTAGGCTTCCTGGTGGAGGGGACTAGTGCCTGTGTTCTGGTGGATGAGGCTGGATCTTTTCTTTCTGGTGGGCAGGTCCACGTCTGGTGGTGTGTTTTGGGGTGTCTGTGGACTTATTATGATTTTAGGCAGCCTCTCTGCTAATGGGTGGGGTTGAGTTCCTGTGTTGCTAGTTGTTTGGTATAGGTTGTCCAGCACTGCAGTTTGCTGGTAGTTGAATGAAGCTGGGTGTTGGTGTTGAGATGGAGATCCCTGGGAGATTTTCGCTGTTTGATACTACGTGGATCTGGGACGTCTCTTGTGGACCAGTGTCCTGAAGTTAGCCCTCCCACCTGAGAGGCACAGGACTGACTCCTGGCTGCAGCACCAAGAGCCTTTCATCCACATGGCTGCCCCCAAGAGCTCCATTCGGATTACGCTAGACTAAAATAGCAGAGGAAGCTGCATTGGCCATTAAGTCATGTCTCATCAGAGCAGATCCTTGTTGGCCATGTGCTTGGGCAAGTCTTTCAGAGGCAGGGTGTGGTTGTGGCTCCGCAGGGGGACAAAGACAGTGGCAGCAGACGTTCTGGGAAGTCCATGGACTTTTTTTTTCCTTTTATATTTCAGAATAAATTGTAGACAGCCATACATGTCTTCTGAAGTACTTGAGCATGCATATCAATAAGAGTACAACTTTTGTCCATGATTTTTTTTTTAATCTTTTAGGTAAATTTTACATGTTAGGAATAAACAAATCTTAAGCATGCATTCAATGAGTTAGACATGCATACTCCTGTATAACCCAATCCTCAATCAAGAAACAGAACATCACTTTAAAGATTCTCCTTATTCCTCTTCCCAAAAGTCCACCCCCCCACCTCCCCCCCACCCCCCTTCAAACTGACATAACTATGGGTCTGATTTTCCTTCTCATTTGTTTTTTCTCTTTTTGTTTGTTTGTTTTGTTTTGTTTTTGCCTGTTCTAGCACATCAGAGTAACATATATTCTTTTGTGTAAGGCATTTTTTTTAGCATAATGTTTTTAAGAATCATTCATATTGCTGTTTCCTTTACAGAGTTGAATAAAATTCAAATGCTTTACCAGTACTTTCTCATGTAGAATATATTCTGGCCCTGCCTAGTATGATTAAACACTTCAGGAATTTTGTACTGTAGGAGAAATCTTAAAATTCAAATGGGCTAATTCTGCCTCAAATATAAATAATCATAAAGGAATGAGGTCTATTATGGAAAATAATTTGTTAGAGTGGACAAGCTGTAAACTGAGAGTAGAGATTTGGGTTCTAGTTCTAAATCTGGGAGACTTTACATATAATTTTTTCCCCTCTGAAAAAGATTGTCCTCATCTGTAAACAAGGAAATTAGATTAATCCTTCAAGGATGGACTTCCAGACCTAAGAGTCTGTCATGTGCTCTCTCATGTCAATTTCTATTTCCTTTAGTCATTCTTCATCATGTATCAACTTGAAAAAATAATCTATCTTCCTACCCCTCAGAGATAGCATCTATTAATATTTAGCTGTATACCATTCTATATTTTCCTATGTACAAATACTCATATTCATATAGAGATATTTATATAAACTATTTTGAAACCTAAATAAGTTTTATGATAAGTAGTCCTTGTCATAAATATTATTTACTAGGCAATTTGTGTCTGTATGTTATGTTTGAGCAGCTATATCATAAATTGTTTTACTAGAATTTTATTATTAGACAATTACATGGCTTCTAATTTTTCAATTTGATTAATAATGCTGTAACAAACATCCTTTTGTGTCTATATGCGTCTGTGTCTGTGTTTGTGTGTACATATACCTCTATCTCTCTATATATATGTGTGTATGTATATATAGTGATTTCTTACAGGCAAAAACTTAGGAACAGAATTACGAAGTCAAAGGGAAGGCTTCCTAGTGAATGAAATCTTTCTGTAATGAAATAATTTGAATGCTCACTCATTACATCTAAAATGGCAGAATTTTCTCCCTAAGTCATCATCAGTTTTTCTTCCCAACTTATGTGTGAGAAAATAGGTGTATACATCTCAGTTCTAATGCAATTTGTATACCAAAGAATGATCAGATATTTGAGGGATATGCAGAACAGCATACAGGTTAAATGAGCAGTTATAGAAGAAAGGTTCTTGAAGTTAGGCGCGTAAAGCCCTGATACATAACGATAGAATAAATTTAGAGTAAGCCTAAATTTAAGTAAAAAAGAAAACCAATTAAACTCAGCAATTAAGGTACTATCCATTAGCCTTAGAGAATATTTACTAGGTCTGTACAAAGAAAGAAAATAACCAAAGAAACATTCATTTTGTATAACACTTGGAATTAGATATAATTCTCAATTATCTTGTCTTATGAACTGAATTGTGAACCCCACAAATCATATGTTGAAGCCCTAACCCCCCAATCTGACTATATTTGGAGATATTTGGAGATAATTAATGTTAAATGATGTCATAAGGATGGGCCCTATCCTGATAAGGCGGTAGTCTTATAAGAGGAGGAAGAGATACCAGAGATGTCTTTATCTCTCCATGCATGCACAGAGGAAAGGCTATGTGAGAACACAGAAAGAAGGTAACCATCTGAAAGCTAGGAAGAGAGGCTTCATCAGAAATCAAATCTTGATCTAGGACTTCTAGCCCCCAAAACTATGAGAAAATACATTTGTTGTTTAAGCCACCCAGTCTGTTTTATGTTATTATGGTAGCCTGAGCTGACTAATATACCATGTAAAGTCTGTCTGTAAGCTCATCTAAAATAAAACCTAAAGCTCACAAAAAATCCCTCTTTGTTCTACCTAAATTAAAACTGTAAACGGGATATAAGGTTCATAAATAAATGCAAGCAAACTCGAAATACTGTGTAGCCACTGTTCTTGTTCACAGGAAGAGATGGCTTCCTGTGGTTGGATATCGCTACATTGGTAAAGAAAGACATCTTGGTAGGGGATTTTATCATTTAGACTCTGTGGTGGACACTGTATCTTCCAGTACCACTCAGATTCCTCTTCCATGAGGAACATGTTTCCCCAGCTGCTGATGTCGGGCAAAGTTATTAGAGCCTTCAGCTATCAGCTCCTTCAGAGACTGCCTTGGCTGCAGAGAGCTGCCCCGCCCAAGGTCAAACCCTTTCCTGGCATGGCCCACACTGAGTGAATAATCAGTTGAGGAGTATAAAGACCTGTACATTACCCACCTTGGGACAATTCAGAGGGGATAGTCTAGCTCCAGAACTCTCTGTGTAGGTGCAGAGGCTGTAGTTGGCCATATGGCTGCTTGCCTTCTCCCTGTGCCAAATAACACTTCCTACCCATCCCTTCCACAGGTGTTGCTCCCAAGGGCATATCTAAATAAACACCCTGCGTGCTAAATTCCATTTCAGACTTTGCTTCCTTGGGAACCCAAACTGAGGTAGAGAGTGGGTAGAAAAGGTTACAATAATATTTGCAGGTGCTATAATTGCATCACTGCCTGATTGATTTTCCTCAAAACAGCCCCAAGAGGGAACCCAGGTCCTCTATGCCAAGCTATTTGGCTCACAAAATCACAGACCTAGCAATTGTAGCATAGGACCATATGAGGCTAATTTTTCCCACTCTAATTGTGTAAGGTATATAAGAATTTAATAATAAACACCTCTTAAAACAACTGTTTTATCATTAGCCTCATTATAGATCATTCTATTGAAAATGTAGACTAGGATCAAGACTAGATATACAGATAATCGAAGTATACTTAGAGATCCAATAATTTAAAATTCAAATTGCTGAGACTTTTTTCAAGAAGCTGTACTATTCAAAAAGTACATCATCCCATTCACTTATACCTTCTGTTAGAATTCTTTTTTTTTTTAAAACATCTTTATTGGAGTATAATTGCTTTACAATGGTGTGTTAGTTTCTGCTTTATAACGAAGTGAATCAGCTATACATATATCCCTATATCCCCTCCCTCTTGGGTCTCCCTCGCACCCTCCCTATCCCACCCCTCTAGGTGGTCACAAAGCACCCAGCTGATCTCCCTGTGCTGTGCGGCTGCTTCCCACTAGCTACCTATTTTATATTTGGTAGTATATATTAGTCCATGCCACTCCCTCACTTCGTCTCAGCTTACCCTTCCCCTTCCCCGTGTCCTCAAGTCCGTTCTCTACATCTGCATCTTTATTCCTGTCCTGCCCCTAGGTTCTTCATAACCATTTTCTGTTAGAATTCTTGAAACCACTTTTCTTTATTTCTCATTGTTCTCTTTTCTTTTCCCCTCCCAGTATCAGCCCCTCCACCCACCCCTTAAGGCAAAATACAGGTTCTTCCCATCTTAGCCATGTCTTCAAATTCATGTTCTGACACTTTCTTGCTATGTGGCCTTGATAAGGTCTCTTAATTTCTCTGAGCCTTAGTTTTCTTTTCTGTAAGGCGAGGCAGGTGGAAAATACTTAACTACCATAGTTGTGGTGTACATTGAGTTAATGTATGAAAATGCAGACCATGGTACCTAGCACATACCAAGTACTAAGCAATTCTTTTTCCTGTGTTTCTTCCTGTGAGAAATACTGTGAAAGGCTGTATGAATTAAAAGACCCTAAGACCCACTGCAAGTAAATGGTGGATGCATTGAAGTAGGGAGCAATCTTTTCCTATTTTGTAATTAAACTCCTATTTATTGGACACTTAAGTGCTAGGTATACAGTTGTAGACAAGATAAAGTCTCTTGATTCAAGGAGCTTACCAAATAGTGAGGGAGTTATAGATAAGAAAATAAAACTGTGGGAGAAAGTGGAGTGTTGACTGCATATATAGAAAGAATGAGATGGGACCGTCTTTCTTTTTTCATAGCTGTGTTTCTTAAAAACAACATACAGAGGAAGAGCTAGGTTGCTGCCTTTGGATTAACATGAAGGCAGTGTTGACTGTAGACATGAGGGACTTGCTTCCAGAACAGGGATGCTATTTCCAGCACAAATACAAAGGCTCAGCAAAGAATTGCCAAGTATCTCTAACTAACCACCAAGCACATTCCCTAAGACATCTGGCCTTCCCAAGCCTGACACCTGTCTTTGTAGTGCTGCTAATAATGATAAACAATTAAAAGAAAACATGGATCTAAGTGGTGACTTTGATGAAATAGAGATTATTGTAAATTGAGGGGGAAAATACATATCTTTATGAACTATTACCCCAAACATAAGCAAAACTGTGTGTGACAAATGCAAATGTAGCCCATTCCTTTTACTCACCCCATCCCCATACAAAGGACTTCACATTCTCAAGTGAGTATCACTGATTCAACACAGTTTTCTGGAAACCTTTTGTCTTTGAAATGGACAAAAACGTCATTTTCTTTCATGATTCTCTTTTGGTGCTATGGAAAACAGTGTAATTATACAGCATGTTATACAGTATCATTTCAATAAGGAAGAGATTAGTCCTGGTTTATGATAGAATAACATTCTCTGGGATTCAATATAGCATGAAGGTAATAAAAACAAGGTCTTTTTAAATTCATCACCAGGAATGAAAGAGAAAAGATACTAAACCAAAAAGATGAAGGGAAGGTGGGTAGACGGCATTTTGTCAGAAGACTGAAAGCAGTACACATAGTCTAAGAAGATGAAATGGAATTGAATAAAGGAAGGAAAAGGGGAAGAAAGGGTGAAGTATTGAATATGTGCTTAGACCTTTAGGTTTCTTCTCCTATTTACTCATTACAATATTTTACAGACAAAGAACTTGAAGCTCAGATCAATTGTTGACTGCCCAAGCTGACCTAACTGGTAAAGTTATAGGTTTGAGCCCAAATCAGGCACAATCCAGACTCAGCTTATTCTTGTTATATGTCCCAGATTTCTGAACAATCTCTACTTGTCTATTAAGGAAATTGATAACAATCCTTCTAGTGATTATCCTGAAACAAATCCATCCTATGCTGCAGCTTGGGCATTTGTGGCTTAAGTGTTTAAAATCTCTACCATGGAGTGAGAAGCATGACGGTTAAAGAAGGAAAGACATTTGATAAGCCCGGGTTGAGGCTTTATTTCAAGTCAGAGGTGATCTTTCGTAGACACAAAATCTTCCTATTTTCCCAGATTTTAATGTAAGAAGACTTCTATATAATGTTCTCTTAGGTCAAAAAGTAGAGTACAATATTCTTCCCTCAGTTTCCTAAACATAAGACCATCCTTCCCATTCCCAGGCTTTTGTTTGTGCTATTTCCTATGCCTGAAATATTTCTTCCTTCTGAGTACTCTCTTCTGCCAACACACACATTCCTGTGGATCCCAGCTTTTCTTTTAGATCACCATTCTTTCAACACATCAGAAGGAAAGACAAGATAAGATCTGTTCTCTCCGTTCTAGGAAATTCAAAGTACTATACAGCTCTTTTATTTTTTTAATCACATTGAACACAGTTGTAATTTTGCATTTATTTATGTAGAGTTTTATTTATGCCTGCTTCTCACAAACTCCACAAGAACAGAGGCTATATATTTGTGTTATTTTGATCCTTACCATTGCATCCCCAAGATGTAGCTTTACTAAAAGCTTAAGTGAATGAATAGTAGTTTCAATCAGTTTTTCTTCCTTTCCTAGAAAACACACTACCATGGGAAAACTATGTTCCTTCTCTTTCTCTTAGTAACTGAATAGCATTGTTATATATTGAAAAGACCATGAGCTTCTGCATACTCTTGGGTCTGAATCCTAGCTTTGACACTCAAAGTATGGCATTGTATAATTTATTTACTTCTTGAAGACTCTGATTACTCCTCTATTAAAGTGTATATAAGTTCATATCTTATAGGATTGTTCCAAATCTTAATGACATATTGATACATCATATGCAATTAGCAATTGTGAGTTTCCTAATTCTATACCTGTGTTTTTCTTCTTACAAATAAGGTTGATGGTTATGCAAGCTTTTGAGTTGTTGGTGCAGGTACTGCCACCAGAGCATGAACTGGCTTCTGGATGTGCAATTTGACATAGGTTCATTAAGATAAAACATTTTACCTCCTCCTGGAGGTCATCCTTAGCTAAAATGTATTGCTAGTTTAATCACGGTCCATAGTCTCTTTTCTTCCTACCACATGGTATTTTTTAAATTCTATTTTTCATTTTATCCTAATTGTTTTGAATATGTGTATTTTCCTTCTTTTGCTCAATTAACCAGGAACCCCACTAGATTTTACGGGGTGATACAAAAGTGAGGTTGGAAACAACTCTACCATTTATCTTGCAGTCTGTTGGCATAGGCAAAGGTTAAAATAACACAGTAACAGGGCAATATTAATAAGCAATTCTAGAAATCTTTTGTATGGTATGGTTACTATGTATCATACACTGTGTAAACATCAATGATGATAGCTTCTAGGAAAGAAAAATGTAAGTGCAAAGCCATGTTAATATGAAAGGAGATGGTGGGTGTTGGAATGACTGCCAAGTCTAAGGGGTGGTAGATATATGGAAGAGATGAGAAAGTTGAAACTGATTAGATGGAAAATAGAGCTAGATCATAGAGGCTTTGCCAGTCATTCCATAAAGTTTGTTTATTTGTTTCCTAAAAGCAATATGGTGTTAAAAGGCTTTTAGCAGGAAAACAACATGATGTCATGACTCTTTAACAAAGGCAAATCTTGTCTCACTTAAAAATATTGTCTTTCTCTCAAAATCATGTCTTCCAGTAAGGCAGGGGCCACATTTTCTCCTTTTGTGCATTTCCCTAAGCATTTAAAAATTAATAGGTGCAGAATAATCCTCAACGCATCATACATTAAGTTGTATAGTATGCAAACTAACATTTGAATTCTCAAGAAGACTTACAAGCTGTTACAAATAAAGGAACAAGGTATTAATTGATTTAAGTGTATATAAGTAGGGCTCTACAGGCTTGGAGAGCTTTTATATAGACTGTGTGATGTGTTCTCATGATCTTCCTCTTGATGGGATGGGAAAGGAGAGAGCCAAATATTAAATACGTGCTTTGAAATCGATAGGGCTCACAGACATGGCTGATCTTGTAAGTACATTTAAAATTTGGGCTATATGGAAACCAGAGGCCTCCAGGGAATCCTTGAGTCTTGTTCTGTCCAGTCATATTTTTATACTTTCATATCCACAAGATCTTGTCAATAAGATGAATGCTGATGTACCAGCATCCTGAGCTAAAGGCAGAGCTCAAACATCCAAATAATTGATGCATTTTTTATCAGGCTAGACAATAGCCATAAAATAAAATCAAACAAGAGTCTGATAACAGTTTTTTGGTTTCTTTTTTACTATTTCTGTTACACAATCATTCAATGATTTTACCATTCTATTTTAAAGAAACTGAAGAAATGAAAGGGGGTTTGGAGACAAGATGCTCCTGTCATGAAATGCACATCTTAAAATTAGAAAAGGACAATGTGAAAACTTGTCGTAGTGTGAAGAAAAAGGTTTTAGAGCAAGGAGAGTAAAATTCTCCTCCCACACTTTCCTTCCTATCTCTCTCTCCCTCCTTCTCTCTCCCTTTCCTCTCCTTTCTCTGTATCTTACTCTTTCTTATGCTGTCTCACTTCATTACATCATATACCCATAAGTTGATGTGGGGACCCTTCATATTCCTATTACAAGCAATTCTTAAGCACTTATTATGTGATAGTCATTGTGATCAAAACTAGGGATAAAAATGATAAATAAGACTGTGAGTTATGGAGAGAAACTGGGTGTAACTCTCCTTTGTACCCCAAAAAACTGGCAATGCTTAATTAAGTTTCATAAAATAAAAACAGTGAGTACTAAAAACAGTAGTAAGAATAAAATTAATAATTGAGTGTTTGCTGTATGACATGGTTTTAAAATGTGGTCCCTAAACCAACAGCATCAGCATCAGCATCAGCTAAGCTACAATGAGGTTATCACCTCACACTGGTCAGAATGCCCATCATCAAAAAGTCTACAAATAATAAATGCTGGAGAAGATATGGAGAAAAAAGAACTCTCTTACACTTTTAGTGAGAATGTAAATTGGTACAGCCATTATGGAGAACAGTATGGAGGTTCCTTAGAAAAATAAAAAAAGAGTTACCATATGATCCTGTTATCCCACTCCACTGCATATATCTGGAGAAAACTCTAATTCGAAAAGATACATGCACTCCAGTGTTCATTGCAGCACTATTTACAATAGCCAAGACATGGAAGCAACCTAAATGTCCATCGAGAGATGAATGAATAAAGAAGATGTCATATATATATATCACATTATATATATATATATATATATATATATATATATATATATATATATATAAAATGGAATGTTACTCAACCATAAAAAAGAATGAAATAACACCATTTGCAGCAACATGGATGGACCCAGAGATTATCATACTAAGTGAAGTAAACCAGACAGAGAAAGATAAATATCGTATGATATTGTTTATATATGAAATCTAAAAAAAAAAAAGATACAAATGAACTAATGTACAAAACAGAAACAGACTCGCATACTTAGAGAACGAATTTGTGGTTACCAGGGGGTAAGGGGGTGGGGAGGAATAGATAAGGGCTTTGGGAATGACATGTACACACTGCTATATTTAAAATAGATAACCAACAAGGACCTACTGTATAGCACAGGTAACGCTGCTCAATATTCTGTAACAACCTAAATGGGAAAGAATTTGAAAAAGAATAGATACATGTATATGTATAACTGAATCACTTTGCTGTACACCTGAAAGTAACATGACATTGTGAATCAACTATGCTCCAATACAAAATAAAAAATTAAAAACAAACAAACAAAAAAGAAATTAAGCACTCAGGTTTCCCTCTAGGCTGAGTAAATCAGAAATTCTGGGGTGGGCCCTGGAATCTGTTTTGTAATAAGCCCCCAGGTGATAGAATTGGACACTAAAGTTTGAGAACCACTTCTCTATGTTCAGTAGTTTACATGAGTCATCTCATATAATCCTCATTAGCCTTATGAGTCAGATACTATTCTAGCTTTGCATTATATATTATATATTGCTGCCTAACCAGTCATCCCAAAATGTGGTGACTTAAAACGAAAGCAATCGGGGACTTCCCTGGTGGTGCAGTGGTTAAGAATCCACCTGCCAATGCAGGGGACATGGGTTCGATCGCTGTTCTGGGAAGATCCCACATGTCATGGAGCAGCTAAGCTCGTGCGCCACAACTACTGAGCCTGCGCTAAAGAGCCCATGAGCCACAACTACTGAGCCCATGTGCCACAACTACTGAAACCCATTAGCCTAGAGCCTGTGCTCCACAAGAGAAGCCAAAGCAATGAGAAGTCCACACACTGCAATGAAGAGTAGGCCCTGCTCACCACAACTAGAGAAAGCCCACTCAGCAACAAAGACCCAACACAGCCAAAAATAAATAAATAAAATAATAAAGTTCCCTTTAAAAAAAAAAAAAAGCACATGTATTAAAAAAAAAAAAATCCACCTGCTAATGCAGGGGACATGGGTTTGATCCCTGGTACAGGAAAATCCCACATGCTGTGGAGCATCTAAGCCCATGTGCCACAATTACTGAGCCTGTGCTATAGACCCCGTGAGCCACAACTACTGAGCCTGCGTGCCACAACTATTGAAGCCCGTGTGCCTAGAGCCTGTGCTCCTCAACAAGAAGGCACTGCAATGAGAAGCCTGTGCACCACAATGAAGAGTAGCCCCTGCTCGCCGCAACTAGAGGAAGCCCGCACACAGCAACAAAGACCCAACACAGCCAAAAAATAAATAAATAAATGTTCCTTTAAATAAATAAATAAAAAATTTAAACAACAGCAATCATTGTGTCATTGTCTCATGATTCTGAGGTTAAGTAACCTCACAGTATGCTTTCACTCATTCAGGGTCTCTCATATGATTGTAGTCAGATGATGGGGCTAGAATGATCTGAGGGCTCATTTGCACATATGTCTGTGGCCTGTTCCATGGAGACTTAGTGGCTGGGGGGCAGGAATAGCTGCAACTCTTGAGATATCTCTTTCTAATTCTCTCTAACCTCTTCATCCTGGTAGCTTCTGGGTAGCCAGACTTCTTAGAGGACAGCTTCAAAAGCAAAAATCCAAGGGGAAAGAGTGAGAGAGAGAAAGGGAAGCAGGAGTTGTATCACCTTTTATGACCGAGCCTGGCAAGTCACGTGACATCATTTCTCCATGCCTACTTGCCAGGCGGTCACAAAAGCCTACCCAGGTTGAAAGCGAGAAGCAGAGACTCCACTTCTTGATAAGGGAATTGACACGTTTTGAGACGAGGTGTCAGACTGGAAATATTTTTCCACTGATCTTTATAGAATATAATCTGCTACAATCTCCATTTTTCATCTAAGAAAATAGAGATGGAGGAAGGATTAATAACTTGCCTAAGATTTCTTAGTAAATGATAGAACAGAGATTTAAGCTGAGAGGTAGCAGTATTTATCAGAATGCAATACTGGTTTCCATACAGTTTACTCTCAACCAAGTATATATGGAATATTTTACATTGATTATTTATTTCTGTCATCAAGAACCCAGTGCAATCTATACCATTACTTTTGCTGTTTTGCAGATGGGACAACTAGGGGTTAGAGACATTAAATAGCTTTTCCAAATGTGCATGCCAGAATTTGAATACAGGTGGTATTTCTCCAAAACATAAAATCAAGCATAGCACTGTGTTGCTGTTTTCTTTTATCAATTATGATCATTCATATCATGAATACATATGTATTTTTGTCATGTGTTTTAGTGGTTTTGTTTTCTTCTCTGCAATTTCTGCCTTAATTTATAAAATCATAATTATTTCTTATTCCCATAATTTAAAATAAATTGCCCTACTTCCAGAAGTATACCTTTACCCTGAGTTAGGGATAGTGCCACTTTCTCTAGAAACTACACTGAAAGATTAATGTGATGGCTCAGTCTAGGAAGAAGGGCAGAAAGATGTCAAAGACAATAGGGAAAAGTTGAGGAAACTTGGCATATTTTTGCTGAAAATAAGAGATTAATGGAGGATAAAATTGATGCCTGAAAATAGGTAAATATTAGTCCTGGGGAAGAATCTAAACTTATGTGTAGCTCTCATGACAGGAAAGATATAAAACTAATGGTTAGATATTTCAGGTAGGCAGATTTCGATATAGAACAAAGCCCTGTATAATGAGGACTGCGTGGCAATGAAATGGATTCCTAAGAGGTATATCTGTACTTGTGGTTGAAAAAATGTCAAAGAGATCAGCTGCCCAGTTATTGAAAATATTGCAGAAGAGCTTCCAACACTGGATAAATTGTCAAAGGGGATGGCATGTGAGACTGCTTCTAGTCCTAAGATTCTAAGATCACTGAGCAATTTATTGAGGATGTCCCTTCCACTGAACAGCGCTAGAACACCCAGGCATTTTCTCAGGCTTAAGTGAGCATTAGAATCTTGAGACTACAAGGGGCCCCACTGGGAATCTACCAGGATGACAAGAGGAGAGGAGATGCAGCTTGCCCACAGGACATGTCAACTCTTCCTTTTGTGGCAGTCCAGGTAGCAGGTCACACAGCCATCTGAAAACTGTCTTCTTTCCAGATGACAACTTCAGGTCCAAGGAGACAAGGTTGGTGGGTATAGGGCTGCTCTGGCTTAGAAGCTTCATATTCCGGAAGAGTCGATATCTGTCTTAACACCCCACATGAATAGCTTCCAGGGTGACCACCACATATTCATACAATATACATGTTACACAGCACTCAGAGAATCCCAAAGCATGGTGTATTTATGTATTTATAGTTTGTTTATAGTTTTTCCCAATCCAGATGTACTTTAATACTCAGGGTTATTTTATTTATTTATTTTTTGTGGTATGCGGGGCTCTCACTGTTGTGGCCTCTCCCATTGTGGAGCACAGGCTCCGGACGCGCAGGCTCAGAGGCCATGGCTCATGGGCCCAGCCGCTCCGCGGCATGTGGGATCTTCCCTGACTGGGGCACGAACCCGTGTCCCCTGCATTGGCAGGTGGACTCTCAACCACTGCGCCACCAGGGAAGCCCCCAGGGTTATTTTTTAACATTAGCGATGTTGCCTAGAAACATGTTGACTTTCTTACTCTTATCAGTTTTTTCAGGGTAGCTGAGCTAGAGAATTAACTCAAGGTGGTTCTCATGCAGCAGGGGTGGTATTTCGTTGTCCCTGTGCCTACAGTAGCATCAGAAATGTAATGTGGTATCAACTCCATTCTGAAGCACTTGCCACAGTGTCAGGCCCTTTGCTAAATAGCTTAAATGCAAGATTTCATTTCATCTTCAAAGCATCCCTATGTCCTAGCTACTATTTGTAGCCCCATTTTATAGACAACAAATTAAGTCTTGAGAGAATAAGGAATTTTTCAAGGTCATCCAGCTAGTGACAGGGTCTAAATCTGGATCTGGTTTTGTCTGTCTCCACAGTCTGAGCTTTTAACCACTTGTTTACTCACCAACTGTGTACTGACCTTCAACTCTGTGTCAAGAACTTTGCTAGGAGCTAGGGATAAAGAATTGAACAAGACACATATGGAACCTATATACTGCATGTAGCAACAACCTGTGCTAAATAATAACCATTACAGATTGAAAATGTCTAAGTACTAAATTATATTAAAGAAAAGTATCACTGATGCCAGGGATGTGAGCAGTGAACTATTAAGTTAACTAAGTAGTTTCCCAAATAAGATAACTTGGGGTGACCAAGACCACCCAACAAACTCTTCTTCTTCCCTAGATTTGATCAAATAAAAGAGGCAAATAAAGACCTGAGATTCCTGTAATTTTGGAAGATTTTATGAAAGTCTTTATTGCTACCTCAATAGAAAAAAACAAAGATACCATTGTCTATTATATTCTTTTGAGGAATGAAAGTTAATTTAATAGTAGTGGCTACTTCAAGATAAATGAGTTTTACCTATACTTAGATTGAATAGAAGAATAATACAGGATTAAATTCCATTTACCTTTATCATGACTTTGACTGGGTGTCCCATGGATGGACTTGAGTCCCCATTCTCAATCTTGGCACGGGAAGAGAAAGATTTATGGATTTGAAAGTGGCTTCAGGGCAGGGTTTCCAGATAAAATGCAGAGCACTCAGTTACATTTGAATTTCTGATAAACAAATTTCTACTCTAAGTATATCTCAAATATTGCACAGAACATACTTTTACTAAAAATGATTTGTTTTTTGACTAAAGTTCAAATTTAGCTGGATGCCCTGTAGTTTCATTTGCTAAATCTGGCAACTCTACTTCAGGGGTCCATATGCTTAGCATTGCCAACCTGATTTTGCAGAGCTGGGACATACTCCGCCCTCTGGTAACGCATTTATTTTTTCTTTAGCCAGTAAATGTTTACAGAGGGCCTACTGTCTGAGATGCATGTGCATATTGATATAGATGATTATAGTGCAAGGTGAAAAATATTGTGAAAGTCAAGAAATTTAAAATGACCACAAAATGGCCAGTATTTATAAAGGTGTATTCTCAGTGTCTGCAAACACTGTGTTGAGCCCATAGCTGTATTCTTTCACTAGATCTTTATATCAACCCCAAGAAGTAGGTGTATTTAATATAAGAAGGAACTGAGATGTGAGACTTGGAGATGGTAAGTCACTTACACTACTGCACATGGATGATACGTGGCAGAGCCAGGATGGAGGCCTTGGGCTGCTTAATGCCAGAGCCTGGGCTTGGACCCATATACTACACTAAGATGGCATTGGATAAATACAGTTGGCTGAGAAAGGCTCACTACGAAAGTGCTTTGACTTAGATTTTGTAGTGGAATTAGGAATGGACCAAGTCAAAAAAATGGATGATGGAAGTGAGGACAGTCTTCTTGAGAAAATACCATGCCTGAAGAGTAGGGCACATAAGGAGAAAGGCAGGAAATGGGTAGGACACCAGACAATGTTAGGTTTGGCATTCACCTCTTCAAGAAATATTTCCTGATTACTCCATCTTGGTCAAGTACTGGTAATTTCTATTTATGGAGAACCACAAGTTAGGATCACTTTATTTTAATGATAAGGATATGGTGCAATCAAATACTTAAAATTAATGTTGTCCCCAATGTGAATATAATAGCAAATAAATATAATAACACAACGATAATACACAAGTATTCACTATGGGCCAGAAATAGTTCAATGTACTTTACATGTATTAACACATACAGTCCCACAGCAACTCTATGAATTAGGTATAATTTTTGTCTCATTTTAAAGGAGAAGAAATTGAGGAATAGCAAGTTAAAATACCTTGCCCAGGAGTGACACTTCCAAAAGTAAAGGTTCAAGTTGCACTCTCCCAAGTTCTAGCTATCCTTGTTTGTCAGCTGATTCATGGAAGTCTGATTCTGGACTAGGAAGGCTGGGCTATCAACGTGCAGTGTACAGTAATCCTAGCAGTCTGAAAGCTGAACGCACACAAGTAGTTTTACATAATTAATTTAATTCAACATTTTTATTTAAAATTCAGTGCTGACTTCCCCATGGGAAGCCTTCTGGAATGCTTGCCTATGCAGATTTTCATAATCAGAAGGCAACAGGAGACAAGCAATAGCACAGGCTGCTGAAAATGAAGTTCTAGACATATTCAGATGATGGGGTAACTGGGGAGGCTGCTCAAGCAGGCAGGTCGTGAACAATAAATGAGATGTCAACAGGCAAATCCGAGGAGCTTAGTAAAATATTTCAGACACAGAATTGTGCTGACAGTCATATATGGGTGTGTGTTCAAGGAAACAATGGTGGAGTATGAGAAGTGATACAAGTAAAATGTAAGGGTCGAATGTGTGCTAGGTGGCTTCTACTTGCACTAAATTATTTGTTTTGCTATCAGAATACACGAATGGCCATTATTATACCCATTTTACAGCTAGAGACTGAGGCATAGAAAAGTTATATGTAGTGGCCAAGGACACATAATTAGTAAGTAGGAAACAGTATTTCTTACTAATGGTCACTTCTCTTATTGCGAAAACATATCTACTTTCCATCTATTCATTTATTTCCCCAAATATTTAATCAGTTTCTGTGGAAGCACTTTTATTTTGTAGTAAACAAAACAGTCACAGTTCCTGAAAACATGGGGCTGTCAGTCTCTCATTTATACTGTCCCTGTCATCTGATATTAATTGGTTGTTTCATTTTTTATTTTTGTAATTGTGAATACCTTGTTTCATTTAGCATAGATCACATCTGTTCTGGATTGAGGAAAGATGAAAGTATTGGCTGAGGTTTGAGCTAGGTAGGATCCAGGACAGAAAGTTTAAAAAAAAAAAGAAAAACTCAAGTTGGTGTGGCTGTCAATCTGGTACGTTGTCCAAATGCTAAACTGAAAAGCAAATCAATAGTTGTCTACCGTGGGACTTCCGGAAACAAGTCATTGTCTGTGCTTAATTAAAATGCCAGACTGACATCTGACACCACATCAGAAGTCTATGACAGCTTCAGATGGTTACATTATAGGAGAAGTTGCAGTGATGGGGAAACAGAGAAGGTGAAATGGTACCCAGAGCCCTGGCCTACATTTAGGGTCAAAATCAGCCCATTCTCTAATCACCTGGGCATTGTTGGTACAACAGTATACTTATATTTGTGAACATGCAGAAGTTCGTATTTTTCTCCTTCCAAAGTGCTGAAGGGAAGGGAGTACAAGGCAGACTGCAAGGGTGGATCGTGACAGGTCCTGGACTTTCTTCATCTATTAATTAAAGATGAAGACATTTTTACAATTTAAATCCAAGGAAGGGAGGCCTGGGCCAAAATACCTTCAGGGAAAATTTTAATTTTTAAACTTCAGTGGATCACAAGTTTTCATGACCTACAAAGGCTTTCCATGATTTCATCACCTCCCCTTAAGCCCTGATCTCACCTTCCACAGCTGCCTGCCTGCCTGCCTTGCTCAGTTCTCCCATCCCTCTGGTTTGCTACTCAGGCCTTCAAAACGCTCTCTACCACAGGGCCTTTGAATCTTTTTTCCTTTCTGTCTCAAATTCCTTTCGCCAGATATCTGCCTCCTCAATGCTCAATGCCACTCTGACTGACACTCTTATTTCTAAATCACAGTTAAGAAACCCAGCCCTTTTATTTACTCTATTTATTTTATCCATAGCAATTATGGCTTTCAAAAATATTTTATAATTTATGTATTCTATTATTTATTGTCTGGATTTCCTAATAATACACAATCTCTACATGGGCAGGGATTACTTTTCTATTTTCACTAATGAGTCTCAAGTGTTTAGGAACACACCCTGCATGTCGTAGCCTCTCAATAAGTGTTTGTTGAAAGAGTGACAACATTTTCTCATATGTAATATTCCACAAGTGCACACCTACATTCACATCATCCTGCCCAGATTTTAGGTTAATTCTAATTCATAGGTTAGCTCAAAATGAAATATAAAGTGCTTATAATCTAGCATAAAAAACTGATCTCAAGGTGGAGGTCTGGTTTATCAGTGCCCTACAGGGTGAGTTAGGTCTTAGTAAAGTACACATTCTTTAGTAGAGCTGTTTGTTTGTTTTTCTGGAAGGGAAGCCACAAATTGGAACTCTCTACCATGTTATCTAGTGTAAGAATTGTTTTTTGCTTGTAAAATTAGAAATCAACAAGAAAATGCCCAGAAAAAACAAAAGTCAATCAAATTTTACTTTTTCTTTCAAAACCCTTCACAATAATTGGGGACAAAACAAACTTTAAAAGAAAACCACAACTGAAATTACCAACTATTTAGAAATGAAAACCAATCAGTTCACTACACATGCTTTTGGTAACAGTCAAATATAAACATATAGACTTAAATGAAATTATTAGAAAGCAAAATGAGTAAGTTTTACCTAAGTTCCAAACTCAGAAGTATTAGAGAAAGAAAATAGAAGTGGATTTGATTTATAAAATAATTTTTTGAATGAGTGTTTCGAAATAAATGATGAAATAGAGAATCTTTGTTAAGTTAAATTATCAAAAGAAAACGAGCAAAGAAGAGAAGGAGAGAGAAAGTGTATAAGAGAGAATTCAAATAAATAAAATTGGGAATAAGAAAGGGGGCATAACTACAGATATAGAAAACATTTAAATATTTTTGAAAGTTTAATGTATATAAAAATAGGTGTAAAAGGATTTTTATTGCATTATCCTGTGTAATACTGAGTGACTAGAGACAATCTTACTATCCAGCTAGGAAGAGAGTAGTTAAATAGCTTTTGGTATTTCACACTGTGAAATATTATACAAGAGTTAAAAAGGTTGAGATAGATATAAATATATACATTTACATACATATATACATTTATATTACCTTCCAGAATACATAACACACAGAGACACACACACACACAAACACACACACATTATTAGATTAACTGAAAAAAGAAAATAGCAAAATAACATGATCTCCCATATTTGAAAACATTTAAAAAGAAAAATAAATCCCTAGTAAGCCAAATATATTTTTATTATATATATTTACTCACATAAATTTTTAAAAATCTGGAAATATGTAAGGAAAACTCTTAATTCTTATTTCTTCTAAGAGTGGAATGATTGGCAAGGCTACAAGTAGCCTTTCACTCTTGGCTCTATGCACTTTCTTGTTGTTTGCATTTTTAATAATGAAAATATACTCAAATATTACTTGTATAATAAAAATATGTAAAGTACTCTTATCTATATAAGTAATGTGTAATTATTATACTTGGAACTCTGGTGCCAGTATATTTTTCAGGTAAACAAGTATAGATTCAGGTAAACATATATTACATCAAGATAATTCCTTTCTTTGTGAATTTCAGGTTACCTAATCACTGCTAAATCTACTGTCATTAGCTACTTCACTTTGCTGTTTAAACAAACATGCAACCATTTTTTTTTAATAGACATACCTGTGTATTAGGCTTCCTCCTAGACCTTAACATTACAGTAATTAACTATGATGATGATGACAATGTGATCATCATCATAAACCCATAGAGCTTTGCAGATAGCCATCACAAGTGGTTTTGCATTCATTCTGTGTGGAATAAAATATTTTTTTGGAATGGAGAAGTAATATGATTAGATTTAGACATGAGCTGATCTGTTGTCAGATTGGAGGGAGGACTATGATAGAACAGTTTGGAGGCAGAAAGACCAGTTAGGACAGTGAATCTTCCTTGAGAACACCTCAGAAAAAGTGAGATAGGGGTAAAAGGTTGATTACTAAGCCTCACCCCAGTAGTTCGATTTTCCAAGAGAGACCAGGAATGATTTCTTTCTCTGTGTGTGTTTTGTGTATACACATGCACATGTAATAAATATTTTTAAAATACCCACAAGACTCTGGTGATCAGCTAAGTGTGAGGATCTCTGAGCAAGGAAAATATGTACAACGATCCAAATAATCTTTGGAGAGCTCAAGAATAAAAAGAATAAAAAGAGTGAGAAATGTATAGTGGAGAGAAATTACATTAGGAGAGTCTTTTTAGAAAGAGAACCTTTTTTTTTTTTTTTTTTTTTTTGTGGTACGCAGGCCCCTCACTGTTGTGGCCTCTCCCGTTGCGGAGCACAGGCTCCGGACGCGCAGGCTCAGCGGCCATGGCTTACGGGCCCAGCCGCTCCGTGGCATGTGGGATCTTCCCGGACCGGGGCACAAACCCGTGTCCCCTGCATCAGCAGGTGGACTCTCAACCACTGCGCCACCAGGGAAGCCCTAGAGAACCTATTTTTAACTTTCTGAAAATCATACAGGTTTGGATGATACCTTTACCAATTCTTATTTCCTTGTTCACTTTTCTAGTCATCATTTCTGGAATGAGTATTTTCATTTTAGTTCAGATTTATTTAGAATGTATCTCTCTCTCTCTGAAGAGGTACAATTCTTTTTTTTTGTTTGTTTTACTTTATTTTATTGAAGTATAGTTGATTTACAATGTTGTGTTAATTTCTGCTATACAGCAAAGTGATTTTGTTATACATATGTATACATTCTTTTTTATATTCTTATCCATTATGGTTTATCACAGGATTATGGATATAATTCCCTGGTATACAGTAGGACCTTGTTGTTTATCCATTCTATATATAATTGTTTGCCTTTGCTAACCCTAAACTCCCAATCCATCCCTCCCCCTCCCCTCTGCCCCTTGGCAATCACAAGTCTGTTCTCTATGTCTGTGAGTCTGTTTCTGTTTCATAGATAAGTTCATTTGTGTCATATTTTAGATCCACATATAAGTGATATCATATGGTATTTGTCTTTCTCTTTCTGACTTACTTCACTTAGTATGATAATCTCTAGGTCTATCCACGTTGCTGCAAAAGGCATCATTTCATTCTTTTTTCATGGCCGAGTAGTATTCCTCTGTGTACATGTACCACACTGAAGAGGTACAATTCTAATGAGAGGATGGAGAGACTGGTTGGGCTAAAGAAGAAAGTGGAATAATAGAGAAAGGATCTTTGGCAAAACAGAGCATCATATAAATGAACAAAATGTCCTGCTTGACTACTACTCCTAGTTGTTTGTTTATTGTCCTCTGTATATAATACCCTAATGACATATCACTGTCTAAAAGGTCTAATGGGATCTGGACCTGAAATTTGTCCAGCCTTCTCTTAATCTAGGCTTCCCCTTCCTTGCTCTGATACTGCCATGCAGACGTTCTGGCCTGAGAGTCTTTGGTCTTGTTCCCTTGTCTGAAACCATCTCCCTGCTTCCATTCAAAGTTGCCACCTTCTCAGCCTCTAGATTTCAGTTTAGGTGTCACACCCTCAGAAATACTGTTCTTGACCTTTCTACGTAAAAGATGCTTCCCTAGTTTTATTTCATCTCTGCTCATTTCCTTCCTAGCTCTTATCACAGTGTGTGATGCATTTGTTGACTGATATATTTTCAGTCTTCAGCAGTAGGTTATGAGGCCATCGTGGCAGGGACTGTGCCTCCTTGTCCATTGGGTGTAGCCAGCCCCCATCAAAATGCCTGGCAGACACTTAGTATTCAAATAATACTGTTAGAGAAGTGAAATTTGAAGAAAAGCAGAAACAGTAATCATAAGTTACACGCAGCTAATTTTAAGAACCCAGAATTCAAAGACTATGTTCTCGTATATGTTAGTATCAGAAGGCAAAATATACATATTCATGTATATGCTAGTCATGAAATTAAGCTGCTCAGGGATCCAATCTCTATCATTTGAGGTTATTCATTTCTATTTTGGCTGTACCTGAGTTTGCTGCAAGATAGTTTGTCAAGATTTTTCCTTTTTTTAAAAGCTAATGGCCTTGTCATCCCCAGGAGGGGCCTGAGGCTGCGTGTGGAGATGTACAGAGGTTTCCACTGGCCGCTACCTGCTAAACTGAATATACTTAGCTACCTTGTCAAGTCCTAGAATTGTTTGATTTTCTGCAGGTAATGTTTGCCTTTGAAAACTCCAGTGGGGAAATAGCTTTTTCACCTCTGCTCAAGAGAATTAGTTTAACATTGTCTGAAGATGAGATTCATCCCCTGGAGGAGGTACTGAGCATCTAATGAGCTTAGGAACAAATCAGAAAAACAGCAGGGAGTGGATTCCAACCCCCACTCTCACCTTGGTTCCATAAAAAAGTCTGTTTTAGTTGTTTGCATGAGTGAACTACCCATTTAAACTGAGTTTTGTCTGTGTGTTGTATTGGATATGTATAACTCTGATATGGAAACACGTCTAGCTACATTATGCATTCTGAAAGGTGTATGATTTTGCTCCTTGGAGTGCATTCTATTTAAATATTCATAAATACATTATCCACCAGGCATGTAGTTTTATCTCTTTTATGTCTACTATGAGTCCTGCTTCTGGCAGTTTCAGCCAGAGCAACTTATACCCTCATAGTCATACACACGTGCACACACACACACACACACACACACACACACACACAAGCATACATATAGTCACTGAAACAGTGACTGCCCAACAGTTATTCTCAACAACTGCTTCCATTACCTCAGATTGAACTTGATTATTAGCTAGCACCTCCTCTTTCTTTCACTAGGATTTCCTCCCAACTCAATCTCTTCTCTGAAATTAAGCATCTGACATTGGCTCCTTGGACATTGTTTTTGTATTTGTTCATGCCGGCATTTGATCCTCAATTCTCCTTAATAGATTGCCACTTGTCTCACTCTTCTGTTTTACTACAGTCCTTGCTACCTATGGAAGAAGTCCCTTTTCTAGTTCCGCCCTCTTAGAACCCAGGTTACAATAGTGGCTCTTTGACTGGTGGTTTAACTCTACAAGATCAAAGGAATAGGCAAGTTTGAAAACAAATTGTTTTAATCTTTAATCATGTAGATTTAGAAAGAATATGTATACTCCAAATGGAAATTGGGTAGGAAAACTTTTAACAGAAAAACTTTACCCCCAGAGCAACACTGGTTTGATAGTGCAAGAGAGTACAAATGAGCCAATGAGAGAAGATGCTATATGTAGTACCCTCTAGATGAGCTTGTTTTTTTGTTGTTGTTGTTTTGTTTTTAATTTTATAGTTAAGTAGAGAATTAAGGCCTTCCAATTATAGAGGAACAAAAACATTTTTTTCTTTGCCTTGTTTTGTTTGGAAGGGCAGACAATACATACATGTTACACATGTATGTGTACATGTGTAACACATACATCTCAAAAATTTTCTAAATCTCTTAAAGCATGCCAATTCTCATAACTAGTAAGTGACAGTTAAGTACCCCGGCCCTCACCATCATTATGCATTTCCTGGGTAATTGCAGTGACCTCCTGACTTAGGTCCCTGCTTTTGCCCTTGACCTCCTTTAGTTTTTTCATCTGACTGAAGGTAAAATCAAAGTTCTTATTATAATCTTTAAATTTCTCCATGCTTTCACCCCAATTCAAGCTCTTGATGCTCTCCTCTCTCACTTTCTCTTCCTTTCTTGTTCCTTAAACTTCTCAGGCACACACATACCTTAGATCCATTGCACTAGTTTCTAGTACTATTCCCAGAAATCTCATTCTCCAGATATCTACATAGTTAGCGCCTACATTTCCTCCATGTCTTTACTCAAAAGATATAAAATAGGGCTTCCCTGGTGGCACAGTGGTTGAGAGTCCACCTGCCGCTGCAGGGGACATGGGTTCGTGCCCCAGTCTGGGAAGATCCCATATGACGCAGAGCGGCTGGGCCCGTGAGCCATGGCCGCTGAATCTGCACGTCCGGAGCCTGTGCTCCGCAATGGGAGAGGCCACAACAGTGGGAGGCCCGCGTACCGCAAAAAAAAAAAAAAAAGATATAAAATAGACCCAAATAGAATTTCTAGTTACAGAAATGAAATATCCAAAGAGTTGGTGGGGGGAGAGGGAAGTGCTGCTGGGATTAATATCAAATTAGACACTGCAGAAGAAAGATCAGTAAACTTGAAGTCATAGCAATGGAAACTATCCAAATTTAAGCATATGTGTATGTGTGTATATGTGTGTGTCTGTGTGTATGTATATATATATATATATATATATAATATTTTGTTTGTTTTCCCAACATATACAAAAGTTATTTTGACACTATACTGTAGTCTAAGTATACAATAACATTATGTCTAATAAAACAATGTACATATCTTAATTAAAAATACTTTATTGCTGAAAAATGTTAACTACCATGTGAGCTTTCAGCCAGTTTTTTTTTCAGCCGGTAATTTTTTGCTGGTGGAGGGTCATGCCTCAGTGTTGATGGCTGCTGACTGATCAGGGTAGTGGTTACTGAAGACTGGGATGACTGTGGCAATTTCTTAAAATAAGGTAACAGTGAAGTTTGCCACATCAATTGACTCTTCCTTTTATGAATGATTTCTCTGCAGCATGCAATGCTGTTTGGTAGCATTTTACCCACAGTAGAATTTCTTGCAAAATTGAAGTCAGTTCTCTCAAACCTTGCCACTGCTTTATCAACTTTGTTGTCATTTCAACAGTCTTCACAACATCTTCACCAGGAGCTGTTTCCATCTCAGGAAAACACTTTCTTTGCTCATCCCTAAGAATCAACTCCTGATCTGTTAAAGTTACCTCATGACATTGCAGAAATTCAGTCACATCTGCGGCTCCATTTCTAATTCTACTTATCTTGCTATTTCCACCATACCTGTAGTTACTTCCTCTACCTAAGTCTTGAACAGCTCAAAGTTATCCATGAGGGTTGGAATCAACTTTCCAAACTCCTGTTAATGTTGATATTTTGACTTCTCCCCATGAATCATTAATATTCTTAATGTTATCTAGAATGGTGAAGCCAATTCAATGTACTTTGTCTAGATCCATCAGAGGAATCACAGTCTATGGCAGCTATAGCCTTATGAAATATACTTCTTAAATAATAATACTTGAAAATAAAAATTACTCTTTAATCCACAGGTTACAGAATGGATGTTGTATTAGCAGGCATGAAAATATGGTTAATCTAAATCACCATCAGAACTCTTGGGTGACTGTGTGCATTGTCAAGGAGTAGTAATATTTTGAAAGGGATCTTTTTGACTGAGCAGTAGGTCTCAACAATGGTCTTAAAAAAGCCAGTAACCCGTGTTGTCAAAAGATGTGCGTTCATCCAGGCTTTGTTGTTCTATTTATTGAGTACAGGCAGAGTAAATTTAGCATAATTCTTAAGGGTACAAGAATTTTCAAAATGGTAAAAGAGCATTTGCTTCAACTTAAAGTCACCAGCTGCATTCGCCCACAACAAGAGAGTTACCCTATCCTTTGAAACTTTTAAGCCAGTCATTGTCTCCTCTCTAGCTATTAAAGACTTTTATGACATCTTATTTCAATAGAAGGATGTTTTGTCTACATTGTTTTTAAAAAATTTTTATTGAAGTATAGTTGCTTTACAATATTGTGTTAGTTTATACTGTGCAACAAAGTGAATCAGCTATACATATACACATATCCCCTCTTTTTTGGATTTCCTTCTCATTTAGGTCACCACAGAGCATTGAGTAGAGTTCCCTGTGCTATACAGTAGGTTATCATTAGTTATCCATTTTATACATAGTATCAATAGTGTATATATGTCAGCCCCAAAATCCCAATTCATCCCACACACCCTTCCCCCTTGGTATCCATATGTTTGTTCTTTACATGTGTCTCTATTTCTGCTTTGCAAATAAGATCATCTCTACCATTTTTTAGATTCCACATGTATGCATTAGCAAACGATAATTGTTTTTCTCTTTCTGACTTACTTCACTCTGTATGACAGTCTCTAGGTCCATCCATGTCTACAGATAACCCAGTTTCATTCCTTTTTATGGCTGAGTAATATTCCATTGTATATATGTGCCACATCTTCCTTATCCATTCATCTGTCAGTGGACACTTAGGTTGCTTCCATGTCCTGGCTATTGTAAATAGATCTTCAATGAACATTGTGGTATATGACCCTTTTTGAATTATGGTTTTCTCAGGGTATATGCTCAGTACTGGGATTGCTTGCTGGGTCATATGGTAGTTGTATTTTCAGTTTTTAAAGGAACCGCCATACTGTGCTCCATAGTGGCTGTATCAGTTTACATTCCCACCAACAGTGCAAGAGAGTTCCCATTTCCCCACACCCTGTCCAGCATTTACTGTTTGTAGATTTTTTTATGATAGCCATTCTGACTGCTGTGAGGTCATACCTCATTGTAGTTTTGATTTGCATTTCTCTAATGATTAGTGACGTTGAGCATTCTTTCATGTGTTTGTTGGCAATCTGTATATCTTCCTTGGAGAAATGTCTATTCAGGTCTTCTGCCCATTTTTGGATTGGGTTGTTTGTTTTTTTTATATTGCGCTACATGAGCTGATTGCAAATTTTGGAGATTAATCCTTTGTCACTTGCTTCATTTGCAAATATTTTCTCCCATTCTGAGGGTTATCTTTTTCTCTTGTTTATAGTTTCTTCTGCTGTGCAAAAACTTTTAAGTTTCATTAGGTCCCATTTGTTTATTTTTGTCTTTATTTCCATTTCTCTAGGAGGTGGTTCAAAAAGGATCTTGCTGTGATTTATGTCATAGAGTGTTCTGCGTATGTTTTCCTCTAAGAGTCTTATAGTGTCTGACCTTACATTTAGGTCTTTAATCCATTTTGAATTTATTTTTGTGTATGCTGTTAGGGAGTGTTCTAATTTCATTCTTTTACATGTAGCTGTCCAGCTTTCCCAGCACCACTTCTTGAAGAGGCTGTCTTTTCTCCACTGTATATTCTTGCCTCCTTTATCAAAGATAAGTTGACCATATATGGTTAGGTTGATCTCTGGGCTTTCTATTCTGTTCCGTTGATCTATATTTCTGTTTTTGTGCCATTACCATACCGTCTTGATTATTTTATCTTGGTAGTATAGTCTGAAGTCAGGGAGTCTGATTCCTCCAGCTCCATTTCTTTCCCTCAAGACTGCTTTGGCTATTCAGGGTCTTTTGTGCATCCATGCAAATTTTAAGATTTTTTGTTCTAGTTCCATAAAAAATTCCATTGGTAATTTGATAGGGATTGCATTGAATCTGTAGATTGCTTTGGGTAGTATAGTCATGTTCACAATATTGATTCTTCCAATCCAAGAACATGGTGTGTCTCTCCATCTGTTCATATCATGTTTAATTTCTTTCATCAGTGTCTTAGAGTTTTCTTCATACAGGTCTTTTGTCTCCCTAGGTAGGTTTATTCTTAGGTATTTTATTATTTTTGTTGCAGTGGTAAATGAGAGTGTTTATTTAATTTCTCTTTCAGATTTTTCAGCATTAGTGTATAGGAATGCAAGGATTTCTGTGCATTAATTTTGTATCCTACAACTTTACCAAATTCTTTGATTAGCTCTAGTAGTTTTCTGGTGGCATCTTTAGGATTCTCTATGTATAGTATCAGGTCATCTGCAAACAGTGACAGTTTTACGTCTTCTTTTCCAATTTGTATTCCTTTTGTTTCTTTTTCTTCTCTGATTGCCATGGCTAGCACTTCCAAAACTATGTAGAATAATAGTGGTGAGAGTGGACATCCTTGTCATGTTCCTGATCTTAGATGAAATGCTTTCAGTTTTTCATCATTGAGGATGATGTTTGCTGTGGGTTTGTCATATACGACCTTTATTATATTGAGGTAGGTTTCCTCTAGGCCCACTTTCTGGAGAGTTTTTTTTATCATAAATGGGTGTTGAAGTTTGTCAAAAGCTTTTTCTGTATCTATTGAGAAGATCATATGTTTTTTCTCCTTCAGGTTGTTAATATGGTGTATCACACTGAATGATTTGAGTATATTGAACAATCCTTGCATTTCTGGGATAAACCCCGCTTGATCATGGTGTATGATCCTTTTAATATGTTGTTGGATTCTACTTGCTAGTATTTTGTTGAGGACTTTTGCATCTATATTCATCAGTGATATTGGTCTGTAATTTTCTTTTTTTGTAGTATCTTTGTCTGGTTTTGGTATCAGGATGATGGTGGCCTTATAGAATGAGTTTGAGAGTGTTCCTTCCTTTGTAATTTTTTGGAAGAGTTTGAGAAGGTTGGGTGTTAGCTCTTATCTAAATGTTTGATAGAATTCACCTGTGAAGCCAGCTGGTCCTGGTCTTTTGTTTGTTGGAAGATTTTTAATCACAGTTTCAATTTAATTACTTGTGATTGGTCTGTTCATATTTTCTGTTTCTTCCTGGTTCAGTCTTGGAAGGTTATACCTTTCTAAGAATTTGTCCATTTCTTCCGGGTTGTCCATTTTATTGGCATAGAGTTGCTTGTAGTAGTCTCTTAGGATGCTTTGTATTTCTGCAGTGTCTGTTGTAACTTCTCCTTTTTCATTTCTAATATTATTGATTTGAGTCCTCTCCCTACTTTTCTTGATGAGTCTGGCTAACGGTTACCAATTTTGTTTATCTTCTCAAAGAACCAGCTTTTAGTTTTATTGATCTTTGCTATTGTTTTCTTTGTTTCTATTTCATTTATTTCTGCTCAGATCTTTATGATTTCTTCCTTCTGCTAACTTTGGGTTTTGTTTGTTCTTCTTTCTCTAGTTCCTTTAGGTGTAAGGTTAGATTGTTTATTTGACATTTTTCTTGTTTCTTGAGGTAGGCTTGATAGCTATAAACTTCCCTCTTAGAACTGCTTTTGCTGCATCCCATAGGTTTTGGATTGTCCTGTTTTCATTGTCATTTGTCTCTAGGTACGTTTGAATTTCCTCTTTGATTTCTTCAGTGATCTCTTGGTTATTTAGTAACGTATTATTTAACCTCCGTGTGTTTGTGTTTTTTATGGTTTTTTCCCTGTAATTCATTTCTAATCTCATAGTTTTGTGGTCAGAAAAGATGCTTGATATGATTTCAGTTTTCTTAAATTTACTGAGGCTTGATTTGTGACCCAAGATGTGATCTATCCTGTAGAATATTCTGTGCACACTTGAGAAGAAAGTATAATCTGCTGTTTTGGGATGGAGTGCCCTATAAATATCAATTAAATCTATCTGGTCTATTGTGTCAATTAAAGCTTGTGTTTCCTTATTAATTTTCTGTCTGTATGATCTGTCCATTGGTGTAAGTGAGGTGTTAAAGTCTCCCACTATTATTGTTTTACTGTCAATTTCCTCTTTTATAGCTGTTAGCATTTGCCTTATATATTGAGGTTCTCCTATCTTGGGTGCATATATATTTAGAATTATTATATCTTCTTCTTGGATTGATCCCTTGATCATTATGTAGTGTCCTTCCTTGTCTCTTGTAACATTCTTTATTTTAAAATCTATTTTATCTGATGAGTATTGCTACTCCAGCTTTCTTTTGATTTCCATTTGCATGGAATATCTTTTTCCATTCCCTCACTTTCAGTCTGTATGTGTCCCTAGGTCTGAAGGGGGTCTCTTGTAGATAGCATATATGGGTCTTGTTTTTGTATCCATTCATCAAGCCTGTGTCTTTTGGTTGGAGCATTTAATCCATTCACGTTTAAGGTAATTATCGGTATGTATGTTCCTATGACCATTTTCTTAATTGTTTTCTGTTTGTTTTTGTAGGTCCTTTTCTTCTCTTGTGTTTCCCACTTTGAGAAGTTCCTTTAGCGTTTGTTGTAGAGCTGGTTTAGTGGTGCTGAATTCTCGTAGCTTTTGTGTTTGTAAAGCTTTTGATTTTTCCATTGAATCTGAATGAGAACCTTGCCGGGTAGAGTAATCTTGTTTGTAGGTTCTTCCCTTTCATTAGTTTAAGTTTGTCATGCCACTTCCTTCTGGCTTGTAGAGTTTCTGCTGAGAAATCAACTGTTAACCTTAGGGGAGTTCCCTTGTATGTTATTTCTCATTTTTCCCTTGCTGCTTTCAATAAATTTTCTTTGTTTTTAATTTTTGCCAATTTGATTACTGTGTGTCTCGGTTTGTTTCTCCTTGGGTTTATCCTATATGGGACTTGCTGCGCTTCCTGGACTTGGGTGGCTATTTCCTTTCCCATGTTAGGGAAGTTTTCTACTATAAAATTCAAATATTTTCTTGGGTCTTTTCTCTCTCTCTGCCCCTTCTGGGACCCCTATAATGTGAATGTTGTTGTGTTTAATGTTGTCCCAGAGGTCTCTTAGGCTGTCTTCATTTGTTTTCATTCTTTTTTCTTTATTCTGTTCCATGGCAGTGAATTCCACCATTCTGTCTTCCAGGTCACTTATCCCTTCTTCTGCCTCAGTGATTCTGCTATTGATTCCTTCTAGTGTATTTTTCATTTCAGTTATTGTATTGTTAATCTCTGTTTGTTCTTTAATTCCTCTAGGTCTTTGTTAAACATTTCTTATATCTTCTCGATCTTTGCCTCCATTCTATTTCTGAGGTCCTGGATCATTTTCACTGTTATTATTCTGAATTATTTTTCTGGAAGTTTGCCTATCTCCACTTCATTTAATTGTTTTTCTGAGGTTTTTTCTTGTTCCTTCATCTTGTACATAGCCCTCTGCCTTTTCATCTTGTCTATCTTTCTGTGAATCAAGAAGCCATAGTTATTCTAAATGTGTATGCCTCTAAAAACAAAATTCAAAATACATGGAAAAAACAAACAACTGAAAACAGGCACAGAGAAATCCATATTTATAGTTGGAAATGTTTTTACTCCTTTCACAGTAATTGAAAAAAACCAGTAGACAGAAAATATAGAGGAGATTCCATGAATACTATCAACTAATTCATCTTCATTATCATTTATTGAACATGCTACTCAACAACAAAATAATACACATTATTTTAAAGTACACACAGAATGTATATCAAAATAAGCCATACTTGGTCATAATTTTTTTAATGTATTTACAATATTAAAATTACAGTGGCCTTCAGTATCCATGGTGGAAATTTCAATCAGCAATTGGTTGAATCTTTGGATGTGAAAGTTGCAGATACAGAGGACCAATTCTATATAGATTTTGGTCTTTGATTACAACTAATTTAGATCAGCAGTTAGTATTATAATCATGTGAGCATAATCCCAAATATTTGGAAATTAAACAAAATATGTATATTTAATGCATGGGTCAAAGAATGAATCACAAAGAAAAATGGTTTTTTTAAACTAAATGAAAATGAAAAGCAATTCCACCCCTGGGTATATATCCAGAAAAAACAAACACACTAATTCAGAAAGATAGATGCACCCTAATGTTGATATTAGCACTGTTAGTGGGACACTGCATCTTTACTGCAACACAATTTTTAAGAGCTTCATATATTCACTCTATCTCCCGAGTATTTGGAGACCCCTGGGATTTCTTTTAACTGTTTCATTATTTGGTTTCAAAAGATATATACATTTATATCCAACTTACGTCCATTTTATGAATTCCCAGACTTCCTTATATCTACAACTTCCTCAAATAGTGAATGGCCCTTTCACTGTTCACCAAAGCACTACGTAGTAGAAAGATCTTGTTCTAAACCAGAGACATGTCAGAATATTAGCTCTACCACCTCTCTTGGGAAATGTTAACAACATTCCTATGTATTGATTCTTCAGTTTACTCATCTGAGAAAAGAAGATACTAATATCAATTGTGGACTGCTTCATATATCCTTTGCAGAGGGAGGAAGGATGACTGGGACTTCTGTTGTTTAGTTCTCATGTATTTAGTTTAGCTCAAGGCGACAGATTAGCCCAACTAAAATAAGCAATTGTAAATTTATTAGATCACGTAACAAGGGGTAGATGGTAGGGATTGTTCCCCACACAATAATCATGGGACATTGACCAGAGGTAGAAAATAAAAGACTGTTTTGTGTACCTTTTGAGGAAAGTAGGCAGAGCTTCCACAAAACCCCTACCAGACTTGCTCTCACAAAATCTGGCCAAAAGGACCGGATTTGCATCTCACTGCCAGGGCTAAGGCAATCACTAGGCAAGGGGAATGGAGTTACTAAGATTGATTTCACCTAATCAAGATTCACCATATGGACCTGGGGAAGCACCTCTCATCCCTTTCAACACACACACCCAACACACCTTACCTTACGAGAAAAATATCACGGTCCTCTTAGCAAGGATGAAGCAGGCCATTTGGTAGGAAACCAAGGAGACATTGACTTCTAGGGAATTTGTCATCATCTGAGGTCTGGTGACAGTGTTATTACTGACCCAGAATTCAAATTGTTTGACACATTCATAGTATTTTCATTTCTCTAGGAGATAGAGGTCTGTGAGGAGTGTGTGTGAGAGAGAGAGAGAGAAAGAGAGAGAGAAGAGATAATAAATTATTAATTTGTGATGAAAATTGTAAACTGTCCTGTAGACAGAAATGCTGCTGTTTTTGGCATTGTTCTGACTCTGACCCAAGGATTTTATCGTCAGAATGTTGTTTGGAAAACTAGAACTCAGGACTCAGAAGTCTTATTTAAACTTAAGGAAATTGCTTCTTTTCTCCCCTGAATGTGAGTTGAGGATAGGCTTGAGGATGCCTAAACCTTTGACAAGTAGACTTGTCATGGAAGTAGAGATGTTTGTATCCATATTCCTTGAATAGTGAAAGCCTTTGACACTCTTTTTTTTTAAATCTCAAGTTCAGTGATTTTCACATCTGCTCTTGTAACTTACTGTCCGGGAGACATATCAGAATTTCTAAAACCATAGATCATTCTGCCAAGTAGCAAAATTGTATCTGTTCTTTACATTTTGGTTCTACACTGGATTAACTAATTTGTGGTTGTTCATACAGATTTTAGTTAGACAGTTAATACTGAAATTGATCTGGTTTCTACCTACTGAATTAAAACTGTCACTTACCTAGGTCTCAGAAATTATTCCTAAATTATTTTATTTGTAATTGTGTGACCCGTCTCCTCGTTTCCTTACGCAGAAAGTTAATTATAAAAAGCATATGAATTTTACTAGATAATTTAAGTTGGTAGGTTTATTTCATTTAGCTTTATATTCTTCATGGACATTTGACTGTTGTTACCACCGACTCTCAACAGAAAATTGTTATAAGGATTAACTGCTGTTGTGCATGAGAAGAATCTAGCATATTGACTGATATGACTGGCCTGCACATAGTAGGCTCTCAATAAATGTCAGATGCTACTATTATTTTATTCTGGAAAATTAGAATTGTGACACCTACCTCTTGGTGTTTTTACAGAATTGCAATGAAATATCATCCACATAGATGCCAAATATAGTACCTGGCTTCTCTACAGGAACTCAATAAATGTTCATTTTCATTCCTCTCCCTGCCTACTAAACAAAGCATCCAGAGGAGTAATAATGCTGTCTTCATGATCCTACCTCACCCCAGCAAAATAATTTCCTCTTCTTGGAGGAGAGAAACCAATAAAGTCTGGTTTCAATTTATTTAGATTATTCTCTTTCTGACAGCATAAAATAAATCCCTGTTATGAAATAAACTGTGCTGATCTATGTATGATGGTAACTCAGTACCACCTAGTCCTTTTTGGATAAATAAATTAAAAATACTCTGTTTCGAGAATAAAACCAGCATACCAGTCCTCTGAAGGAAATACCTAATACAGACTCAGCAGAGTTACTGTGGGGAGGAGCAGGTGATGGTGAGTGCAAGCTCTAGGCATTTATCACTCTGAGTGTTACTGCCTGCTTGGAAGAATTTGCTATTTACTTCCAGCTCAGGACAATTAGACTTAAATTCCAAAGCCACACATTAGGTAAGTGAAAGAGAAGAGTAGAGGAGGACTGACTCTGGTAATTTAAGTAGCATGATTCTTATATATATATATATATATATATATATATATATATATATATATATATATATATATATATATAAGTTTATTTATTTATTTATTTTTGGCTGTGTTGGGTCTTCGTTGCTGTGCTCGGGCTTTCTCTAGTTGCAGTGAGCGGGTGCTACTCTTCGCTGTGGTGCGCGGGCTTTTCATCGTGGTGACTTCTCGTTGCGGAGCATGGGCTGTAGGCGTGCAGGCTTCAGTAGTTGTGGCTTGCGGGCTCTAGAGCACAGGCTCAGTAGTTGTGGCTCACGGGCTTCGTTGCTCCGCGGCATGTGGGATCTTCCCGGACCAAGGCTCGAACCCGTGTCCCCTGCATTGGCAGGAAGATTCTTAACCACTGCCTCACCAGGGAAGTCCCGGTAGCATGATTCTTACCTACTGCGGTTAGTCAGGTGAAGTATAAGATATCAATAATGATGCTTTTTAATGCTGGATAATTGCATTCAGGATGCTTGCCTTACCTGTTCCAAGATCTCCCTCAGAGAGTAAGTTCCATAATGCTACATAGAAGTACATTCCTGTGACTGATTATAATGAGACGTTTCCTTTGCACATGCAGAGGTAAAAACTCCAAAGCAATTTTCACAAATTGTAACATTCTAGAGTAGCTGATGTTTGAAGTACAATTTCCATGCAATTGAAGATTTCTTTTCTGGCTAGAGAATTTTTGAGCTTCTATTGTAGATGGGCATTGATTGTAGATTGTTGTAGATGGACAAGGAAATAAACCAGAGAATTATCTGTGCTCTCACATACCGTTTTATTTCTGGGGAGCATGTTAATTGTTGCATTAAATGGCACCAAGTTGTCTTCCCCAGATAAATGGTAGTTGTTACTTCTCTTTTCCCAGTGTTTATGAGAACAGTTGGCTTTGATTTGGCAATTGTATAATAATACTTCAAGGTTTGAGGAGCATTAGTGATGGAAGTTTGAATTAAGTTATAGATTCATTTATGTATCCATTTCTGTGTGCTTATGCAAAAGTTTGTAAATTATAAAAACTCTATTGAATGTTTCTGATAGATGCTAAGCCTCCCACTGCTCATACAAGTTATAGAGATTTGTGGCCAGATTATTGGGTGGGATTTTCAACTCATAATAAATGTTGACTCTCCCACTTGCGTTTTTGTAATCAAAGTAGAGTTACATACTCCGTACAATGCCCATAGTATAGTAGATATTCACTAAGTATTAGTGAATAATGAGTAGTAACATGACCCTTCATAGTAAGGTTAAATGAGATGTAAGAGCCTAGCAGAGTGGTTGTTCAGTTTTATTCATATATCAGCTTAAACCAGCAGAAAGCAATATGCTTTTTAACAAATGACTTTTGTGTTAATCTTACAACCTGGACTATTAACCACTTCTGCATTTATTATAGAAACATTATGGTGGGAAAGGTATGAATCTTGGAGTAAAACAGAAAAGTGTTGGAAGTGTTATTTATGGTGTCATCTTGAAAACTTCTTATTTATAAAACAGTGACCTTGAAATTGTAGGGAAAAAATACAGGTGATTTCCATAAACTCCCTAAAATACAGTATGGTATATGTTGGGTATCCCATGAATATCCTAGAATCTGTATTCTTGCTTCCATTATTATTAGTAGTAGTAGTTTTAGTATTATTGCAACTATTCAAATTTTATTCATTGATTCCAGAAACATTGTACACTAGGGCATATGATCTCTCTTATATCAAATTCTGCAGGTGATAAGTTTATCTTAGAATTAACATTAGGAAAACCATTTATTTTCTTGAAGCAAACACCCTCTTTACTGATAGAGATATGTATAATACTGTGTTTTTATTTTTGTCATTGCTGACAGGAAATGCAAACCAAATTTTAATTTTAGCTCACAGCTCCAGTGATCATCCCAAGATGACTAAAATTGCTTCTTTTAAAAAATCCTTAATTCTAACTTTTCTAATTATATCTGTTATGTTTCTTTTTGCTATTATGACTTTTATAAATTACCTTAAATTCTTTTTGAAAAGACCTTTGGTTTAATTGAATGAAAGTGTTTACAACATGATTAAAATTGATGATTACTGGCATCATCTATGCTTTGCTTTGTCTTCTGCAAAACTGACTTCATCCTTGCCCATAAAAACCCTTAAAAAACAATTTTTAACATTATATTACAAACCATTTATACATTTTGGCCCATTTGTGTTAGCTGGGTTTGAACTGCATATTTTATGACACATTTAAATGATTGAGAGAGAGATTTATGTGTCTTTATCTACATCATATATAGACGTTTGTGACACAAAGCTATGAAGCTATGTTTTGTTCTATAATATTTAATTTTAGCTTTAGGATAAATTTTAATTTTCCTAAGGCAATTGAGTTCATTTATTGATTCGATAATTGAATGAACAGTACTCCATTTTAAGATTAAACATGAGTTCAATTTTTACAGCTCATACTATCGCACCCATTTCTGCATCAAAGTGCTATTTAGAGCCAATCTACCGCAAATATGAATACATGGATCCTCTGTTTTAAAAAAGAGTGTGACTGTCGAAACTTCAGATTCTGGTTTTAGATAACTGATCACATCAGCACAATTTTTACAATACCATCATAATATATGGGATGAACAACAGATAACCTGTCCCTCATTAACTCATCCACCGAGCATTGAGCACCTACTATGCATGAAGCATTTTGGTACAAAGGTTATTAATATATTTCCCTTGCTCTCAAAGAATTCACAGATATAAGGGAAGAAATGTCTGTAGATGGACAGTTGCAACACAACATGACAAATACCAAAATTAAGGTTTGCAGGAATTCCAAAGCTGGCATAGAACAGGTAGTTCAGAAAAATAATTTTATAACAGATGATGTTTAAGTTGGTTCTTAAGAGATACTTGGAATTTTCCACTTGGATAAGGTAGGAAAATGTATTCTAAACATGTGCAAAAATAATGAGGTGTTATCAACAGAACGTGATCAGGAAACTGTAAGTTGTTCAATATAGAAAACAGTCCTCAGCAGTTCATAGAACAGCAGAACCCAAAGGAGTCTGAAGAGACTGTGAAGCTTAGAGAACTGATGTATTAGGGTTCCCTCCTCATCTTGGTAGTAATTATCAGCATTCGTTTATGTGTAGACTCTGATCTAGAGAAGATTCAGTGTCTTATTCATCTCCGAACCTTCAGTCAAGAAAATGTTGCTCATCCTTTCACCCATTGACTTAAAATGATCAGTTGCAGTACTGGGCCCTGGGGAAGCGGGTGAGCAAGGCAAACAAGATGTGTGCTTTTGCTCTGTGGTAGCCAAGAGACAGATACAGATACTAAACAAATAGAAAAATAACCCCATGAAGAAACAATGCAGGGTAACATGTTGGAGAGTGACTGGAGGTCAACCCTAGATTGAGTGGCTACTAAAAGTCTCTCTGAGGAGATGACTTCGAAGCTGACACTTGAATCACAAGAAAGAACCATCTAAGCAAGGGCAAGTAGGGAGGCCACTGCAGGCTGTGGGAAGAGCAAGAAGAAATTCCCAAGGGAGGGAACAAGCTCAGCTTCTTCAGGAAACCATGAGAAAGTCAGTTAGACGAATGCCGAAGAGCAGAGGGAGGACAGATCCAAACCACCTCTGTGGTCTATTCCTTTGTAGATTGGAGGAAAACATTCAAATTTTATTATTAGTGCAATGGGAAGCTATTGGTGGTTTAAGCAGGAAAGTAACATGATCTGATTTATGTTTAAAAAAAGAGTACTGAATGAAGAATGTACTGTAATAGAACAAGAAAGGTGACAACCTAGGAGGCTTTTGTGTAATCTCCATCACCTTAGATTAGGATCCTGGCAGTGGAGAAGGTGGGAAGCGGAGAGATTGAGGACATACTTTGGACACTGAATAACCGAATAATAACACTTGCTGTTGTATTAGGTCAATGAGAGTGAGGGAAAGAGAGAAAGCAGGAATGACTTCTTGCAGACTTTCTGAAAGGGAGTGGGTGGACATAAGGGACCCAATTTAAACAATAACAACAATTATAGTAGCGAGTCCTTAGATAAATGCTTATCTGTGCCAAACACTACTCTAAGCAAAGTTATGTATATTAACTCATTTAATTATTATGATAACCCTATGACTTCATTTTTACTATCCTTCCCATTTTGCAGATAGAGAAACTGAGGGAGAGAGATGTAAACTTGCCAAAGGTTATACAACAGGACACAGTTTCATCTTAAGACCTTTATATAACTAATTCCTTCACCTCCTTCTAGGTCTTTGCTCATATGTCACCTTCCCTTTGAAGCCCACTCTAACCACTCTACTTAAAATTACATCACTAGATACCCCATAGCATTCCCAGTTATATGCTTCCCTCAGGTACCAAATAATCTGCTTGTTTATGTTGTTTATCTACCCCTAGTAGAATATAAACTTCATGAGAGCAGGGATTTTGTCACTGTTGTTCAGGGCGGTATTCCAAGTACTTGAACAATTCCTGGCACACAATGAACATTCAATAGATGATTCTTGATTAAATAATAAACACATGGATAGATGACTGGAATAGTTGAGCTGGCTTTCAAACCCTGGTGGCCTGACTCTAGCATCTATATACGTACTCACTATACTATAGCACGTTCCCTCTCAGAGTGGGATGGAGAAAGAGTCCTGCTCCCCAGTCAACAGGAGTACTGAGTTATACTAAGTTAAACCAGATCCAAAATTATGAAATGGAAGAGACGGTGGGTAACGTAGCCTGTCCTTATCTCTCCTGCCTTATCTCTTTCCGCTCAACTCCTCCTCTGTGTGAAGGACTTTCTCCCTTCACCATTTTACTTGAATAATCACAGTATGTCTTTACAATTTCAACATAGATATCAGGTCTTCTGGAAAGGATGCATCTATTCAGCCACGACTGAGCCAGTTGCCTCTTTCATGTTGCTCATTAAATTCCGTGCTTTTCCTTTTATAAGTTGTCAGACTGTACTGTAAGTATCTACTGAGCTGCAGTGTGTTTATCTGAGGGAATTCTGCCCACTACCTGGCCGCGACTGGCACCTAGTAGGTGCTCAAAAAGTTGTTAAATTGAACTGAATGACTCTAGGAGGCTCCCCCAAATATAAAACTGTATAAATAGATTGGGCCCTGGTCTATAAAGAGTTAACACTAACCAGTTCAAATTGCTTAAAGGCTTTCTGAATCATTGTTACCAATAGTTCAGTTTGAATTATGCTGTCATCAAGGGGAGCCTCTGTTCTCTTATCCATTCCCATATCACTTAAAGAAGCTAACTGAGAAAGGGGAGTTCAAATTCTAAAATCCTCTGAACCACTAAAAGCATATATTTCAGATTAAAATCCCTTTTCAATTGGCTGAAGCCACCATAATTGGATCCAAATGAATCTGAATTTAAATGTGTCTGAGTTGTGATAATATAGTCAGGGCTGTGTTTACCACATATAAAATTTTAAGCAATATGGATTATTTGCTAAGGTAAAGAGCATCTTTAGAAAGCAATTTATATTCTGTAGATTGGAGGAAATAAAACCTTGAAAGAAGATCTAAGCACATTTTTGTATTGATATTTTAGGAAAATTTGTAGTAGCAATATGCTAGCACATAAACCCCACCAGTGAACTAATCTGAGGTTTAAATCAAAATAACTTGTATAGGTCTATTTTAGTTTCTGATGATTCTTTTTTTTTTTTTCCCTGAGATGTGGAAGAACGGCAATATAATCTCTTTTATGTAACCAGCTTAATTTTTCATAAACAGCCCTAAGGTTAAAAAAAAAAGAACTTGAGAGCACAATATGTAATTGAATCATCTTGGAACAAGAACAGCGGAAGGTAATGAAGATTTAGGTAGGGAATGGATTTCACACTGTTCCTCCTACTTTCCTTTGCAGTCACATCAGTGAATCTGAGATTTCTGGGTAGAAGAATCAATAGGAATTTACAGTGAACCTTGAAAGAGGACATTCTGATGTGACTAAGGAACTCTGAAGACAATTGTTACTCAATGTTGAAGCAGCTCCTTTCTCTTGCTGGGGGAAGGGGTGAGTAGATGAGAAGCAAATTGAGTGATGTGAGGACGTTGGCTGACTGGTAATGGAGAAATTCTCATGGATGATTTTTTTTCCAATCAATCATTCCATTCATTCATTCACCTACTTATTCATTCATTCAACAAGTTTCAAGTGCCTGTGTGGATCGAGCTTTCTACAGGGCATGTGTAATCAAGAAATAGATAAGGTACGACGACTAGCCCCCAAGGATCTCACAGTATAGAGGGGGAAACAGACAAAGAAAGTAATCATTAAAATACACAGTGAGAATTGCCATGGTAGGGATGCTGTACATGCCAAGACTTGGCAGGCCTATGGAATCTGGGAAGGAATCCTGGAGGAGGCACTACTCGGGCTGCATTTTTATGGAAAGTAGTTGAAAACGTCTATGAGAAATAGGTCCAGGAAATAGTGTTTATGTAGCATTTTCATATGTGACAAGCTTGGCATTCTCAGGTAGGATTAAGTTTGCCTGTATGTATCAGGCAAACTGAAAAAGTTTGCCTGTATTTATCAGGCATACATACATTGCCTGTATGTATGTATCAAATAGTACTGGTTTAAGCAAGAGAGATGTTTATTTCTGTCTCAAATGGCACAGTCCTTGAGGATCCAGGCTTTTTCTAACTCACTTCTCTACTCTCTGTGGGTGTGACCCTCATCTCTTGGTCCAAGTTCACATGTTTATTTTGATAGCAGGATAAAGGAAAGAAGAAAAATATGGGGCAAAGGATGTGTCTGAACTCTCTCTTAAAGAAGATTCTGGGGGATCACTCCATATCTAATTTCCCAAAACCTAGTGGCATCTAGCTGCAAAGGAGGCTGTGCTTTGTAGTGTATGTTCCTCAAGGCCATGTGTCAGGTGAAAATTACACTATTGTGGAAGAAGAGGAGATTGGATTTTGAGGAAAACAATAGCTTTGGCTGTAGGTGGAAAACAGTAAGATGTTCAAGGAATAGCAAGTATTTCTTGGTGACTTAGACTGAAGGTACTAGAAGTGGGAGAGGAGAGAGATGATACTGAAAATGGTGTGACCTAAAGTTAGAGGCATAGTCATGGGCCACACATGAAGAGTCTTCAGTGAACAGCAATAAATCTTTACTGTGCCTTTAAAAATGTGCCAGTTACAATTTATGTGTACTCTTATTCAATCTTCCAGATAATTCTATAAGGTGCAATTATTATTATTCTCATTTTAAGATAATAAAACTGGGGTTTAAAGATTAAGTAGCGTGCCTACAATTACACTGCTAGTAAGTGAAGAGCTCAGATTAGAGTTTAGATTGGCCTGACTCCTGAGGCAGAATACCAAGGAGCCTGCGGGGCCCAGGAGCTTGACCTTCCCCCTTTCTTTTGTGGCTCCACATCTCTGAGTTCTTTTTCTGTGTTCTCTTTCTGAGTGGGCTACCTGGATGCAATTAGCAAATCTTGTCCTGGTCAGAAGCAAAGTACCTGAGAGAAAGAGAGCAGTAAACTAAGCCTTAGCAGCTCATGATGTGAAATAAGAAAGGAGTCTGCAAATTGACTCTTGGCATTTCATCTCACGTTTTCATTAAGTTTTAACTCTGTATATAAAAAGGTTAATTATACGGTGCTTTAATCCTATGTAAAAGGTCAACCAAGTCCTACATTATGTAAGGCATTAGGACAATTCTTGAAGTAGAAACACATTTGAACGGTTGATCAAGGTAAATCATGAGTTTCATGAAGCACTCTTGATAATAAGATTCAATTATTTCCAATGAGTATGTCTAAATCTGGTGAGTGGACTGCCTTGCCTATTATAAACCAAACTAATCTTACCAAGGACAAACTGTGATACTCATCCTTGTATTTTATAGGTTTATTTTTAGCAATGTGTATTTCCTATGTGTGTGATTCTAAACATACATACCCATTCTAGAAAAAATTATTGAGCACAGAAGCTTATGAGGAAATAAAAAATCATCACTCAGAGAACTACTACACAGAGAAATCCACTGCTGCAATGTTAATATATTTCCTTTTAATTTTTAAAACCATTTATGTTTATGCCTGGTTTTCGTAGGCTGGAATCACACTATTTATAACTTTATTTCCATATTTTAAAAAGATTATATTGTAAATATTTTCCATGTCATGAAAATTTTTTGTAAATGAAATTTAGCAGGTCACATGATAGCTCATCCTTGGGCTATGGTCACTGAATTAGCCAGTCTTTACTTGGAAACACTGTGGTCTGTGGTGTCTGGATGTTTGTATGACTAAGATGCCTGGAGGGTGAGGCAATTTTTTGGTTACCGTGGTAACTGGCTGGTATGGACAAAGAGGCCTGGTTCCACAGAATTTTAGAGTGCTTTGCACTTGACTGCCCTTATCCTTCCAAGGTTGAGAATGTCCTTTTCTCAAGTCTGTACCTCCTGGCCAAGTCTGAAAGCCATCCATCATGATGGAGCTATCGTTTAGAGGGGTTGTACACTGACAGGATTCAAATATTAGCAATGCGAAATCACTATTTTCACCTCCATGTTCACTGTAGCATTATTCACCATAGCCATGGCATGCAGTCAACAGATGAATGGATAACGAAAATGTGACATATATATATATGATGTCAAATATAGTATCATTTGATCATAAAACAGAAGGGAATCCTGCCATTTGCAACAACATGGAGAACTTTGAGGGCATCATGCTAAAAGTGAAATAAGTCAGACAGAGAAAGACAAATACTATATTATCTCACTTATATGTGGAATCTAAAAACCTGGATTCATAGAAACAGAGAGTAGAATGGTGGTTAGCAGGGGCTGGGGTGTGGGGGAAATGGGGAGATCGGTCAAAGAGTACAAAAGATCAGTTATGAGATGAATAAAACTTCTGGAGATATAATGTTATAGCGTGGTGGCTATAGTTAACAATAGTGTATTGTATACTTGAAAGTTGCTGAGAAAATAGATCTTAAACATTCTCACCATTCATGCACAAAAAAGACTGGTGAAAAAAGATAACAATGTGGGACCAGGGACCATATTTTCGATCACTCATCAATATATATTCTACCTTCTTTCTGTATGATTCAGAAATAAGGCATTCATTGTTCCCAAAAGCACTGTGTGTTTTTATATCCCCATGCCATTGCACATTCTGTGTCTTCTGCCATTTCCATATGGTACTAGTCATCCTTCAAAGTCCAGTCCAATATCACCTTCCTTTAGCTTTACCCCATCCACTCCTCTACCTTTTCCTACCCCAGCTGCAGGCAGAATAACTTGCTCTCTGCTGTGTCCCTCTACCACTTGATTCTTACCTCTGTTATAAATCTGAGCAAAACATTTCTTTTCTTAGTCTATGAGGTACTCTCCCCACTGGACTGGAAGCTTCTGAAGGCAGAGCTCCGAGCCCAGTGTCATTCTTTTAATCTCACGTGTCGGGCACCTACCTTGTGATGTTGCCCATCTCCCTGTATTGAGTACCTGATCAGAAAGCTGGGCCTCAATTTCCTCATCTCTAAAGTGAGCAGTACAATGCCAGTCTTTCATAGAAATGTTTTAAGAATGTGTAGCAGTAGCAGTTTTATTTTAGGTGGGGCCTCTCAGTGGAGTTTGAAAAGTGATCCTTGTCTGCAAGTTTCCAACAAGCCTGTGACTTGGACAACTGTTGCCTCTCCCAGCCCCCAGGATATGACTAATTTAACTCTAGAGAGTTGCTTGTGAATGTACAGGGTCCAGGAGAGTATTATAAGGGTAGGAGTATGTCACTGAACGAAAATAGATAAAATAGAAAAGGTTAGAACATTTCAACTACATTCTGACACGTTGATGAGACAACTCCCTTTTTAAAAGATTTCTGTCAATAAAAATCCCTATTCATACTTGCCCAATTGGGACTTAGGGAGAGCTAATGAAATATGTTTGTAAATCACATTAAATAAGATTAACAATTTCTACTTTTAATGCTTCACATGATAATTTCAGAGCACTTTCTGATACTAAAAAAACCTGCCATTCCTGAGAGAGAAACTGACACTTAAGAAGTGTGAATCTCCTCAGGCCACAAAACGTGATCCCTCCATTTCCAACATATTGTTTGTGTCTTCATTCCTCTCATTTTAAAATAAGTGAAGGAAATGTAAATCAACATTTATTGCATTGTACTAGGCATCCTCAGGAAGATAGAAGTAAATATGATGCTGGACCTGCTCTCCTGAAGTGAAAGCATTACACTTGATATCTTGTGCTAAGTGTATTTATAGAAGAAAACACAGAGGCAGAAAGGGCTTTGGGGATGGATTATTTATGTCTTTCAGGATCAAGGAGTACAAGGTCCAACTATATGGAGAAAGAATGATTTGAGCTGGATATTTCAGGAAAATGTGAATCTTCTAGGATCAGAGGAAGTTAAGGTGCACACAACATGAAAAATCTGAATGACTTAATATTTCAAACTATATTTCTAGTATATGTCATATGTTCATTATGGGTCACATGCAGCCCTGTTCTATTCCATTCTTTCTCTGAATCCCAAACTCACATAATTGCCTCTGTCTTGGGCAGTTTGGTGGCAGAGAGGGGAAAAGAGACATCAAAACCATGAGCTTGTACATAAAACTTCTCCTACCAATAGCATTTATAACAGTTATCCATATTTCATTGGCAAAGTAAATCACACGACCACTCTTAGGTATATGAGAACACACACATAATCCTTCCTCAGGGAAAATAGCCCTGGCCAGTGGAGTGGGGGAGGGGAGGACAGCAAATATTTTGAGCAGTGATTCAGTCCACTGCGGAAGATGACATTTGAGCATTTTAGATGTGAGGAAATCTCACTAATAAATAATTAGGAGATAGGCTAGAATAAATTAGAGACAGCTTTGAATTAACAATACGCTGTAAATTACAGTTTTGATATTCTCAAGTAAATCCAGAAGCATAAAATAAGCAAAACACATATGTCACAGCTAGATTTGTTTGATGAGAGATAATAATTTGTGATTATTATCATATTACTACTGCTGATAATCATAGCTGAGGCTGAGCATATTTTCATTTTACAATGCAGGTACATTTTCCCATTCATTTTTCACAGCCATCCCATGAGGCATGCAAAATCATTAACATTATCCCCATTTTACAGAGAAGTAAGTTAATGCTAAATTAAACCCACTGAGTCATCCCAAGTTACAGTGACTAAGTGACAGACCTGAACTCAAACAGGAGGAGCTCTGCCCTCAAAACTAATATATCTAACTGGACAAAACAAACTTTCACCTAAGGAATTTAATCACTGCTCTGACAGTATAATCTATATGAAAACTTGCTTAATAGCCTTTTTTTTCTAGGATAATTTAAGAGTAAACATCAACTTTTCTCAGTCATACTTATCACAAATCCTGAATCAGTGAGGTCTAAGTTATTGATTTATATGCCGTAGTATGAAAATGGGAGCTCATACTATTTCAACTGCATACATATTTTAAGATCAGCTATGAAATTATTTTTTACCAACCAGTGAAGATTTCTAACATGTATTCATCAGAAGCTAATTCAGCCAATTCCTAAATATAACACTGTGCTTTTCTTTATGCTCTTATAGGTTTTATTAGAAAACGCTAGCTTTTCTTTGTCTGGAATCAGCGTTTTGTCAGGTACTTGGTCCATGTGCTTTGTCAGAAAATATCCTGTCAAAACGAATTTAAACATTCCCAGAACCCACTTCACCTAATAAAAGTTATCTGCAAAGGTTGTGGTTTCTTTATAAAGATTCCTTCAAAAAAAGTAAAAGGAGAAAATCAGTCATAGCAGCTCTTTATAAAAAACCATGCAGACCCTGATTCCTCATTTTCTGACATCTGAATACAAGAGAAGCATAATGAAGGGAGGCAGTGTAATGCAGCAGAGAAGACCCAGTGTTCAGAAGGCTAGAGATGAGCGTTCTAATTCTGGATCTACCTCTAAATTACTGTGTGAATGTGGGCCAGTCAGACCCCCTGGGCTTCAAGGAACCCTATGTAAAAAAAGAAGGGTCAGGTGGATGATGACAGACCTCTCTTACAGTTCTAATAGTCTGTTACTTAACAAAACAGAATCCATTCATTCATATAATGCTTAGTGTATCTACCAAATTAGTTTTGGATAAGTGGCTACTCAGTTCCAGGCCCTGTGCAGATGCCAAGAATTGAAAGCTGGAGAAGGCATGATCAGCCATAGTCCTTGCCCTCTGTGACCTCACAGACATGGCAGGGAGGCAGGCAAGGAAAGTAAGCTCTCAGCGCAGTACAAGTGTGATGCTGGAGCACAAAGGAGAGGACACAGAGGGACACACAGGGGGCCTTGTATCCACGTCAAAATTTGTTATAGCACAAGGCCTTCTGGACAAAAGTTCTCCTCCATGCACCATCCTTGTCTTTAACCTGTTCCCATGAAAGCTAAACCTTCCCCACTATTCTTCACTCTTCCTGCATGCTTTGTACATATGTCACCTTGCTGTTATTTCTATTTACCTGTGAGGAAACTGAAGCTCATAGACTGAGTTACCCAATGCCTCATGAAAGTAAATTAGGAAAGTGGCCTGTGAGACCCCATAGTCTGACCCCAAAGCCAATGCTTTTATCTCCCATGCAAGCTTTGTGAGTGTATGCATTTTGAGCACCTTATGAATTTGTTTTCTTCTGCAGCGTGGATTCCCTTGCATGATTTCTAAAGACTTCAATTGCAGTTTCGCCACTGACTGATGAGTTCGGCTACCAGTCTTTTTGTCTTGTTTTGTTTTCTGGGTTTTCTTTTAAATTGTAAGATCAAGTCCCCTGCTTGTTAAGAACTTGACTCCATCAGCTTTGATGAAGACCTTGATTGGAAGAAGGAGGGGTTGATAACCCTCTGTGGAGTTACAGAGAGGCTGGCAGGAAGCACTTTGCTTTTGTGTTCAGACCACTGAAGGAAGTGTTCAAAATAGAAACAAGCCGTTCCCTTTGGGCGTTTTCACTCCTGGATTAATTTTGCCAAGATGGATGCACAATCTCACTTCCAGGCCACTTCACAAAAGCCCCTTCAAGTGCAAAGGAAAATGATTCCTTGAGAAGCCAGAGAAAAAGAGTGTGAAAAAAAGCAGTTGAGTGTTAAAAGAGGTCTATCCTAGGAGCCTTCTTCAGATTCACTAGCTGAACTACTTGGAGCATGAAGCAGCATCTGTAGGGACTGTGGTCAGATGGAAATGCAACAAAATGGAAAGACAAATACAAATTTAACTCTCTAAAATCTGTTTCAGCAGCTCACAGAAATCCTCCAAGGTCCCTGTACTGAATTATTTCAGACAGACATGGGCAACCTTTTTCATTTCTTTTTTGATGCTCCTGGGTGTCTGTGTCAAGGACTTTTGATGATGTTGAGGTGAGGAATTTCACTGTAATTTTCTCAAGCCACCAGATTCTTGCCTCCCCCATGTATATAAATAGGAAGAGTGGAGTGTGAAAGGCCCTCCTCCCACTGTGCCAGCCCCCAGCATCACACTTAAAGGCTCTCTGGAACACAGGAGATTCAAAGTTAAGTATGAAGTGCTTATAAAATGGCCCAGAGCTGCTTTTATTGACTGGAAGCAAAAGCTTCACTTAGCGCTTTTCTAAGCAACTAACTCCATATTTTTGCTTCTAAATTAAAAGATATAAAGGATCGATAAGAATATTGTAAAATATAGTTGTAAAAAATCGCATCTACTATTTTTCAGTGCTTACTATATATAACCTGGCACAGTATTATACACTTTACAGATATAGTTACCACAAAACCCTGAGAGTTGGCTGGTATATCTACCACATTTGTTTCTGTTTTTGTTTTTTATATAACTGAACCTTTTTTTTTTTTTTTAAAGTTAACTAACTTTCCCAGGGTCACAGAGAAATAGCCAGGGTTTGAACTTGGCTTTCTAATTTAATTTTTTAAAATTATTTATTTATTTTTGGCTGTGTTGGGTCTTCATTGCTGCGCGTGGGCTTTCTCTAGTTGCGGCAAGCTGGGGCTGCCCTCCGTTGCAGTGCACGGGCTTCTCATTGCGGTGGCTTCTCTTGTGGAGCACGGGCTCTAGGCGTGTGGACTTCAGTAGTTGTGGCACACGGACTTCAGTAGTTGTGGTATGTGGGCTCAGTAGCTGTGGCTCGCGAGCTCTAGAGTGCAGGCTCAGTAGTTGTGGCACATGGGTTTAGTTGATCCGTGGTATGTGGGATCTTCCCAGACCAGGGATCAAACCTGGGTCCCCTGCGTTGGCAGGCAGATTCCTAACCACTGTGCCTCCAGGGAAGTCCTGAACTTGTCTTTCTAACTCAAACCTACTACACTATCCAATATGTCTGCCTTGGCCCAGATATTGACTGTCACATGACACATTCACAGAGTGGTGTGTCTGTAAAGACCAACCCATTCACTTCATGGATAAGGAAAGAAAAGCCCAGAAATAGTAAGCGGCCTGGTGAGAGAGAACACTGAGTATGCTCTCAGTCATCTTGGTCTCCAGTCCTGATTCTAACACTTACTCCTTATGACTTTGGAAATGCTACTTAGTAACTCTGAACCTCAGTTTTCTAATCTGTGAGATAACGGTATTAGGGAACCAGTTTGCCTCAAGATGCCTTCACCCCACCCTGTTTCACCTTTAATCCCATGCTTTCCTCTTCAGTACCTGTATCAATAATAATTTAACTCTTAATAGATTTCCTTACAAAAGCTTCCCCTTCAGGATCTTAATACTTTTCTTATATAGAAATAAGTTTATCATCACCAATCCAACCCATTTGAGACGAAGGTTGTACTTTAAACGTTTCTCCAGGGTTCAAACCCTTTCTTATGTATTTTCCTCCATGGAAAGGGGACTAATGTTTATAATATTATGAGTACATATGTGCTGTGGACAACTGTATTAGATTTGTTAGATTCAAAATCTAATCCTGTTCAGTCTTTATAGCTATTACATAAAGAGGTAACATTATCCCCACTTTAAAGCTAAGAAAGCTGAAGTTCAGAGTGTTGTCATTAAAAGTACTAAACTTGCATAATTTCTAAGTGATAAAACTGGGATTCAGGAGCAGATATTTTTGGTTTACAAGCGTAAGCCCTCTTCCCTGCTCCCATTGTTGTAGGCCTATTCCTTACCATGATGAAAAGTTAAGAGTGACCACAAGGTGGACCCAAGTGGACCATGACTGGTCTCCACTTGATAACCATACAATCAGAGATATCTTTGCACAACCATTTTCCAGAGTCAAAGTGCTTGCATAATGTTACCATTTTTCCCTACTCACCTTATTCTCATAGGGCTCAGAAAGGCAATGTAGTGACTCAGTTCCTGAGACAAGATTAATTTCATATGTTCTCGGCAAGTGAAGTCAGTGTTCCTTTGTACCATGTTCCTCTTATGGACATTAAAATGTAGCTTATCTTAAATACTGTGACGCACATAACAAAAGCTCTTCTTTAATGAAAGACAATCTTAAATTTAAACATGTAAGAACAGTCTTTACATATCCATAAATTGGTTAAGTGTCTTTTCATTACTATAAAATGAGAATAATACTACTAACACCTCACCATGGCGTTAAACCATCCATCCATCCTCTCAATAAGATCATTTTATACATCACATGGCCCTGTCTGTTGTCCAGTACTGTTACATGCTGATTGTGGAAGCACCTTGCCAAAGTTAATACTAATGTATATTGAATCTGAAGCATTTTATTATTGTCTCTTTTGTATTAGAGCACAGTGATATTTGAACTACAAACTCAAGTGTATTATCTTGATATTTTCATGAAAAATAATTGGCATTAATAGAAGTAATTAAGAAGTTAATGCCTAAAAACATTTGAAACAAACTTCAAAGTAGTCTCACTAAATGCTAGTAGAGGACACAAGTGATTGTTTAAATTGTACAGGTGTGTTATGTGCAATGTAATAAACTCTTAAAAGTCTCAGGGCACATAATTAGATTTACTAAAATGTGTAAATCATTTGAAAAAAATCTATCAGAAAATCTCACACCAATATAAGAAAGATCTTAGTGGAAAACATAGTCACCTCTTAAGTAGAGAAAAAGGAGGTTTTTGCTTTCGTAATAATAGAGGTTTCCACAAGAGACCTGTAAAGGGGTTTATAGTTAAATTAGACAAATAATTATTAATATTGACTACACATAATTTTATTTTCTTTACAAGGTATTTTAAACTTTTTCATAATAAATCTAATATATTTTCACATTTTAAAAAGCTTATTAAAATTCCCTGTGTCTGGGCTGGTGGTCTCAACAATGTGTTTGAGCCATCTCTAAACATCAGCGTGTGTGTGTGTGTGTGTGTGTGTGTGTGTGTGTGTTGTATGGTCTATTTACCCAAAAGGAAATCCTGCAGTCTCCTTCCTGAACTGATTGAACCCTGGTTGCCAGTTCTCTGAGAGTCGATTTGCAGGTGGAGCTGACAGCGGGCTCAGTCCTTGAGTCCCACTGCTGTCTGTGTTGGATCTCACTTGTGTCTTAGCTGAGACTCAGCTCTGGTAGCCAGATTACAAGTCTCAAGCCTCAAAGGCCTTGTGAATAGGCCATAATAATTAAATGATAATGTAATAAGAAGTAACATTATTTAGCAATGATGATGTCAGGCACCTTGCTAGACACTTTACACAGAGTACTGGTGGCAACCCTGGTGGCAGCCCTACCATGTCAGTGTTATTATCTTCATATCTTAGACGAGGAAACAGAGGTTAGTGAGATTAACTAATTTGTCCCAAATAATACATTTTATAAATAGTGGAGCCAGCAGTTGCTCTCAAGCCTGTCTAACTCTGAAGCCCATGCTCTTTCTACTTGTAAGACAAGAATAAAATAAAAAGACACATGCCTGCAGATTTTTTTTATTGATAATGGCGACCCTTGGTTCAGTCGATAATTCATGGATTTCTGATCAAAATTATCTGCGTACTTATTCCATGTGAACTTATTTTGTGCCCAAATTTACCACTACAAGCCCTACTTATCATCCAATCTCTTTGAAAATCCATATATGGCTGTTCAGTAGCAAACTACCTATTAGAAATGCGGGGAGGCTTGTTTTATGACATTGGCAGTGGTTATGAAACCAAAAGTTGAAAAGATGGTATAAATTAAAAGAGGTGAGGAACATTATCACTGTGTGAATGGAACCAGCTTTGTTTTGTTGGTTGGCTGTCACATTGACAGGAGCTTATGGGCCAATTGAAAAAGTACTGTGTTATGAGGTTAATTGTTAACAATCCCAACTAATGTGATCGAGAAAAGGGGCATGACTTTGAAAATCAGCTTCTTCCACTCTTGAAACAAATAGATATTAAAAATGGTCTATATGTTCAAAGACAAAGCATCGCTTAAAGCAAACATACCCATTGATAGCAAAACTTGAATTTTGATCTTAACATTAGGAAGATCTGAATAAATAAGACGTATTTTTAAACCTATGATGACAAAAAAGCAATTCTGTTGAGCAGAATTAAAGTAGGTGAAAATAGCTGAAAGTAACTGTAAATTAAATAGCAAATCTTTGGTTTCAGATCTAACCTAGGTTAAAATATGGGCATTTTGACTTTTTGCTTTGTTGGTTTATTTACACACCTCTCTAAGCTTCAGTTTTCTACCTATAAAGTGAATATAATGATAGCTATCTCACTGAGACATTACAAGTATTAAATTAGATAATGTAAGAAAAATACCCAGCATGGTGCTAAGGAAATAATAGGTCATCAATAATAGAATTGGCTACTCTAAATAAATATGAAGAAAAATATATCCATTATCTAATCCACAGCCTACCACTCTTAACATATTAACATATCTTCTTCTGAATGTCTTTTATTCTCTTATATGCTTATATTTTACATTACTTAAATAATTCTGTGTTTTATTTTCTATTAAAGTATAATTGCTGTACAATATTATATATTACAGGTGTATGATATAGTGATTCACAATTTTTAAAGGTTATGCTCCACTTATAGTTATTATAAAATATTGGTTGTATTCTGCATGTTGTACAATATATCCATGTAGCTTATTTTATACCTAATAGTTTGTACCTCTGAATCCCCTACCCCTATATTGCCCCTCCCTCCCCCACTGGTAACTACTAGTTTGTTCTTTATACCTGTGAGTCTGCTGCTTTTTTGTTCTATTCACTTATTTGTTGTAGTTTTTAGATTCCACATATACATGATATAATACAGTATTTGTCTTTCTCTATCTGACTTATTTCACTTAGCATAATGTCCTCCAAGTCCATCCATGTTTCTGCAAATGGCAAAAATTTCATTCTTTCTTATGGCTAAATAGTATTCCACTGTATATATATCCTATTCCTTCTCCATTTATCTGTTGATGGACACTTAGGTTGTTTCCATGTCTTGGCAATTATAAATAATGCTGCTGTGAGCATTGGGATGCATGTATCTTTTCAAATTAGTATTTTTGTTTTTTTCGGATATATACCATGGAGTTGAATGCTGGGAGTTGAATATGGTAGTTTTACTTTTAGTTTTTTGAGAAGTCTCCATATTGTTTTTTATACTGGTTTCACTAATTTACATCCCACTAACAGTGTAAGAAGGTCCCCTTTTCTCCTCATCCTTGCCAACATTTGTTATTTGTGTTCTTTTTGATGATAGCCATTCTGACAGGTGTGAGGTTAATATCTCATTGTGATTTTGATTTGAATTTCCCTGATGATTAGCAGTGTTGAGCATCGTTTCATGTTCCTGTTAGCCATCTGCATTTCCTCTCTGGAAAAATGTCTATTAGGTTCTCCTGCCCATGTTTAATCAAGTTTTTTCTTTTTCTTTATGTTGAGTTGTATGAGCTGTTTATATATGTTGAATATTAACCCCTTATTGGTCATATCATTTGCAAATGTATTCACCCATTCAGTAGGTTGTCTTTTCATTTTGTCAATGGTTTCTTTTATTGTACAAAAGCTTTTAAGTTTAATTAGGTCCCATTTGTTTATTTTTGCTTTCATTTACTTTGTTTTAGGAGATGGATCCAAAAAAAAAATGTTGATACAATTTATGTCAAAGAGTGTCCGTCTATGTTTTTCTCTAGGCATTTTATAATATCTAGTCTTACATTTAGGTCTTTAATCCATTCTGAGTTTATTTTTGTGTATGGTGTTAGAGAATGTTCTAATTTCATTCTTTTACATGTAGCTCTTCAGTTTTCCCAGCACCAATTATTGTAGAGACTGTCTTTTCTCCATTGTATATTCTTTCCTCCTTTGTTATTGATTAATTGAACACAAGTGCATGGGTTTATTTCTGGGCTCTCCGTTGTGTTCCACTAATCTATGTGTCTGTTTTCATGCCAGTACTATACTATTTTGACTACTATAGCTTTGTAGTATAGTCTGAAGTCAGGGAGTGTGATTTCTTCAGCTCTGTTCTTCTTCTCAGGATTGTTTTGGCTAGTCAGGGTCTTTTTTGATTCTACACACTAACAACAAACTATCAGAAAGAGAAATGAAGGAAACAATCCCATTTACCTTCACGTCAGAAAGAATAAAATACCTAGGAGTAAATCTGTCCTCTGTAAAAGACCTATCCTAGGAAAACTATAAGACCCTGATGAAAGAAGTTGAAGACAACACAAACAGATGGAAAGATATACCATATTCTTAGATTGGAAAAATTAATATTATTAAAATTACCATAATACCCAAGGCAATCTACATATTCAATGCAATCACTATCAAAATACCAATGGCATGTTTCACAGAACTAGAGCAAAGATTTGAAATTTTGTATAGAAATGCAAATTTTATTTTTATCCTGATTTTGAATTATAATGACACAATAATCATTTTCATTATTTTTTTATTGAGGTGAAATTCACATAACATAAAATTAACCATTTTAAAGTGAACAACTCAATAGCATTAAGTATTTTCTCAATGCAGCCACCACCAAAACATTTGTCTTGTCCCAAAAGGAAACCTTCTACCCATTATGCAATTATCTCCCTTTTATCCCTCCCCAGCCTGTTTCAACGAAACACCAATCTGCTTTCTGTCTCTGTGGATTTACCTATTCTGGATATTTCATTTAAATGGAATCACATGATATGTGACTTTTCATGTCTGACTTCTTTCACTTAACATAATGTTTTTAGGGTTCATCCAGATCGCAGCATGTATCCTTTTTCAGCTAGATAATATTACATTGTATGTAAATACTACAATTTGTTTATCCATTCATCTCTTTATGGACATTCGGTGCTTTTCACACTTTGGCTACTGTTAATGGAGCTGTTATAAACATGTATGTATGTATTTGTTTGAGTACTTGTTTTCAATTATTTTGGATATATAGCTAAAACTGGAATTGGTATGGTAATCCTATGTTTAGCTTTTTAAGGAGCAGCCAAACTATTTTCTACAGTGGCTGAATCATTTTACATTTCCACAAGGACTGCATGAGGGTTCCAATTTCTCCACCTCCTCACCAATACTTCTTATTTTCATCTTTTCTTCATTATAGCTGTCCTGGTAAATGTGAAATGGTGTCTCATGGTTTTGATTTCTATTTCTCTAACGACTGATGATGTTCAGCTTCTTATATTGGCCATTTGTATATCTTATTTGGAGAAATATCTACTCAAGACCTTTGTCCATTTTTGAGTTTGTGTCTTTTTGTTGTTGAATTGTAAGACTAATTTATATGTTTTTGTTACTATATTCTTATCATAGGTAATATTTTCAAATATTTTCTTCCATTCTATAGGTTGTCTTTTCACTTTCTTGATAATGTTTCATTATTGTAAAATATTTATTTATATATCTCAAATAAGACTTTTAAATTTTTAATGTATTCATAACATTCAAAATAATAAGTATAAAAAAGCATTATACACAAAGATGAAATACCTAAGTACCCAACCATAAAGAGATGTTTAATTAAATATAGTGAATCCATATTCAGTATGAAATAGTGGTCTGCCACCCCATTAGGCTGCCATGATAAATTACTATGTTAAGTAATATCAGCCTGGAATTTTAAAATAGGATTTAAAAATTAAAAAAAAAAAATTTAATTTAAAAATACATTTAAAAAATAGGATTTTTAAAAATGTTATAAAAACAGATGAAAAATTAATGTTCCACATTTTTTAGTCAATAAGCCACCCTCCTCATTACTCAACCTCACCCCAGTCACACCCAGTTAGTGTCCAACATGACTTACTGGTAATCTAATACGAGTACTTTGCATTCAGTGTATGTTTGTGGAATGGTTATTAACATGGACTCATAAAGCTCTCCTTAACACTACAGCATTTCCCTTTTCTATATACCAATGAAGGAACCACTAAGTAATTAAAAACACTTCCCAAGCCATTTGTCATAGACATTCTACAATTTGAGTTTTTCAATGACATTCCTCAGTCAAATTAGAAGGGCTTTCCTAATGCTATAACTTAACTTTCAAATAAATGTATTCAGGCACATTTTGCATTTTTTATACTGCCAAACATTTAACTTTCGCCAGAAAAATGAGGTAATTTTTATGTTTAGGTTAATATTTATTTTGTAGGGAAAGCATGGATAAGAAAATCTTACTGTTAATGAATTTACAATTCATTAATTTAACAAATATTTATTGAACCTCCAATGTATGCTAGAAACCATGTTATGTTATGAGAATTCAAAAATGAAATAACCATTATATACTCTCAAAAAACTTACATAAATGCACAGCTAATTGCAGCATCATCACATTATTTCTACACATTCCAGTGAAAGCACAGGGAAAGAAATTCCCAAACCTGATTGTGGAAGTCAGGAACTATTTCACAGTTTATGTAGCTTCAGCTGAGCTTCAAAGAATAAATTGCAGGTTTGCCAGATGAATAAGCTGAGAATGGAGGTTGAGGATGTCCTAGGCAGAGGTAACAGTATGTACAACATTCAAGGAAGTGTGAGAATTTATGAGAGAGAATTTGGTGTTGCTACAACATGAAATGAAAGAGGAGTGAAGGATGAGACTGGGCAGGTGAAACAGATCATGACAGTTTTTTAAGGTAGAAGATCAGCATAAACTGAGGCTCAGAGGCAGTGTATTTGATTTAGAAACAATAAAAACACTTGCTAAAGATTGCAAATGCCCTCCCAGTGCAAAACCTATGTTCTTTTCCATCCTGATCCAATGACCTGTGAAAAACACAATCATTCTGGCTTGCCAAACTATGTCCATATTTTCTCATATGAGCATTATTATATACTGATTATGAAGGAGAACAGCTTTGTTTGACCTTTGCTCTAAAATGTGTTTCTGTAACTCTTGATGCATTTCTTTCCAGTGCAGCAAACATGGAGTTAGGCAAAGAGGCAAGTTTGTTTTTCAACAAAATCCTTATATTGCAAGTAAATGGATTCGTAAATGAGTATATGTGACAATAATTTTATATTAGGTGTCATGGTGAGATAATGAAAGGAGTTATTATCTTTTCTCAGTTGCAGAGAAGTTGATGCTTGAGATAAATGTAGAAGGATATTATCCAAGTTCTAGCAAAAAGGAAAGACAGCCTATGAAATAAGAACAGGGAGATGTTTAAATAAATAAATATGTGAAACAATGTATTCATTAAAAGGACTGCAAGAGAAACTTAGGTGCCAGGGGAAGAGTGATGTTACCTGAGAATAGAAAGGTAAGTAGGTGACAGATAGTGAAAAATTATAAGGAAAGGAGTTCAGAAAGCTAGGAAGTCTCCCAGATTCTACAGCTAGAAAGGAAAGAAAACAAAATTTAAATACAGATTAATTTGATTCTAAAGCTGGAATTTAAACCATATGACTTTATGATATAATTATAAAAATGGTACAATATCCTAATAAAATTTTCAAAATGTACATATAATTTTGAAATTCAAGTCAACGGTCATGCGTAAGCAGCATTCCCTCTGGCCCTCTCTGTCGTGGATTAGATCCGATAAGCTCTCTACACAGAAGAATAGTATTTATGAGAAGAGAATGTCTGTATAATTACGTTGAGAATTCTGAGACTCTGTTCACTCTCAACGAGATAGCTTGTAATACTCATCTATCAATGTCTGGTATGGCTGCTAAAGTGATAAATGAAATCCTTTCTAATGCTTCAAGGGACCTTTATGACCGCAGTGCCTAGCACAGAATTTAGACAATGACAGTGTTAACTATCTGAGTTGGTGAAGCCCCCATTTAGAGCTCAGTAACTGCTAAAGGGGTGAGGGTGTAGTAAAGTAAACATTGTTCCAAAGATTAAATATGATCACTTGCAGTAAGTTATTTAACTCAATATCTGCTACAGTATAATAAATAAATATCATCCCTGTCTCCTAACATTGAAAATTAAGTATTTCTAGAGGTCAAATAAATTCCATTACTAATGTACCAGGAGGTACATATAAGCTGATTCTTTTAAAAAGAAATCATCTATGAGAAGTGGATAATGAGCTCAGCAAATCCTCTTTCCAGGAAAATAACAAATTTAACTGGTGAAACTTTTATTTACATATATAAGTTTATACATATATATATTGAATGAAAATGAAGACACATAATAACACAACCTATGACATGCAGCTAAATGCAATGGTTAGGGGAAAATTTATAGGGGCAAATGCCTAAAAAGAAAGATTTCAAATCAATAACCTGATTTTCCCCTTAAAACACTAGAAACTTAACTAAACTGAGCAACAAACTAAACTAAAATCAAGCAGAAGGGAGGATTTGAGTGCAAATAAATGCAACAGTGAAAGGAAAATGGTAACAACAAATAAATAAAACAAAAATTTGGTTCTTTGAGATCAACAAAATTGACAAACCTTTAGCTAGACTGCCCAAGAAGAAAAGAGAGAAACCTCAAATTACTAAAATTGGGAATGAAATAGGATACATTACTACATACCATAGAAAAAATAAATATTTCTCTATTTAAGTTATAAGGAATACTATTCACAACAGGTCAACAAATTAGACAACTTAGATAAAAATGGAAAAAATCCTAGAAAGACACAAACTACTGAAAAAATATTAGCATAAAATAGAAAATCCAAACAGACTTATAACAAGTAAAGATATTGAATTCTCAGGCAAAAAAAAAAATAAAATAAAAAATAAAAATCCCAAAAAGAAAATCCCAGGCCCAGATAGCTTCACTGGTAAAATTTACAGAACATTTAAAGAAGAGTTAATAACCAATCTTCAAAAAAAGTTCAATATAAATATCAATTCTTCTACACGAATTTTTCAAATTCTTCCATAGAGTAGAAGAGGAGGGAACACCTCCTAAATGGGTGGCTGTGAATCCGGTGTTACCTTGGCACCAGGCAAAGACATCACAAGAAAACAAAAATGCAGACTAATATTCCCTATAAATACAGATGCAAAAAAGTCAATAAAGTACTAGCAAAGAGAATCTAGCAATATCTAAGAATTGTATACCATGACCAAGTAAAATTTATTCCAGTCTACAAAGTTGTTTTAACAACGAAAATCAATTAATGTAATACATCATATCAATACAGTAAAGGACAAAAATCATAATTATCTCCATAAACAAAGTAAAATCATTTAACATAATTCAGTAGGAGTAGAAGAGAATTTCCTTAACTTGATAAAAGGCATCTACAACAAACACACAGTTAACATCTGATTTAGTGTTAAAAGACTACATACTTTCCTCTCTGACATTAGGAATAAAATTACAATGTCCATTCTGAGTATTTGTATTGACCATTTTAATGGAGATTCTAGCCAGGGGAAAAGAAAAGAAAAGAGAAGAAGAAAAGAGAAGAAAAGGAAAGAGAAGAAGGAGGGAGGAAGGGAGAGAGAGGAAGAAAGAAAAAAAAAAGAAAGAGAGAGAGAAAGAAAAGAAAGAAAGAAAGAAAGAAATCCAGATTTCAAAGAAAGAAGTAAAATTATCTCTGTTTAAAAGGTGACATGATTATAAACAGAGAAAATCCTAAGTAATTGACTACAAAATGATAAGAGCTATAAAACAATCTTAGCAAAGTTAGGTGATACAAGATCAACATACAGAAATAAAATGTATTTCTATACATTAGCAATGAATATTTTGGAAATGAAATTAAGAAAAAATTTCACTTATAATTATATCAAAAATAATAAAAATATTTATGTATAAATTTAACAAAATAAGCACAAAGACTTATATACTGAAAACTATAAAACATTTTTGAAAGAAAGTAAAGGAGATTGGAATAAATGGGAAAATACCCTATGTTCATGGATCAGGAGATTTAATATTGTTAAGGGGAAAATACTTCCCAAATTGAGTTACAGATTAATGTAATCCCTATTTGAATCCCAGCTGGCTTTTTTTTTTTTTTTTTAACAGAAAGTGACAAGTTAATCCCCAAATTTAGTTGGAAATGCAAAGGAGTCCAAATAGTCCAAACAATTTTGGCAAAGGAAAACAGAGCTGCTGGGCTCACACTTTCTGATTTCAACACTTATTACAAAGCTACAGGAATAATGACAGTGTGATACTGGTATAAAGGTAGATAGATAGACGAATAGAATGAAATTGAGAGTCTGTAATAAATCCATATACCTTTATTGTTTTGCAACAAGAGGGACAAGATTATTCAGTAGAGAAAGAATTATCTTTACAATAAATGGTACAGAAACACCTGGATTACCATATGCAAAAGCGTGAAGTTAGGCTTATACTGCAAAGTCTTTACAAAAATTAACATTTTTTCAAACATTTTTTCACACTTCCAAAAAATCTACAGAGTAATCTGTATAGTCAAAACAATTAATAATATAATTAAAATAATTTCTAATAGTCTATAGGAAGTAGGTTAGTTGTTGTTTAGGGTTGTAGAGGGAAGGAGGAAATGGGGAGTGACTGCTAATGGGCATGGGTTTATTTTAGGGGGAATAAAAACGTTCTAGAATTAGATATTAGTGATGATTACAACAACACTTGACTACGTTTTAAAAAACATTGAATTGTACATTTTAAATAGGTCAATTTTATGGTATCACATTATATCTCAGTAAACGTGGGCACTAAAACCAAGCACACACACATAAAATATCACCTGAGAACTCCTGTGCAGACTGAACATTGATACTCTTAATTGTCTGAATATTCTCTCTCTCTGCCCCTTTCCAAAACTGTCCTTTTTCTTTGAGGTTAAATTATTTGGCATTACTTGATCCTTCTGAAACATTTATATTTTAAAATCTTAGTCACATAATTTGCACTTCTTTTCTTTCTGTTGATATTCCCCAGGGAAATGTAAGAATCTGTGAAAAAATAATTATTTCGTTATGCAAAAAGAAATGAAATTGCTGCTGTTGGCAACAGAATTAAAACAACAAATCTTGGTTGACTTCTTCCCAAAGGTTAGTTTTGGAGATATTTTTTAGATGAGTTAGTGATTTTAAGTGTCAGTACAATTATACACCTATCAGGAACTAGGATTCTATTTATTCTACTTGATTTACAGTGAATTCTAAGCACTAGTCAGCCTGTACTATAAGATGTTAAGGAAAACACCAAAGAGAACTACTACAAAAGACAAATGAAGCAGTGTAACTTGGGAATTTGTTATCTGGGACCATGATTTGCCTCCAGTTTCAAAATGGCAGCTGCTATGGAGGAGCTTCTGCTGGCTGGTCTTCATAGTTGCTGTTGAACAAACATCAACTTTTCTTGCTATTGAACCCGGATTTGACTAGTGGTTGGGAAGGGCAATGGATGGTGTTGGCGGAGGACTTTTCCTTTTTGATATGGAAAATTTTGCTGTCACTTTGAGATACTTCACCATGGAGGCCTTAACTTAAAGTAGTTATTTTATCAAAAGCATTATCTTCCCTTCAAGTAGCATATACTTAAGGTGAAAAATATTTGCCTAAAAACGAACAAACCGTTATAGCCTCCCTGCTTATGTGTACTGATGATAATTAACATTTCGATATATAGAGAAACACGTTGCTATTCAAAAGAAAAAAAACAAAACAAGCATAACCATAAAGTGGAAATATTGAGGTGTACAGCACCAATCCAAAACTTCTCTATGTTCTTTGAAATGTATCTCCTCCAATGTGGCAGGTACATTTTGAACTTTGCCCAACATCCAGTACTGGGGAAGTATATTACAACCATCTTCAAATATGCCACATACTGTCTTACTGCACTGACTTTAAAAGTGTTGTTTTCTTTACCTAAAATAACATTTCTTCTCTTTACTGCCGGATGAAACTTCTGTTCATTCTTCAAAACCTTCAACAAACAGCACTGTGAAGTTCTCTGTAACCCCTCTGAAGCACTACAAAACACACTGGCAGTCAGTATAGACTCATCTCTGTGGTGGCACTTTTCACGCTATATTACGTGCTAAGGTTAATGTCGTATTTCATGTGTTTATCACAGTATTTAGCCTACTGTATTTTAAACAAAATAATTATCTTTTATTTCCTCAAAATGAATTCAATATTTTTATATTCTATCTATACTATGTATTCATTTACACTTTTATATTTTTTATTTATACTTTGCTTCTCTGGATAAATTTTAAGTTTCGTGAAAACTAGAAATGTGTTTTCTATCACTATGATAGTTCCACAAGGACTCTTTGAGAAAAAATAACCTTCCATTGGTATAGCATTTAATAGTTTAAGTAGTATATTCATTTTTATTTTCTCTTAAATGTTTATAATAATCCAGTGAAATGGTGGTGATATCTCCAGGTTGCTTGGGAGGAAGCAAAGAGAGCTTGGTTATTTATCCAGAGTTGTACTGCGGTCAAATTATAAAGTGGTCACAGTATTGGTAACTTGAGATTAGGTTTCCTGAAACCAGGTAAGGGCCTACCTCTTGTGAACAAATAATTATTTGTTCAATAAGATACTTATTGAAAATGCCAGAAAGTCAATAACCAAATGGCTTTACATCTTTGTATAAATTTATTTCAATCACAGCATATTTTGTTGTTATTTTTAGGCAGATGCTTAATTGCAATATATTTTTTGAACCAGTGAAATACTTGATAAAATTTAATTTCAAAATTCCAAAGAGATTACATTTTAATTAAAAAATATATTTTTAGAGCTATGCTTGTTTTTAGGAGAAAGTGGTGAATCACAATGTAATATCATAAAAAGATTAATCTCTGATATTTTTCAGATATAACATGATATGTGTTGACTGTAGAAAATTGAGAAACTATAATAAAAATTCTGAAAGAAAATATACCAAAACATTTACAGTATTAATCTCCATTTCATGGGATGGAGATTAATACTGTAAATGTTTTGGTATATTTTCTTTCAGAATTGTTATTTGTATGCATGTCATTTTGTTAATGTAAGCTGTTTAACATCCTCTATAGCAGATATAGGGGCCTAGGAAAGATGATCATTCAGAGGTACATTTTTTAAAATTACTAATTGCTACTAAGTTATGATTAGAAACCTAGCTGTCCATTGTTTTAAATTTATTTTTCCAACATTTAAGAAATTTATAATCTGGCATATTTAAAAAAATTATTTATAAAGTGTCTTTGGTAATATTTGAACCAGTTACAAAGATTCTCAAGTTCCTTCAATTATTCTGTACTGCAATTACAAATCATGCATTTGATTTCCATTTTGAAATGCTACCATTTTCTACATTAATAAAGAAAACTTCCAAAGTACTTATATGTACTAAGTTAAATTCACAAATATGAGAAATCTCATGTTCCAAGGTTTTATACAAACTTAGAAAGATTTCCACTAAAAATCACAGCTAAGTAAATTATTTAATTATATATGCTAATTTGGCTTCTAAAAACTGAACATCTCTAATAGGCCAAATTCTCTTAAACATTACAAACCTTTAAAATGAAAAATAGCCATCTATTCTTTCTTAAACTCCAAATATTTAATGTATAGGTTTAATTTTCTTATTTAAAAAGTAATTTTTATTCACTTATAAAGCAATTATATTATCCTAGTTGATGGACAAACTTCTCAGCAGGTAGAGGTTGCATGAGGATCAAAGAACTAGGCTGAAACTCTGAATTCATGCTGGAGCCTTGACTGAGTTACACTTAGCCCTATGTATAGTATGTGTCAAGGACTTCATGATAAAGAGGGATTAGCATTACAGTCCTCAGAATTTATGTAGTTCAAGACCCTGATCTACACAGGTACTTTTAGTTTAGTTTTGTTTTAACTGAAGTATAATTGACATCTAACGCTCCATTAGTTTCCAGTATACAATGTAATGATTTGATATTTGCATACATTGTGAAATGATCACTACAATAAGTCTAGTTACCATCTGTCACCATACAAAGTTTCATAGTTTTTTTCTTGTGATGAGAGTAACTTTGAAATTTGTAATACAATATTATTGACTATAGTCCCATGACTTGTTCATGTTTTATCTGAAAGTTTATACCTCTTGATCCCTTTCATCCATTTGGCCTACCTCCACAACTCCCCTCCCCTCTGGCAAACACAGATCCGTTCTCTGTAACTATAAGTTTGGTTGTGTTGTGTTTTATTGGTTCGTTTTTTTGTTTTGTTTTTAGATTCAACATGTAAGTGAAATCATAAGGTGTTTGTCTTTCTCTGACTCATTTCATTTAGCATAATATCTACAAAATCCATCCATGGTGTCACAAATTGCAAGATTTCATGCTTTTTTATGGCTGAGTAGTGTTCCATCGTATGTATATGTGTGTGTGTGTGTGTGTATGTATACACACACATACACACACACACACACACACACACATCTTACATCTTTATTCATCCACTGATGGACACTTAGGTTGTTTCCATGTTTTGGCTATTGTAAATAATGCTGCAGTGAACATAGGGGTGCTTATATCTTTTTGAATTAGTATTTTTATTTTTTTGAATAAATACCCAGAAGTGGAATTGCTGGATTATATGGTAGTTCTATTTTCAATTTTTTGAGGAATCTCCATACTATTTTCCCTAGGTGGCTGCATCAGTTTACATTCCTACCAAAAGAGAGAATAGTTGATGGATTTGTTGAAGCAAGTCCATTTTGATAACCCCTTAATATTGCTTTGGCTCATGTTCCTGTCATCATAAAGCCCCCTATTGTGTGAACTAATTGAGACCTCACTAAATGGTGTCATTTGTATAGCTTTACTCCTGCCTGATTGCAAGCAACTCTAATTCCCAATGTCAAGATCACATTTCACTTCACAGTTATATGGGTCATAACATGAAAACGATTAATTTCATGTTGATTACTCTCTGCTGCTATAACATGAAATGCACTTCATAGCAAGTGGACTTTTTGTATGTTTGCTTATCTGCCACATTGGCAATTATTTCGTGTGTACTCTGAAGCATTCTAATGAACAGTTATAAGAAGTATCCCCTTACTTATGAAATGTAAGCCAATGATGCAAATGATCCTAAAAGCCCTATCTCATGAGACTGTATGTAGTTGTGTGTGTGTGTGTATGTGTGTGTGCACACGCGTGCATGTTTACAAGATTAATCAATTCCCTTGCAGGTTGCTTAAAACAATGTTTAGTGTATGGTGCATTCACACTAATCTTTTGAGGAATATACACATTTAGGAAAGAAAATTGCAGAGTGATAGCCTGGTGTAAGTAGTAAGACATCATACAATAAATTTCTTTTAAATATCCAAGAATCCCTATAACAAGAGGCTATAGGGATTCTTGGATATCTTAGGGAGCTTGTGCAATTTCTAGAATGTAATTTAGAAACCAGAAACATTCAAAGTATTTTATCATAGCAGTGTTAAAATTTATCAACTTTGAGTATTTTAAAGAAATTACAAGACATTATCAAGCATACACACATAAGGCTTTCATTTAAAGGCAAAGGCTATGTATAGTAAGAGAAGATAGTAGAGGAAGAGACAGCCAGACTTGTTTCCCAGGATTCTTAGTCCCTAATGGAGACACTTTGTCTCTAGACTAAACCACCAAGAACTGTGCTATGAATCTTGACTTCAAGGTAGAATTTCCAGCAGTGTCTTTTTTCCCCTTCAGGTCACATAACCAAGTCAGGATTTCTAACCATTTGTGCCAAGTGAAGCCATCAGTAGACAGACTGACCCTGCTGGTCCCCAAGGAAGTTTCAAACTTTAACAAGCACTTGATTTAATCTTAGTGCCCTTTATTTAGCCAATAGTCAAAACCAGGTATGCAGACATCCTCAGAGATAAGCCCCAGTCCGGCTATAAAATAACTCTGTTCTCTATAAATAATATCAGTAATGATAATAAGAAGTAGCTATATTAATTCCCTATTGCTGCTGTAACTAACTGTCACAAAGCTGATTAAAATAGAACCAATGTATTACCTTATAGTTTCAGACATCAGAAATACAAACTGGTTCCTAAACAATGTATGTAAAAGACCTAGCAGAGTGTTTGTTCTATATTACACACTAAACAAATGAGAATTTTCCATATCATTTTTGTGATCATCAAATATAATATTCACCTGTTTAAAACAGTAATAAGTAGAAAGAATATTTATCAACAGATAAATGCCTTTTAAAAAATATTTTAGGATGTACTTAACATGGATCTCTTTAGTCTTCCTGAGTATTTTAACTATTTGAAAAGTCAGCTATCGTTACATTCATATTGACTTCTATATGGGATATCTGTACACACACACACAGGTGCACATGCACACAGACACACACAAACACACAATGTATCTTTCCTCTTGGTCAATCCATTTCTACACAACAACAACACAGCTTCCTTAACACTGAATAATTCAATAAAACACCTAGAGTTTTTGGATCTGAAAAATACTCACAAACCATATTGACCTAAAAAAGTGTGTTGATATTTCCTGACCCTTTCTTAGTGAAATTCAATGCTAAATAGTTCCAAGTATTCCCCCCTCCGAAAATATAGTAGATATTATTCTGTTTCACACTGAACAGGAATTTTTTCAAAGGTGAAAAGCAATGAATCAAAATTTTAGAAAACCTGTAGAAATTATCATAATTTTATAAATAGGAGATGGAATATATTCTCTCGTTAGAGCTTCGCATTGTTTATTTCCTCTTGTTCTAACGTCTTTATGGTCCTTGAGACATTGTGATTAATATGCCTATATGTGCATTTCATCAGCTTTTTATGAATATGCCACTTTGTGCTTCTAATAAAACTGTAGTAAGTATTTATCCAACTATCTACTGCTATGTTGTGTCAATCACCAGATTCTTTACATTTTTTTTAAACTCAAAAGAAATCGTGTTTATCATTTGCTTCAAAAATTTTAAAGGGCTCAGCAGGCAATTTGCATATGTCACCAGTTTAACTGAGCAAGAATTAGCAAATTAAATCTTAATTAGCTAATTTTTGCATAATTTTGGGGAAATTATATGCTTTGTGCAGATGACAGGTGGGAGGTAAGACATTTAACTTGAATTGAAGTTTTCCTTGACTTTATGAATTTTAATAGAAAAATAACATTTAGCAGTTAAAATACGTGTCAAACTGAATAGATCCTATCTGGAGCCACTAAAATAAGAAATTATTTTATGAAAGAAAACCAGCAACAGACATTGAAGTATTCCTACTGATACATAAGAATTATTTTGAAATGAAGGGGATTTTTTTCAAACAGGTTTTCTGGTTCATAGCATATGTTCCGGATTGTAATACAGTGATAAGTTAATGGAATATGAATGTTAATTCACAATTCCCACATATATTTACAATAAAGTCACAGCTGGCATTAAGCCTTTATATGGGAGATTTGGTAGTGCTGTGCAATGGTAATTATAATTGTACTAACTCACATGCCAGGGGTGGTGGCATGCATCAGCATTTGGATCCCTTGGCCTGATACCCTGAGCTATTTCTCATCTTTGTGTCGCTTCCACTTTCTGGACTTTCTCCTGCTACTCTTCATACTTCATCTTGGTATCAAACCATCCTTCAGAACTTCAGTTAAGCATCTGTATAGAGGACATCTTCCTTCATCCCGCTCTATCTCGCTAATGATTTAGTTCTATTCTCTGTCCCAAGTTCCATGTGCATTTATTTTTTTATCATTACACTAACCACACTGTACTATAATTGCTAATTCTTTGCTGTTCTCTCTTTACTGCCACCTTGAAAGCAAGGACTCTATTTTATCTTTCTTTGTAAACTTTCAATAGAAGTTTGTTGAATAAATTAAGAAAGGAACATTTCCGTCATATATTCAGTTCAGCTCAAAAACGTTCTTAAAATAATCTGTGAATGAAAACTAGGGTTTAATATTTTATTAGGAGGACAAGTTCCTGCTACTTAATATTGCATTTGTTTTCACTGGGCTCACTCTTTAAAGTGATGGCATGTTAGGTCTACTCAACACATAGCAAAGGTCACCATGATATTAGAGATTAATATTTCATTTTGTAAGATCATATGAGGTCCTAGTAAATCTGACAAGAATAATTATTATCACTGAGTCAGTCTGGAAAAGTCTTTATTTGGCCAACAGACCTTGCTTCTCCCTCAGGCCAACTCCTTGATCTGTGTACTGAATCTGACCTCCTCTCACCTATTCTCAGACTTCAATTCAGCAAGTGTTCCCTTTCTCTTCTGTGTCATTAATATTCCTGTCTTTATTTGATCATTTCTATTACATACAAATGGGTTTTTTTGTTTCTCATCAAAAAAAACCCAAAAACAAAACTCAAATCCACGTTTCCTCTGCTATGATATCACTTCCCTGCTCCACTTTACAACCAAACTCCTCACAGAGCTGACTCCCCTTATATCCTATCTTCTCTGCCCAGTTTCTTCTGAGCGCATTTCAATGAGGCTTCCACACATGACTCTACTGAAACACTTTTATCATCATCATCAATGAGCTCTTTGATGCTCAATGCAATGGACAATGTTTGGTCTTCTTCTTACTTTGCTTTTTTTAGGGTTTCATATAATTAACCAATCCTTCTTCTTCAGATTATTTCTTCACTTGGCTTTGAGGCGCCGTTCTCTGTTGTCCCACTTCCTACCTGACTTGAAACTCCTTTGCAGTGTACTTGGTTGGTTCTTCCTCATTGATTCCATCTAAACGTTAGGGTTTTATTCTTGGATATATCTTCTCTGTGTACATCATTCTCCAGGAAGTCTCATTTAGCATCATGTTTGTTTATTAATTGTTTTAAATATCATTATATGGTAATGATTTCCCACTTATATCTACAGCCCAATGTCTCCCTGCATTCCAGAGTCCTACATCTAATGACTTACCCAAATATCTCTATTTGAATATCTACTAGGGTCTCTAACTATCAACAGCTCATCCCTTGATCCCCAAATATAAAACTCCTCTTACCACAGCATTCTCCACCCAGAAAATGTCTTTTCCTGACTACCACACCTTCACTTTAGTTTTTCAATTTTTGTTTATAATTTTATTCTAATAGCTAAGTCTGTAAAGGACACTATACATTCCATTTCTGTAATAGATCTTTGCATTGTATATGTTACTCAGACAGCTTATTCATGTTTGCTAAACTATTCTTGCTACTGTCATGTTTGGTAGGTTTGCAGATATTTTTTCCATGTGCTTGCCTCTAATTGTGCATAAATAGTTTTGTCTTTTTTCCCCTTGATGGAAGAAAACAAACCTTATTACTTCTGGTATGGAATATTAATTTAATTTATGTGTGGAAATAGCCCCGATATGCTGGTTTTAAAAATGCATGTCAACATTTGGCATTTGGGTATTCTCTGTAAATGCAAGCTTTTAGCAGAATTCCAATTGAACAATTTATAGTTTCTGAATATAATTTATGGGAACTATGTAAATATCTACAACTTTATAGTCAGTGTTTCCTAAATTACTCATGAATCACTAATTGCCTTTTTCAGCGACAGGATATGCAAATATATGTTCACAGAGAGGAAATACTAAAAAACTACAAGGGCCATTTAGTTAAAAATAAATAGACAATGACACTGAATGCTTTACCAACTAGGAGAGGGCACTATTTTTTCTTTGACCTGCTAACTTGTTATAGATCTATCTTAGTTGGATGAAAACTGGAAATTTCAAGGATATACCCTTGAATGCAAAACTGGTTTTAGACATGAGTAGAGTACATGGCCACCTTCATGAAAATCAGCTCAGCAGAAAGAACTTGAGTTTGAAACCAAGCAGATTTGGATTTGAATGCTGTTCCTGCCCCTAACCAATTCTAGAATGTTGGGCAAGTTGCTTAAATTCTCTAAGCCTCAGTTTACTCATCTGTAAAAATAATATAATAATACTTATGTTGACTAATGAAATCATATGTTAGAATACTTATTCAATGTCATATATGTAATGCTTTGTTTCTATGATGATAATGATGTTGGTGATGATGATTTGATTTGGCCTTAGTGAGACAATCTAATGAATTATTCTGTCATTATGTTTTTCCCCAGCTCTTTATTTTTGTAACCTGTTAAAGCTTCAAAAATTTTGGAAGAACAAACACCTGTATACTCATTATTTAGAGTTAGCAGTAGCTAACATGTTGCCACATTTGCTTTACCTCTCACTTATGAGAGATGGAAAACCTTGTCACTGTGATCTTCCCATGTAAACGAGAGAAGTTTGTCTTGCGTGGGGCCTCTTGATCCACCCATTTGTTCCTTCATCCCCTCAACAAATATTTATTGAACTACTACAATGGTGAGGAACTAACTGTTCTTAGCATTGGGACACATTAGTGAAAAACCAATCAAAATATATGTACTTGTCATATTTTCTCTTTGTATTTATCTTAAGGTGACAAGGCCCATAGTCATAGAAGCTCCCATTTTTCTCATATGTTTTGTTGTTTGAATTCCTCCTCTGAGCCAAACAGCTCAAATGGAAATATAGTTTGAAAGGTGAACTTGCCCTTTTTCTTATTCATATCCATTCTCAAAAGATACTATAAATGGTCCCAACAAATGTCTCCAGCAAGAAATTCAGTAACCTTCTGAAAACCACTATGCAAACAGTCATTTTCTTCAAGGAGAGAATAGAAGATTCCTTTGTAGAGAATTGCTGTGAGGACAAATTCAACAGTTGTTTCCTGCCCTTCAAGCCTCCATTAGTCATTCGATCATTTAGATGTTTGCAAATGAGAGCTCTCCTCACAGTAAAGTTTGTGGAAATTATCTCTCAAGGTGACACTCAAGTGCTAAAACTTAATGGGAGTTTCCAGATGACTTGCAAGGAGACCTTCCAGCCCAGAGAGTAAAACTGTGTTTCTTGAACTAACCCATCTTAGTCAGTTCAGGCTTCCATAACAAAATACCATCAACTGGGTGGCTTAAGCAACAGAAATTTATTTCTCACAATTCTAGAGTCTAGAAAGTCCAAGATCAAGGTGCAAACAAGGTAGTTTTTATTCTGAAATCTCTTCTTTTGGCTTTTAGACAGCCATCATCTCACTATGTGCTCATATGACCTTTTTGTGCACTCACTGGGAAAGAGAGGCCAAGCAAGCTCTTGTATCTCTTCTAATAAGGGCACTGATCCCATCATGAGGGCCCCACCCTCATGAACTCTCTAACCCTAATTACCAACTTGGTTCCATCTCCAAATACCATGATGTTAGGGGTTAGGGTGAACATATGAATTTTGGGGGTCACAGACATTCATTCCAGCACATTGCCCAGGGATAAAAATATCTCCTTAGGTAGTTGGTTAACATACCAATTGTTAGACTCCCCATCAGCAATTTCTGACTCAGTTGGTCTGGGGGTGGAAAAGTAATGGAGTGGGGCTTTTCAGAGTCACTGGAAAGGGAAGAGTTGACAGTGAGAGATTGTATCATCATCAGGATATAAGGGGATATTTTGGTATATAGGAAGGTAGATCCTTGAGAAAGTTAAATGGTCAGCTATCAAGAAGGAAGGAGAAAGCTTAAGAAAGTTCTGAGGAGAGAATAGCCCTTGCTTTAGTAAACTTCCTGTCAGATGGCTCAAGTCTATTACTTTAGGGGGTCTTGACCACCATGCACTCTGAATTAATAGAAACTTCAGGCTTCATTACCTGGTGGTGTATCTTCCTCCTTTACCTCCTCTATTACTTTTTCTGTAACTTATTTTGCTTTTCTTTCCTCTGGTACTTTCACGGAAGGGTAAAGATCATTTTTCCCTGTCTTGTTCTATCAGAATGATTCAGTTGTCATAAAGAGAAGCCTTAACAATTAGCAGCAGAAAATAATAATAAAAGTTGAGGACTTTCTTATAACCAGACCTTGTATTACTGTGGTTGTAGAGATACAAAGTCCAGGCTTTGTGACACAATGCTCTGAATTATCTGGATTAGAAAGAAAACTCTTGCAAATACCATAGCTGCTAGGTTAGAGAAGAATTTTCTGTTCTTTTGAAATTCTACAAATAATAGCATTGGCCTCTGCTTGCACCTGGATATCTTTCTTGTCTAGTATTAGAGGTGGCTTAACCAGGCATTTTAAAATTGATTTTTTTAATTTAATATTGTGGTTGAATTATACAAAGTGCCTCCACCTAACATCAATGTTTGCTTGACCTTGTAAATATTGAGTTAAATTCCAATTAATTCAATCACGCCATGCAATAGAAGTCTTCTGTACATTTCTACTGGTGGCACGTGGAAACTAATTTTGTAGATAAATGAATAAGCAAGTTTCATTAGTTTAGGGATTGTGACTAAGCCATTAATGAGTGGCCATATTTCACAAATTATCTTTAATAATTCATTTCCGAGCCAGTTGTTTATCTAAGTGTAAAAGTTATTTTCCCCCATTGGCATATAAACTAAAACTATTAACCAATATTTGTATTCATCCTCATTTATGTAATTGAAGAGACTTCCATTTATCTCTGTGTACTATAGAGCTTGCCACCCTGAGGTAAGTATTTGTTTATAACCTCCAACTCCAATGAGATCCTAAATTTGTTGAGGGCAGAAATTTGTTTTATTCATCTTCATGTGCCTGATGCCTTGTACACTGCCTGGCTTATAGCAGGTGTTCATTAAATATCTGGCGAAATGAAAATACTTTGTGTTCATCTTGATGTATATGAGGGGTTAATAATCTGATGTGGTTAATAAATAATTTTGAGTGATTTTCACTCTTGTTCCAGTTGTTTCTCTCTATATATCTATATCTATAGATATATAGATATCTATATGTTTCTCTCTCTCTATATATATCCCATTTATCCTGGGCCTTATTAGCCTATGAGTTAAAAGGCTTGCATTTTTTACACAAATTGTCACTATGACCTCACATTTATGCCTCATACAAGCTTTCAAACCCCTGCAAAGTTGCCCACTACCATTTATTTCTGGAAGATCCCAGTGGGTTTCTCACCAGATACTGCTCGATGTTGTTGTCCTCATGTGCTAGACGTCTGCTTGGCAGTTGCCACATTCACTCTTCCCGTTTTTGTTATTTTTTTTCTTGCAGAGGGTGGCTGCAGATACTGACTCCATTCCCTTCTTTATTTCTAACTAGATAGATGGTAGATAGGTGGAGATAGATAGATAGATAGATAGATAGATAGCAACTGACCCTCTGTACTGCTGAGTACTTAACATTTTAAGTTCTCAGGCCCTGAGTCTACTTTGTGTCCCGCCACCATTCTGAGGCTCAGATTTCATTCATCGGCTGGGAAGGGCATCCAGATGCTGTGTTTTCCCTTCTATTATTTCTCTTCCAAATTTCTTCCAGCCTTCAGGCTTCAAAAACTCCCTTTTTGAAGATTTCCTCTGGCTGAGACATCCCTAATATGTAACACAATGTTTGCCAATAGTTACCTATGGATTAGAAGCAGACCCAGGACTATAACTTAAGTTTGGTAGGGTCCACATCTCCTTTTCACTGATTCAATAAACGTAAGGTGTCTACTATGTGCCAGACACTGGAATACTCATGAGCAAAATTGTCAAACATCTTCACTTGTGGAGGTTGTATTCTTGTGAAGGAAGATAGATATTATGTAATAGATCATTATAGATATGAAATAATAGATAAGTAAAATATATGACATGTTAGACATATAACGTAAGGGGTTTGGTTAAAATAAATTTTAAAAAGGGGAGATAGTGTATGGTAGTGAGAGTAATCAGGGACATTATCTTTCATAAGGTGACATTCAAGTAGAGACCTAAGGAGGGGAGGATGGGAACCAAGGGACAAAGGCCTAAATGGATTTAGACTAATATGACCAGATGTAGTTCATTATTAACCAGACTATTGCATGTCCTAGAGCAGTGATGTCCAAGCTGTGAAGTTAGCTGTATAGCTTCATGACATAAATCTTAGTATTTCAGACCCTCAATTAAATTATGAAACCTCTCAACATGTAAACTAATATTTAACTCTTCCCTTAACCAGTAGGATTCATTTTCATATGACTAAGCTTGAGATAAATCTTAATACACAGTAAGAGAGTTTTCAGTTTCAAAGTATAGAATCAAAATATGCCATGTCTGCTTAGATGTAGAATAAGAATAATACAATGGAAATAAATTCGGGGCAAAGTTTCACTTTCTCATTCTATTTGAGAAAATTTACAAATAAGAAAAGATAAGGCATTTTCTTAATAATATGTGGTAATTCTTTGAAAAACAGGTTGTAAAAAAACTTGGAAGTATGGCATATACTGAAGAAAAAGATATGATAATATCTTATTGAACTCTCAAACAGAGAATTGGAGAGATAATTAATGTTGAAAGTGTGTGTTTATTTTGAATCAGACCACAGAGTGTTATCATATGACTTTTATGAAGAATTCGTTACCTAATTCTCAGTTTGGGATTAGTAACGTGTGAGGGCAGGATAGTAATATCACCAAATTTACTTGTTAGAAAGAATATAACAGCATAATGACATATGCTTAATAGTAGATAAAATTATTTTTACTTAAAAAGTATAAACAATTTAAAAAGAGAAGGAATTAATAGAGCCTATAGTCACCATGCTGTATATTAAATCCCCAGGACTTATTTAGTTTATAACTGGAAGTTTGTACCCTTGGATCCCTTTCACCCATTTTGCCCACCCCCTACCCCCTACTTCTTGCAAATAAAAATCTGTTGTCTGTATCTATGAGTTTATTTATTTTGTTTTTGATGTTGTTTTAGATTCCATCTATAGGTTAGATCATGCAGTATTTGTCTTTCTCTGTCTGACATTTCACTTGGCCTATGTCCTCAAGATCTATCCATCTTTGTGCAAATGGCAAGATTCCCTTCTTTTTTTTTTTTAACATCTTTATTGGAGTATATTTGCTTTACAATGGTGTGTTAGTTTCTGCTTTATAACAAAGTGAATCAGGTATACATATACATATATCTCCATATCTCCTCTCTCTTGTGTCTCCCTCCCACCCTCCCTATCCCACCCCTCTAAGTGGTCACAAAGCACTGAGCTGATCTCCCTGTGCTATGTGGCTGCTTCCCACTAGCTAGCTATTTTACATTTGGTAGTGTATATATGTCCATGCCACTCTCTCACTTCATCCCAGCTTACCTTTCCCCCTCCCTGTGTGCTCAAGTCCATTCTCTACATCTGCATCTTTATTCCTGTCCTGCCCCTAGGTTCTTCAGAACCTTTTTTTTTTTTTTTTTTAGATTCCATATATATGTGTTAGCATATGGTATTTTTCTCTTTCTGAGTTACTTCACTCTGTATGATAGACCCTAAGTCCATCCACCTCACTACAAATAACTCAATTTCATTTCTTTTTATGGCTGAGTAATATTCCGGTGTGTGTGTGTGTGTGTGTGTGTGTGTAATCATATCTTCTTTATCCATTCATCTATTAATGGGCACTTAGGTTGCTTCCATATCTTGGCTATTGTAAATAATACTGAAGTGAACACAGGGATGCTTATATCTTTTTGAATTAGTGTTTCAGTTTTCTTCAAATAAATACCAAGAAGTGGAATTGCTGAATCACGTGTTGGTTCTATTTTTAATTTTTTGAGGAACCTCCATAATGTTTTCCATAGTGGCTGCATCAATTTACATTCTCACCCACAGTGCACGACGGTTCTCTTTTCTCTACATCCTTGCCAACGTTTATTTCTTGTCTTTTTGAAGATAGCCATTCTGACAGGTGGGAGGTGATATCTCACTGTGGTTTTGATTTGCATTTTCCTGATGGTTAGTGATATTGAGCAGCTTTTCCTGTACCTGTTGGCTATCTGTATGTCTTCTGTGGAAAAAAAATGTCTATTCAGAACCTCTGCCCATTTTTTAATTGGATTGTTTATTAATTTTTTGCTATTGCTATATATTTTTCACTATATATTTTACATACTAACTCCTTATCAGACATATGATTTGCAAATATTTTCTTCCATTTGATAGGTTGCTGTTTCATTTTGTTGATGGTTTCTGTTACTGTGCAGGTAATTTTCTTTTGTTTAGTATAATTACCTGGACAGATCAAACTCCAAAGAAGATTGCTTCTTTGAATTACCTCTATTAAACCTCCATAATTCTGGTACTGTGCCATAATTGACTCAATCATTCCAGGTATTTTTAATGCATTTTTAAAATTTTACATTTTTAATTTTCTTGAGACAGGCATTTAACAAGAAACTAAGGGATTGATGCTGCTCATTCTTATTATTTCAGTTGTTCTAGCAACACAATCCTATGTGCCATTACAAACAAAATAAAACCATTAAACATTCACATCTAACAGGAAAGGGGGGCACCAACAGACCAAAAAACAGGGTTTATATACAAGAAGGTTAAAATCTTCTTAGGTAGATCAAATGTACATACAAATGATGCCTCCATTTCCACGAAGGAAATACTATAAGTTGAAACTGTTACGATTGCCAGTTTGCCTCTTAAATATTTCTCAAATCTGCCTTGCCATCTCAAGCCCCACCTTCTCCTCACACTAGGGTTGTTTTCCACCTGCTTTATCACAACAGCCTCCTTAAATACTCTTTTCTGTCTCTGCGCCTTCAAGTTCCATCCATGTCTCTGTGAACACATTCCCGGAACCCCAGCACAGAGGGCAGAGGCAGCGGCAGCTGTAGCCTGAGGTGGGATGTGCCAGGCCAACCCCTACTGAAGACAAGCTCCCAAGAAGCAGAAAACAGCGACATGCAAACACTCCCTCTAGCCTATATTAAGATAGGATCAGGACTTCACGTGAGAAAAAACTTCTACAAATGCAAATACAAGCACGTTATGCTTCTGGGTAAAGAACATCCATGTTTCCGCATCACACACAAGGTGAAGGGCAAACTCAGCCCACGGGCTTCATTTCCTGCCTCCCAGTACATTCACTCAGCATCAGCCCACACACATGGAGTCGCTGTCCTCTGGACACATAACCCGCACATCAGCAAACAAATTACTCACTCAAATTAAAAAGTAAATGCATAGGGCTTTCCTGGTGGCGCAGTGGTTGAGAGTCCGCCTGCCGATGCAGGGGACACGGGTTCATGCCCCGGTCCGGGAAGATCCCACATGCCGCAGAGCGGCTGGGCCCATGAGCCTAGGCCGCTGAGCCTGCGCATCCGGAGCCTGTGCTCCGCAGCGGGAGAGGCCACAACAGTGAAAGAGGCCCGCGTTCCGCCAAAAAAAAAAAAAAAAAAAGGTAAATGCATAAGTAACAGAAAACAGAATTAAAACCTTCCATGTGATTATACATGACAAGTCCTATTGTCAGAAAGTGTTTGCTTAAAAGACCCTACTGCTTTAAATATTTTAAACATTTATGGAAACTCTCCAAATTATTTTATTTGCATAAATTCCAAATGAATTTATTTGCCTATGTGCACATTAGCATACACACATTTATACCCAGGTATTTTAGCTAACAAACCAATTATTCTACTGTATATATAAAACTTAAGATAATGATACAAAATAATTTAGAAAAGAAATAACAGAAAATAAATGTGCATACGTCACCATTCTAGTTCAACCAATATCGATTTTTAGATTCTTACCCTCCAATCCACATTTGATATGTATTTCATATAGATTTCATATAGCTGTAATCAAAGTTTTCACTCTTTCTGCATTCTGACTTCCTTAACTTTATATCATAGCTATTTTTATGATGTGGCACAGAGCAATATTTTTAATGCATTCATTACATTCCACAAAGTAGATATACTATAATTTACTTAACCATTGCCATATTGTTGAGCGTTTAGTTAAAATTATCATAATGTCAAACATCATGATAAATGTCTATAATAAGCATAAATATATATTCATATGCATGTATTCATATACACTTTTTCATATTTGAATGCCTAGGGCTTACTGTACTAAATGATTTTAAATTTTTTATGACTGATAAATAATGATAAATTACTTCTCTCAAATAATATACAATGTACTTGACCACCAATAATACGTGAATGTTTTACTGTTCATCTGTCCTGGTTCACATTTTAATTAACATTTGTATTTGTTTGTTTAAATTCTTTAGTTGAATAGGTTGAATGTCTATTTCTTAAGCAAAGGATGTTGGACATAATATAACATTTTCATAATTACCCAAGTCATCATTTGAAATTTCAATATGCTATAGAGTAAGGCACTAAGCTCATTAAAATACCCAGTCTATGCAACGTATATCAACTGTATGCCAGACAGTCTGCTAGTCTCGTCTCTAATTTTTAAAATTTAATCGTTACATGAAGAAAGTATTAATATACCTATTTTTAAAATGGTTTCAGTGAAACTAAATAGTATTGTATGTCGGAAGGGTGAAGTACAGAGTATGAGATTTAATAAGTAAATTGTGTGATTTATTACATCTATACACATTTCTTTTTTTCTCACTCCTTACTTTTCTTTATGTTTTTCTCCCTCCCCAGCTTTCCTTTCTTTCTCCTTTCTCACTCCATCCATTTCCTACTCCTTTCCTTGTTTTTGCAGATTTGATTATCTTTCCCCAATATTAATATCTACTGATGATGCTAAAATACTCCAGTTAGTTAAAAGATAGTATCCAAGTATGATTTAATTTCCCACCTACATTGTGATTTGTAAAGCCAATTATAACTGTGTGTGTTTGTCTGCATCTCATTTCCCTTGAACCGATCACACCAGACTGGATTGGGAGGAACGCCTATGCAATTTCTCTTTCCTTCTCTAACCCAATGATAGACATTATACTGGGAAACTCAGACACCTCTTTTTTCTTTACCTACTTTATATTTCTGGACACCAGTATTTTCAAATTTTTAAAAATTGATTTGAGGCCTGATTCTGAGGCATGTTAATTTATTGAGTCTCTAAGCTGGGACAAATATTTTAGTTTCACTCAGTACGTAGCTTTCTCATTTCCCTTCCAGGTCAGTAGATAAATCCTTCTCTTAATATTTCATAAATGCCAGGAGTTAGTTAACAGTGCTGAGACAGCATTAAACTAATCTCTCTGGTTCTTGACACAGTCTTTATTTTGTTCTTAACCCCAGAAGATGTCACATTTGCAGATGATATTTAAATTTCACCTGAAACACTGTGAGCTATGATTTCTTCAAAACTACAGTGTTTTGCAAAGAAGTTTTAACAGTCACTATGGGAAATTTTGCATACTTCAGAAAGCCAAATCTTTCAGAACTCATAAAATCACCTGATAACTAGAGAAGAGTGCTAAGAAAGAAGCCAATCAGCTAAGCTAAGTATTTCATTGGCTTTTAGGTTTACATTTTTTTCTTATTGAAGGTTAGTACTCTGACCTCCTCTATAATTAGGCAGTTAACAGAAGCGAAGCAACCTGTTGCAATATTTTTTCTTAACTAAATGTGCCAGTTTGAATGCTGCATCAAGTCATCCGATTCTGGACATAGCACTATTTTTGTTATTCATTCATTTTCCTTTTGAGTTCAAAAAACAGTTGTTTTGCCTGGCATCATGTAAACATAGCCTTGGCTTTGAGGATTCCCCTCTTCCTTATTCTTTTTTTGCCATGTTTGTCACACTTTAGTTTTTTATTCCAAACCTTTTTAAAGCATTGTCCTCGGCACTCACATCACTACTGTCATGGCAACCAGGTGGATATAACTGAACTTACGTGTATTCATTAAGGAAAAATGGGGCTACTCAAAATTTTTTGTTTGAATACTCTTTAGCCACATTTTTGATTCAGAAGATGGGACTCTGTACCTATGATGGAGGAACCTAAGAAAATGGTTCCTAGTTGCTAGTTTGCAGTAGCTTTGGCTTATGTGGGATAATTTCTATCAGACAACTGGATGCATTTGAAAATCTTTATATCTTAATATTAGAAGAGTCTTATTAGCTTAGCTTGTTTCTGTTTAGAATTAATGACCAGGAAACATAGTTCATCTTTTAAGATCATTCCAGACTTTTAGTAAACAAATAAGCAAACAAACATCAAATGAAATGAATTCATTCATTAATTCCAAAGTCTAGAAATGGAGGGAATGAAGGTAGGTTTTGTTCTATATTATACCTGTATGACAGAGCCTGAACCCCATTTTAAGGAGGTGAATTTTTAGCATTCTACTCTCTCTCTTTCAATATAGATATGATACATGTAGATATAGATATACATTCATCCCTTGGTATCTGCCAGGAATTGGTTCCAGGAGCCCCCACCTATACCAACATCTGAGGATGTTCTAGTCCCATAGTCTGTCCCCTGTATCCTTGTAGTTCCACATCCACAAATTCAGCCAACTGCAGATAGCTTAGTACTGTCCATATTTATTAGAAAAAAAATCCACATATAAGTGTGGATTCAAACCCATGTTGTTCAAGGAAGGTTGGCACACCAGAAAGGCAATTTGGAAGCTGGGCATTCAGTGGGAGCTGGGGTAGATAATCTCAATTTACCGGATCAGAGTGTCTGTGATGTTCCTAACATAACACAGGTGGCTAAGAAATATTCTCTTGGTTTTCCTTCCCTTTCCCATTACTCCAAATGCTTGCCACTTCCCACTACCAGAAAAATAGGAGTTATGTGAATTTTCTGATGGGTATTAGTAAATCATCCTTAATTTTGAAAGATAACTGCAGAATACTTGTGAACTCTCAGGGTGGAGACCATGTCCTCTACCTATTTTGACATTTTATTATGGCTGATGCTGTGCTCAACTCATCTTTGTTAATGAAAAAGTCTTATTTAAAAGTCTAAGAAAAGAGGCCTCAATTTCTAAATATTATATGAAAGTATATGATCCCCCAGTTTTCTAATTGATAGAACCATCAAAGCTGTTATTTTGCATTGTTCATTGCTGCACTACTATGTGCCATTTACTCTCAACATTTAAAAAAAAAAATTCTTCTGAAAACTAAGGTCAGTTCATGACTTCAATGCAACATAAAATTAGATAATGTAGGAGACGACATCTTGGGTGACTACTCTTAAATTAATGTCAAAAAACAATTAAAAGGATAACATTCTTGAAGTTAATTGTCCCTGACACCTATTAATAATACGAGCCTACATTATTGCTATACACATTCATTAACTATTAGTATTTTAAAGTATTTATCAAAACTGAATCCTACTACAGCTATAAATTAAAGCAAAATTAGTATATTTACACCTGCCTTTAATAAAACTAAAATTGATTACTTTTCTTTGTCATCAAGTCAGTTCTCTAAAGCAAGTGATATATTTATTTTTTATTTTTATTTTTTAACATCTTTATTGGGGTATAATTGTTTTACAATGGTGTGTTAGTTTCTGCTTTATAACAAAGTGAATCAGTTATACATATACATATGTTCCCATATCTCTTCCCTCTTGCGTCTCCCTCCCTCCCACCCTCCCTATCCCACCCCTCCAGGCTGTCACAAAGCACCGAGCTGATATCCCTGTGCCATGCAGCTGCTTCCCACTAGCTATCTACCTTACGTTTGTTAGTGTATATATGTCCATGCCTCTCTCTCGCCCTGTCACAGCTCACCCTTCCCCCTCCCTATATCCTCAAGTCCGTTCTCCAGTACGTCTGTGCCTTTATTCCTGTCTTACCTCTAGGTTCTTCATGACATTTCTTTTTTCTTAAATTCCATATATATGTGTTAGCATACGGTATTTGTTTTTCTCTTTCTGACTTACTTCACTCTGTATGACAGACTCTAGGTCTATCCACCTCATTATAAATAGCTCAATTTCGTTTCTTTTTATGGCTGAGTAATATTCCATTGTATATATGTGCCACATCTTCTTTATCCATTCATCCAATGATGGGCACTTAGGTTGTTTCCATCTCCGGGCTATTGTAAATAGAGCTGCAATGAACATTTTGGTACATGACTCTTTTTGAATTTTGGTTTTCTCAGGGTATATGCCCAGTAGTGGGATTACTGGGTCATATGGTAGTTCTATTTGTAGTTTTTTTAAGGAACCTCCATACTGTTCTCCATAGTGGCTGAACCAATTCACATTCCCACCAGCAGTGCAAGAGTGTTCCCTTTTCTCCACACCCTCTCCAGCATTTATTGTTTCTAGATTTTTTGATGATGGCCATTCTGACTGGTGTGAGGTGATATCTCATTGTAGTTTTGATTTGCATTTCTCTAATGATTAATGATGTTGAGCATTCTTTCATGTGTTTGTTGGCAGTCTGTATATCTTCTTTGGAAAAATGTCTATTAGGTCTTCTGCCCATTTTTGGATTGGGTTTTTTGTTTTTTCTTATTGAGCTGCATGAGCTGCTTGTAAATTTTGGAAATAAATCCTTTGTCAGTTGCTTCATTTGCAAATATGTTCTCCCATTCTGAGGGTTGTCTTTTGGGTTTGTTTATGGTTTCCTTTGCTGTGCAAAAACTTTGGAGTTTCATTAGGTCCCATTTGTTTATTTTTATTTCCATTTCTCTAGGAGGTGGGTCAAAAAGGATCTTGCTGTGATTTATGTCATAGAGTGTTCTGCCTATGTTTTCCTCTAAGAGTTTGATAGTTTCTGGCCTTACATTTAGGTCTTTAATCCATTTTGAGCTTATTTTTGTGTATGGTGTTAGGGAGTGATCTAATCTCATACTTTCACACGTACCTGTCCAGTTTTCCCAGCACCACTTATTGAAGAGGCTGTCCTTTCTCCACTGTACATTCCTGCCTCCTTTATCAAAGATAAGGTGTCCATATGTGCATGGGTTTATCCTCCATGTGTTTGTATTTTTTACAGATCTTTTCCTGTAATTGATATCTAGTCTCATGGCGTTGTGGTCGGATAAGATACTTGATACAATTTCAATTTTCTTAAATTTACCAAGGCTTGATTTGTGACCCAAGATATGATCTATCCTGGAGAATGTTCCATGAGCACTTGAGAAAAATGTGTATTTTGTTGTTTTTGGATGGAGTGTCCTATAAATATCAATTAAGTCCATCTTGTTTAATGTATCATTTAAAGCTTGTGTTTCCTTATTTGTTTTCATTTTGGATGATCTGTCCATGGGTGAAAGTGGGGTGTTAAAGTCCCCTACTATGAATGTGTTACAGTCGATTTCCCCTTTTATGGCTGTTACTTTTTGCCTTATGTATTGAGGTGCTCCTATGTTGGGTGCATACATATTTACAATTTTTCTATCTTCTTCTTGAATCGATCCCTTGATCGTTATGTAGTGTCCTTCTTTGTCTCTTGTAATAGTCTTTATTTTAAAGTCTATTTTGTCTGATATGAGAATTGCTACTCCAGCTTTCTTTTGGTTTCCATTTGCTTGGAATATCTTTTTCCATCCCCTTACTTTCAGTCTGTATGTGTCTCTAGGTCTGAAGTGGGTCTCTTGTAGACAGCATATATATGGATCTAGTTTTTGTATCCATTCAGCCAATCTGTGTCTTTTGGTGGGAGCATTTAGTCCATTTACATTTAAGGAAATTATTGATATGTATGTTCCTATTCCCATTTTCTAAATTGTTTTGGGTTCGTTAGTATAGGTCTTTTCCTTCTCTTGTGTTTCTTGTCTAGAGAAGTTCCTTTAGCATTTGTTGTAAAGCTGGTTTGGTGGTGCTGAACTCTCTCAGCCTTTGCTTGTCTGTAAAGGTTGTAATTTCTCCATTAAATCTGAATGAGATCCTTGCTGGGTAGAGTAATCTTGGTTGCAGGTTTTTCTCCTTCATCACTTTCAGTATGTCCTGCCACTCCCTTCTGGCTTGCAGAGTCTCTGCTGAGAGATCAGCTGTTAACCTTATGGGAATTCCCTTGTGTGTTATTTGTTTTTTTTTCCCTTGCTGCTTTTAATATGCTTTCTTTGTATTTAATTTTTGACAGTTTGATTAATATGTGTCTTGGCGTATTTTTCCTTGGATTTATCCTATATGGGACTCTCTGTGCTTCCTGGACTTGATTAACTATTTCCTTTCCCATATTAGGGACGTTTTCAACTATAATCTCTTCAAATATTTTCTCAGTCTCTTTCTTTTTCTCTTCTTTTTCTGGAACCCCTATAATTCGAATGTTGGTGTGTTTAATGTTGTCCCAGAGGTCTCTGATACTGTCCTCAGTTCTTTTCATTCTTTTTTCTTTATTCTTCTCTGCAGTAGTTATTTCCACTATTTTATCTTCCAGATCACTTATCCGTTCTTCTGCCTCAGTTATTCTGCTATTGATCCCATCTAGAGTATTTTTAATTTCATTTATTGTGTTGTTCATCGTTGCTTGTTTCATCTTTATTTCTTCTAGGTTCTGGTTAAATGTTTCTTGCATTTTGTCTATTCTATTTCCATGATTTTGGATCATCTTTACTATCATTATTCTGAATCTTTTTCAGGTAGACTGCCTATTTCCTCTTCATTTGTTAGGTCTGGTGCATTTTTATCTTGCTCCTTCATCTGCTGTGTGTTTTTCTGTCTTCTCATTTTGCTTATCTTACTTTGTTTTGGGTCTCCTTTTTGCAGGCTGCATGTTCGTAGTTCCCGTTGTTTTTGATGTCTGTCTCCAGTGGCTAAGGTTGGTTCAGTGGGTTGTCTAGGCTTCCTGGTGGAGGGGACTAGTGCCTGTGTTGTGGTGGATGAGGCTGGATCTTGTCTTTCTAGTTGCCAGGTCCATGTCTGGTGGTGTGTTTTGGGGTGTCTGTGGACTTATTATGATTTTAGGCATCCTCTCTGCTAAAGGGTGGGGTTGTGTTCCTGTTTTGCTAGTTGTTTGGCATAGGTTGTCCAGCACTGTAGCTTACTGGTCGTTGAGTGAAGCTGGGTGCTGGTGTTAAGATGGAGGTCTCTGGGAGAGTTTCGCTGTTTGATAGTATTTGGAGCTGGGAGGTCTCTTGTTGACCAGTGTCCTGAAGTTGGCTCTCCCACCTCAGAGGTAGAGCCCTGACTCCTGGCTGGAGCACAAAGAGCCTTTCTTCCACACAGCTTAGAATAAAAGGGAGAAAAAGTAGAGAGAATTATTAGAAGTAGGAAGAAAGAAAGAAAGAAAGAAAGAAAGAAAGAAAGAAAGAAAGCAGGGAAGGAAGGAAGGAAGAAAGAAAGAAAGAAAGAAGAAAAGAAGGAAAGAATGCAAGAAGGAAAGAAAGGAGGGAGGGATGGAGGGAGGGAGGAAGGATGGAAGGAAGGAAGGAGGGAAGGAAGGAAAAAAAGACAGAAAGAAAGAAGATACAGTAAAATAAAATAAAGTATAATAAAGTTATTGAGTTAAAAAATAATTATTTAGGGAAAAAAAAAGGACGGATAGAACCTTAGGACAAATGGTGGAAGCAAAGCTATACAGACAAAATCTTACACAGTAGCATACAGATACACCCTCACAAAAAGAGGTAAAGGGGAAAAAATCATAAATCTTGGTGTCAAAGGCCACCTCCTCAATTTGGGATGATTCGTTGTCTAAAGGAGGGAAGGAAGGAAGGAAGGAAGGAAGGAAGGAAGGAAGGAAAGGAAGAAAGAAAGAAAAGAAAAGAAAGAAAGAAGGTAAAGTATAATAAAATTATTAAAATTAATTATTAAGAAAAAAATTTTTTAAAAAATGGACAGATAGAACCCTAGGACAAATGGTGGACGCAAAGCTATACAGACAAGATCTCACACAGAAGCATACACATACACACTCACAAAAAGGAGAAAAGGGGAAAAAATCATAGATCTTGCTCTCGAAGTCCACCTCCTCGATTGGGGATGATTCGTTGTCTATTCATGTAGTCCACAGATGCAGGGTACATCAAGTTGATTATGGAGCTTTAATCCGCTGCTTCTGAGGCTGCTGGGAGAGATTTCCCTTTCTCTTCTTTGTTCTCACAGCTCCCACGGGCTCAGCTTTGGATTTGGCCCCGCCTCTGCGTGTAGGTCGCTGGAGGGCGTCTGTTTTTTCTCAGACAGGACGGGGTTAAAGGAGCCGCTGATTCGGGGGCTTTGGCGCGCTCAGGCCGGGGGGAGGGAGGGGCACGGCGTGCGGGGCGGGCCTGCGGCGGCAGAGGCCGGCGTGACGTTGCACCAGCCTGAGGCCCGCCGTGCGTTCTCCCGGGGAAGTTGTCCGTGGATCCCGGGAACCTGGCAGTGGCGGGCTGCACAGGCTCCCCGGAAGAGAGGTGTGGATAGTGACCTGTGCTCGCACACAGGCTTCTTGGTGGCGACAGCAGCAGCTTTAGTGTCTCATGCCCGTCTCTGGGGTCCGTGCTTTTAGCCGCGGCTCGCGCCCGTCTCTGGAGCTCCTTTAAGCAGTGCTCTTAATCCCCTCTCCTCGCGCACCAGGAAACAAAGAGGTAAGAAAAAGTCTCTTGCCTCTTCGGCAGCTCCAGACTTTTCCCGGACTCCCTCCTGGCTAGCTGTGGCGCACTAGCCCCTTCAGGCTGTGTTCACGCCGCCAGCCCTCTCCCTGCACTCCGACCGAAGCCCGAGCCTCAGCTCCCAGCCCCGCCCGCCCTGGCAGGTGAGCAGACAAGCCTCTCGGCCTGGTGAGTGCTGGTCGGCGCCAATCCTCTGTGCGGGAATCTCTCCGCTTTGCCCTGCGCACCCGTTGCTGTGCACTCCTTCGCGGCTTTGAAGCTTCCCCGCTCCGCCACCCGCAGTCTCCGCCCGCGAAGGGGCTTCCTAGTGTGTGGAAAGCTTTCCTCCTTCACAGCTCCCTCCCACTGGTGCAGGTGCCGTCCCTATTCTTTTGTCTCTGTTTTTTCTTTTGCCCTACCCAGGTACTTGGGGAGTTTCTTGCCTTTTGGAAGGTCTGAGGTCTTCTGCCAGCATTAAGTAGATGTTCTGTAAGAGTTGTTCCACGTGTAGATGTATTTCTGGTGTATCTGTGGGCAGGAAGGTGATCTCCGCGTCTTACTCTTCCGCCATCTTCCCAGCACCCTAGCATGTGATATATTTAAAAGGGACCAAACCAAAAATCAGGAATTTTGAGTTGTAATTCCAGCTGTACCATTCACTGAGTGAGAGGCTTTAATAAATCACTTAACCTCCTTAGACCTTCAACTGCTTAACTCTGAAAAGAGCAGTTTGGAGTAGATTAATATATATGCTTATTTTTAGCTTGAAAATTCTGCAATATCTGAACATATAGTCTTGATTTTAAATTTCAGACACAAGGTGGCACTATTAGCAGTGATTTTCATTTAATCCACAGATAAAACCAGGGCAATTTTAAGATGTGTATATCAAAAAAAAAATCGAAATACATCCACACACACACATACCCTCACACACACACATGCTGTCTTTGGTTGATTACCATAACGTAACATCTGGATGAAAGCTGAACAATTCAGTCAACCAACTGCTCGATACTAAGGTGATTGATTGATTTTTTTTTCATTTTCATGAGAATATTTCAGTGTTGGGTAGGCAGTAAAGACATATTTGCAGAAATGTGTGCAAGATGAAGATTGATAATGCTATGATTTCAGTATAACTAGGAAATCTTGAACAAGATATATCAATTTTATAGGATGAGAGGGAAGGTGTTGAAACGTGGGCAAATTGCATAACTAAGAGTTTGCTATTAAATTTAAAAGAATACTTGCTAGGATGCAATTTTCAAATAACAGTAAAGACACACGTTTTAGAAAATTGAAAAGGTGTAGCGCACACAGAGATGAGAATTTAAATTCTAATCGAAACCATTTTTTTCTGAGAATTTCCAAACTCTTGCTGCCACTTCCCAAAAAACTCTCCACATGTTTTGAGGACCAAGCAACATTTTGTGGCTAAACCAATATCGTGATTTAATAGAATATTCTAGTAATAAACACATTTTTCCCTGAAAGCTGAATTTGTCCCTTCCTTGTTTGTTATGATGGTTTTCAAATTAATTCTTTCATGGTAAGTTCAAATGCAGTTTCTCCTTTTTAGTGTTTTCCCAATCCAGGTAGAATTAGTCTCCTCTTAATAATTTATAAAATTCTTAGAGTCAAAAAATACTGGAGATCTTTGCAATCCCCTAGACCACTCCTTTCATTTTACTGATGAGAAAACTGAACTCCAGAGAGAAAGCAGGAGGGCAAGAAGCACCACATCTGATCTATGATAAAGGCAGAAATATGGTTCTAGTGTTCTTTCTATCGGGTGCTGTTGTATGTCTCAGATGATAGACAGCCCTTTCTATCTAGAGTACAAATCTTATCTACCTTCCCAAACTATAAATTCCTTTTAGAAAAAAAAGTCTATTTTATTTCTCTCACACTGTCTAGCATAATATCTGGTAATATGGAGATGCTGAAGGCATACATTTGAATAAATAAGTGATTAAATCTAATGAACAATTATAATAAACTAACATTCACTTCTTCCATATTTATTTGTGCCCACTGTAAATCTTCACTCCAGATAATTACATATTATAATGTCTTTTCATACCTCTACAAAACCATCTGTAGTGAGAAGTGAGAACTTTTAAAACTTGTTTTATTGTAAGCTACTCTGAAGTTGGTTGTAATCATAAGTTCTTTCCTATTACTCAGTGGATATCACTCAACTGATCTCAATTTAAATTGTTGCAGCTGAACAAGTAATGAATCTATGGCTCACACCATCCTTGGTTCAACAGACATTGGCTCAACGATTCTGAGAAAAGACTGTACCGTTTTTGAGTTATGTGACTTCAGTCAGTGGTCTAATCTCCTTCAGTCTCAATTTCTTACCCTGTAGCAGGGATAGGATAATTATGATCATTTCTGCACAGAGCTGTTTTCCCGAGTAAGTACACAAGTCCCAGGAACATGTGAGTCTGGCACATATGTTATTTGGAAAAAGTTGTAATTCTCTCATTATATTGGAGAAGACACAGGGGATAAATAAGTATACAAGAATAACTAAGATGAAGTTGCCCTGTTTTCCCAAGTGTTGGTCTAGTGTCGATAATAAGCAAATGCATATGTGATGGCCTCACTGATCTTTGGAAGCAAAGTAGGGACACATAAATTGTAATGACCCATATAATTCTAGGTCTCACTCCAACCTATGAATGTAGAACTTTTTCAAAACTAAAGTTTTACCCAAGTATTCGCAGGTATTCTGGGAAGAAGTTTCATGTATGCTCATACATAACCCTCTCATGTTCTTCTGCCCCTCTCTTCTGTGGTATTCTACTTCTGAAGGTCTGTGGGAAGGAGGTTTCAGATGCCCAGGCTAACCTTCCACTGCCCTTGGCTACCAATGTCCAGTACGTCGGGGCAGGTGTCTATGCCACAGTCAGTGCTGTCCCTTACTGCTTCTCCAGGGCAGAACCCAGTGCTTGGCATGAAGCCGGCGCTTAAAAACATTTATGCAGAGAATGAATAAGAGATACCAAAGGCTTTCCTGGAAATCTGAACATACTGGAGCCACATTGTGGTCAGTGCAGGACGGAGGTTGGCTCTGTTCTCCCTTCACTGTCTCACTTTCAAAACTCTGGCTGGCTTTTGCTACCATGTCAGGGAGAGAGCCCCTTGTGAAAACAGCACCCTCAGCTTCTGCAGGCAAATCTTTTTTCAAAAAGACTGAAGGCAAATATCCTATTCCTTTCAGTGGGCTTTAGGCCAATGTCTGAGAAAAGCATTGCTATTCTTTCCTTTCACCTTCCATTCTGGAACTGCTGCTTTCTCTCTCCCAACACCACTGGAATTCTCTGTATGTAGAGAAAAAAGAGAGAATTTAGTCATATTGCTCTTACTAGTTTAGTAGATATGCCTAGACATATCTAATTTCCTAACTAAATTCAAATGTTCACTGTTTATTCAGATAGATATTTCAAAAGGGAAATCAAAATTTTAAATACATTTAGAAATGAACAGAAATAAGAAAAGTTTATAAAATTATGGAATACAACAATAACTGTACTCAGAGTAAAATGTATAGTTTTATGTGCCTTTTTATATGCTTTAATAAAATTATTACAAACTAAAATTCAACTTGAGAAACTAGGAAACAAACAAAATAAACTAAGAAAGAAAGGGAAAAGTGTTAATAAAGGTAAAAAATTAATATATTTAAAACTAAAATGAAAAGAATGATAAAAGTAAAATATATTTCTATTTAAAAAAACAGAAAAATAAAGACGCCCTCAGTAAGTCAGACATAGAAAATTTTAAAAAGCAAAAATATACAATATTAGGAATAAAAATTGTGATATATAACTATAGATACAAGTGAGATTAAACAAAATTATAAGAGAATTTTATTTCTATAAATATGCAAATAAATTTGAAGTATATAAAATGGATGATTCTCTAGCAAAACATAAATTATTAAAATTGGCCCAAAACGCAGTAAGGTAGATAGCTAGTGGGAAGCAGCCGCATGGCACAGGGATATTGGCTCGGTGCTTTGTGACAGCCTGGAGGGGTGGGATGGGGAGGGTGGGAGGGAGGGAGACGCAACAGGGAAGACATATGGGAACATATGTTTATGTGTGACTGATTCGCTTTGTTATAAAGCAGAAACTAACACACCATTGTAAAGCAATTATACCCTAATAAAGATGTTAAAAAAAAAAAAAATTGGCCCAATTACATAAAACATAAATATCAAGAGTGTTATATTTTAAAAATACAGGGCTGTAAAAGTAGTTTTAAAAAATCCACAAGGCTATTTTTAACTTTAAAGTGGAGATGCCTATTTTACTGTGACAGCACATAGTGGTCATCAGCAACACATTTAGATGTAGGTATATTAATAAGCAAATTTAAACATAAAACACTTTTCTGTGGCCAAACACCATACATAAAGTTAAGGGACAATGACATGCTATGGAGAAAATGGAGCACATATAATAGACATAGGACTTTACCACATGTATTTTCTACAAATAAATTTTTTAGAAAGGTAAACAGCCAAAGAGAAAACTGGATAGCATATATGAACCAGTAATTCAAAAAAGGAAAAATAAAATGAAATACACATGACATGAAAAGATTCTTAAACTCATAAAATTCAGGGAAATACATGCATATTTTGTCCATAAAATTTAAAATGTTGATAATATCAGTGTTGACAGGGATCTGGGAAAAGATCATTATCAGATGGTATTAGTGAAAAGTATAGATTGGTAAGAATATTTTGGAGGATACTTCGAAGCCTCGATTGAAATTTGAAACGTCATCCCCATTGTTAGGAATTTACCACAATGATATTTTGGGCTTAAAAATATATACTGGTAAGAGAGTCATTGCAGCATTATGGTAATGTTGAAAACAGTGGGAAACTTAAATGCCAATCAATTGACAAATGGCAATGGGTGCATGTATATGCACTAAACTCAAAAGATATATATTATGTTTTGTCATGAAAAAAATCAAGGTGGTATATGACAAAATTCCCTTTAAAAGTATATACATATGTGTGTGAAATTTTGTCTATATAACACATAGGCTAATATATGTGTAAATCATCAAAGCTGCAAGTTTATGTATCAAACTGCTAACAATAATTATTTCTGAAGGTTGTGATAGGAGAGATGGGTAGAGGGGGGCGGATTTTTCACTTTGGACTTTATATATTTCCAAAAAAAGTGATGGAATAGCACGTGGTTTTTAAAATACTTCTCTCTCGTGATTTTCTACAGTTTTCAAATTAGATGAAATATTTTCAAAACAAGTCATGGAGCTTAAGTGTTATAATAAGGAGATGAGACCCAAGCTGTGAGGGTCAGTTAGAGGAGATGCAATGAATACAGTCTGTTCCAGGGAGAAGTATGTCTTCAAGTAGAACTCTGGATATTGTGTTTCTTATGAGGCAATACAAGTCTCCTCCTTTAAATATTGTCCTGGTAGGGCTTAAGCTTCATTTGGAAGCTTCACCTCTTTTAAGGTTCATTTCCCTATTGTCCAATTCACCTCTGTGTCATTCCCACATGTAAACTTTGTTGCCTTTGTATGATGCATGAGGAGACCTTGTCTAATATGTTGTCTTTCACACTGTGAGTTGTGACATATTCCTGGGTTGTAGAATCAGTGTAGTGGGTCTTGTCCAGCATGTCTTAGAAAATAAAACTAGGATGGAACAGAGAGTATCATGTATAATAAGATGCCTTATTATTTCATGGAACCTTGGCTTTAGGTGTGTGTATATGTGTGGTAGATTGAGATGTAAAATGTATTTCTCATTGTGAGTCAATGGCAAAATGCTTAAAAGCCACTGGTCTAAACACAAGTCTAGAAATAACCAATAGTATCATCTTGTGGAGCCTCTGCAGCTCCTGTGATCTGTCAGTTTCTTTGAGAGATGTCCAAGTCAGGACTTCATGCCAGCAAATAGCGAATTTCATTATTTAGATTTCTACCATTATAGCTAAGTGATTTCAGATATTGAAGGCTTTCCTTCTTTTTTCCATCTTGTGATGACTACTTTAAAACTGCATAGATTTTTTGAAAGGACTTACACTTTGATGTTGTGCCTGTCAAAATAAGGTACATGACAGTGTGTTAGGTAGTCCTCAAAACCACGGAAAAAACAAATTTTAAGTAAAACAAGCATAGTCACATTATGAAAGACTACAAAGGTCATATGGATTTGTAAGATAATATACAAGACTTCAAAGTTCTTTCTCTCCTGCAGTAATCACTGTGGGTGATCTGCCCTGAAATCCCAAGGGCACCCATTCAACTCTCCTGTCCTCAAGAACACTTCAGTGGAAAAGCCTGCTGTAAGCCACTGTGAGCCAGACTCATAATTAGCAAGTGACACCACTGCAGAAATTCATCGACACTTAATTGAGAAAGGAAAGAGGTCATGGAATAAGAGTTGTGAAGGTAGTAACTTCTGGCTACACTGGGCAATTTTGTTTTCAAGGAACAGAGATTCACTCAGATCATCTCAATTACTAGAGATTTATTATAGAGATAAACAGAATTAACAATAAAAATAATAACAACAGCTACAGGAATATCATGGGGAAACAAGAATAGCCTTGTACCTTAAAATGGAGCCTCACTGCCACTTAAACTGTCATTTTGGATCCAGGAAGCAAGTGATCAGGTATTTATTGTGGCCTCTGCAGAAAAGGTGACAAAGTTCTGTGTCTCTGCTTCTCTGAGCTGCCAACCAACTACCTGATCTCAGGTTGTATTTTTTTGGTTTGTGCTTTGTTGTGTCTTCTTTACCAAGTGTATATCATAGTATCTACTGTTTCTGTCTCTGCTGCCTGCCTATTTCTAACAATGACTGACTTTCTGCCTGCTCAGTTCATATTCCCAGAGAGAATTTCTGAGTGGTCTAGCTAATAAGGATACTTCCTGCCACCAGCTGAGCATGTACACACTCTGGAGCCAGATAGCCTGTTTCAAAGCCCAGCTTTACTGAGTACTGGACATTTGACCTTGGGCAACTGATTTAAATTTCTGTTCCTCAGCTTCCTTACCTATATAATGGTGTCTATCCCATAGAATGGTTGAAGAGTCAATGTGTGATAAGTACTTTTAGCTCCCATTAAGTACTGGTACTCAAGTAGAGCTTTTGCAGCAATGTTTCTCAGTTCTTGAGATAACCTATAGGAATGGCCAGTATGCTGGGGCCACAATATACAGACATGATTTCCTAACTTCATATAAATAAGTATCTACTGTACGCCAAGCCCAGCAATGATGCTTTCATGCTTGTAGGGAAACACAATGAAGAAAAGCGGGGGGGGGGGGGACATGGGTACTTGAGCAATGGCAGTGATAGGATCTCATTGAGGGTATAGCACTTGAGCTGTGACGCAAGTGACAGAGGAACTTGTATCAGACAGTTCTCTCTGCCAAGTTTTGTTCATCTCTCCGGTTGGCCTTCTTAGACAAGTCTAAGATCATCCTACCCTAGCTCTCTCTTGTGTGCCTAAGGCTGCTTCATGGAAACTCGCATTCTTTGCACTGATGTGGCCCAGGCCAACCACAGTGCAGCACAACTCTTCTGTGCTTTACTGCCGAAGCAGCAAGCCAGACCACCCCTTGCTGTGTCATGATTCACCCAGAAGTCAGATGCCGGTGATATGTACACTACACTCCCAAAGGCCTCCACAGTTGTCATTTTGCTTGTTTGTTTTGAATGTGTTATAGTAGAGGAAAGATGGATGGCTAGATTTTCACAAGCCCTGCCAATTAGTAGGGATTCACGTTTTTCTTTCCCATTAATAACAGCTGTTGATTACTATTTTAAACAGCACAGTGAGCCTCACTAGCAAATTCATAAATACATCTGTCTCCAATCTTTAAAATTAAGAGCCACAAAACTGACTTGGCAAAGTAGAGGGGTCTGTTTCACTACTTGTTAATCCTTTCAGCCATAAATTGGTATGAATCAATTCTATATAGTATTACCTATGAAGGTGAAGGAAATAAAAACAGGGGAACCAAGAAGAGGACTAATATTGAGGGACTTCTATGTAATTTTTTTATATGTATTATCAGCTCTAATTCTCAAAACTATTCAATGAGATGCATATTATTACCCCCACTTTTACAGAGGAAGATAGAGGTATTTATACATGGAGATATACAACTATAAGATGGTCAGATATGCTTTCCCCTCTATGAAGAAGTAAGGACAAGTCTTGCTAATCGGATAACTGATCACATTATAACTCCTTTCAAGGCAAACAAGAGTCTGTTCTTGGTAGCGTAGGTGGAAGGAGGGCACATTCCTTTGTATGCTTGTCTTTTCCCTTTCATCTTTTAATTTAATTTTTTTAAACCAATCCTTCAACTTGGAAAGAAAAAAATTTCCCTTCCTGTTGAAATAAATAACAAATCCGGGGTTTTAGCTACCTGATGTTCTTTGAAATGTCAATTTCAAGGGAGAAAATTAGTGTTGGAGAGCCTGGGACTAAATTTCAACTGTGCCTTTCTAAATTGTGCATGCAAATGGACAATTAGACCTGCGATGGGTAATTGCATGCCTAAGTGAACCCTTCCACAAATAGTTTAGAAGCTGATTTTGAAGGTTGAATTTGTAGCAGTCCTTATAAATTTCCTCTCCTGCTGGAAAAACCTATGGAAGCTCATCCTTAACTATAATAAGGGAACACCTCTCTATTCCAGACACTTCCCAGCAAAAAAAAAAAAAAAAAAAAAAGTCATTTGAGGAGGTGAGAATAGAGTCATTAGTATTAGTAAGCCATTTATCCATCCAGAAATAATACTGTTAGTATTTTATCCTTATCTTTCTCAACTTATTAATATATTCCTAAAATAGTCATATATTTAATACTGTAATATACTTTTTCACATTTAATAATGTATTCTATAATGCCTATTCTTCCATAATCTTTTTATCACCTTCATGTTTTTCCATTTTAACATATCACAATGTATGGAACTGGCATTCAAGTATTTCATGTTAGGTTATTTCTTAACTTGCTGTATTATAAAATACATTATTATAAAAATGCAGTGGTAAACATTAAGGCCCATTGTTTTTTACGTAATTCACTAATTATTTCTTCAAATCACTTCCCCCTCATGCAATTCTGAATAGTATCATTCTTTTTGACTCTTGTCATAATAGGTGGAAACTAACTCTTTTTTCCTTATTGTTTTCACTCATATTTTATTTTTATTATTATTATTTTTTTTGCCTGTTGAATGGAATGGGGATTTAATAAATTGCACTACTGAAAAAAATAAAGCAGTAAGTCTCATCACAGCTAATATCCTTATACAATCTAGTTGTGAAATGAATGTTTATAATGCTTCAAACAGTTTAGACCTGAAGTTTGATACCACACCTTCATTATTTGTACATTCCTCAGTAAGATTATCTACAGTATTAGCAACCATTCAAAGAACAAACCATTGAGTAAAACCACATTGATTTAAGGCTCAATCAAGTAATATGGAGCCCCAAACTAAATGGTTAAATGTATGAACTACTTGTACTGACATCTATTACTTGATTCTCTCATGACTATTAAGTTGGTTCTTAGCAAATAAACCCTTTAAAGGCAAAATTCACCTCATTTGAGTTTGACCCAGAAGTTCAACAACAATCACGAAGTCCACAGTCTTATTGGCAAAACTGATCTACAGTGTCTCTAAGTCACTATGCTCAAGGTTAAGAGCGATGCCTATTCCATCTTTACATTTACTGGAATTTTACATGTTCAGTCCATGATTTTAAATCTCTAGGTTTTCATTCCTTCAAACTGTCTGAAGACACAGTGTGCCACAGACTTAAGACTTCTGTTTCTCCCTCTATTTTCTTCAAACAGAAACACTTCTCAAGTGTCTACATGTCCCAGAAGGGGAATTTTTCGGAGGTGGCCCCTTCTTCGGAATAGTCCGACGCCATCAGGCCTCTGAAGCAAGGGGAGGGGGAAGAGAAAAAAGCTGAAACACAAGGTTCATCTGGTAAGTTTTACATTAACCATTACAAGCTGGATAGTATAAGAATGTGGCTTTTTGGCTCAAAAAGTCTCAGTCTTGGTGTGGAAACGAGTACTTGGCTGTCCCACCACAGCTTTCCTGTAGTGGGACTGTCAGGGGAGTCTTGACTGGGGAGTATGATTTGTTTAGCTATCAGGCGTAAACTTCCAGGCCCTCAGTTCATTTTGGGCTTGTTCCAGTTTGCCTTGAATCTGTTCCAGTTCACCTTTCATTTTTAGGAAAAACAAGTTGATCGCTGGGTCTACCATTGTTGATCTCAGTTGGGCAACGCTAGGCTCTGGACTTGCTTGAGGTACTGGATTTGAGAAGTACACTGTTGCAGCTCTTGCTCCTTGGTTGCTAGTTGCATTACAAGAGTGTTTTCCCTGCGTGCAGACTCTTGCTGTTGCTGCTTTCGTTTTTCTTCAGATTCCCTTAAGCCAGTTACATCATTATTGTTAAGATCTGCGTACCTGCCCTCCAGAGCTTGCACATGTGCTTCATATTGTTTCCACCTGAGAATTAATTCATCTCGTGCCATACTTTGGAGTCTGTTTCACTCAGTCGAACCTTTTTAGGAAGAGGTTCCTCGTTGGTCATCTTGAATCCTCTCCTGACGGAGGCCGCGCCGGCGCCGCCCAGTCACATAGGCTGACCCCGCGCTACCCGCTCGCTGCCCGGGCCTCCCGACCCCGCTGCCGCCGGCCCCCGCGCTCCTCCTCCCGCCACAGCCCCGCCTCTCCCCTTTATTTGCAGGTCTCGCGGCCACAAAATGGCACTGAGGGAGGATCATTCATATTTTAGGTTGTGGTCAACGGCTTGCAAAGGCCAGTCTTTCTTCCCCAGCTCAACACTTATATGAATGATCTTCCTGTCCTTTAAAGGGCGCTTTCCCTCTTTTTTTCCAGCAAGATCCATTAACTCCCTGTAAAATTACTATGCCATGGAACACAGTAGAAAATACTAATCTTCCTCATTCTCTGCCAAGTAAAGCAGTGTGATGTAACATACATTCAATAATTTATTTAATTATGTATGCTTTCTTTCATATCTACTTAAATCACAAAACATGAATTAAATTTCCTTGGAGATTCAGGAAAAATCAAGAAGTAGTAGTCTTTGAATAAGGTATCTTTCTAACTTCGTACCTTCCTTTCTCCCTTCCTCCCTCCCTCCCTCCCTCCCTCCCTCCCTCCCTCCCTCCCTCCCTTCCTCCCTTCCTTCCTTCCTTCTTTCCTTCCATCCATATCCTTCATTATAGATATTCATATATCCTCTCAAGCAGGATACATGCTTCAATATACTCAGTGAAATAACTACACATGTTTAGTTTATAGCAGTTTTAATGTCAGTGATGAAAATTGTAATAGTAATTTAATTTCACAAAGAGCTGTGGTCATAGGCTAGATGATATGAGTGTCACAGGAAGGTCTCTTGATACACATGGGCTTAAAAAAATATGGCTGCAAAGAGTTAATATCCCACATGTTTAGAAACAAGACTAATCTATCCACTTTGAAAGATATTTAACCTGGCTGAACTGTATTAGCATATGAAAAAATTAAAATTGAAAAAAATTTAAGACAACAGTCTTAACACTGGATAAACACAACTATTTTATGAGAATTCCAGGGAAAAAGAAATGGCCTATTATGATCATTTTGGTGGAAGCAGCAGGAATCAAAGCTCATCAACTATGGAATTTTAAATCAAAATGATTGTTTCATGATACGATAACCCTGTCCATATATATTAATGTTTTATAGACCACCAGAGGATTATGTGCTTTGAAAAGCTATATTGATAGTGAATTAATTTACCTCAGTGATGGAAAATTAATGATTATTGGCAAGACACTCCTTAAATTGAGTTATCCTATTACATAAAATACTATATAAATGTTTTGTCAGGTTGTTGGGTGGCTTATTTGTTTTGTTTTGATTTTTAACCTTTCAAGAGTTTTACATTTACCATAGGAATATCTCATTTAACTAATGGCATATAAATATATACCTTAAAAACTAACTGCTACTGATTTTGAACAAATATATTTGAAAATTGTACCTCTCATATTGTTGTATAAAATTCATTTCATTCTTCATGCCATTATTTATTTTTTATTTTTTACAATCACTTCTAATGAGCATTTTCTATGCAGAGGAGAAGTATGTTACAAAGTATACCATGTTCTTTAAATATAAGTAATAAGTATCCCATATCAGTCTCTCTTTCTGAATTACCACTCTCGAGCTATACCAGAATTCTTTCAATTCTTAACTTGTGCCAAGTTCACTTACACTTCAGGAACTTTTACCCACCCTTCCTTCTGCCACCATTCTTTACTAAATTATTTTTTTAATTCATTATTTTTCCAGAAGACCTTGATGTCCTAGTCTAAGTTTGGTTTTCCACTTGTGAACTTCCATAAGTGCTGTATCTTCTGTACTATACAATTTAGCATTCTGTATTACTCGCTGCTCAACTGTGAGATTCCTGAAAACAAGGGTATTATCTCTCGTTTGTCCTTGCATCTTCAGTCTCAAGAAGTGTCTGGCAGAAAGAAAGGAATAAATAAATATTTAATGGATAGTCAGATTGATGAATGGATGGATAGGTGAAACAGTTATATGAGAAAACAGGGCACATTTGGGAATTCTTAGGGAGCAGTGAAAAAAATGTTGTAAGCACAGTCGATTCTCATCATTTGCAGTGTTTTTGTTTTGAGAAGTTGCCGCCACACTGAATTAGTGAATACAGAATCATTGCTCCTAGGAGAGACATAAGGATAGGTTCCTATGAGCATCTGGTCACCACATTTTTGTTCACTGATCAATATGTAACTTTATATTATGTGTGTCTCTGTTTAAAGACCTTATTAAGCGTATATTGTTGATTTATTAACATCAAGCTCATGGCTAACAACACTATAACTAATGCCTGAGTGAAACTTACCTACAACATGTATTTTCTCCATAAGGCACATAACAGCCTTCTTGCACTTAGGAGCACTAAAGAACACTTCAGCACTATGCTTGGGAGCCATTTTAAACAGCAAAATCACCAAAAAAAGCACAACAATGCAAAAAATGTGACACTAAATAGCCTGCAAAATAATCACTTTTTTCCAATATGAGAGCTGAAACAGGAAAGTAAAGGATTGCCTTATTCCACCTTGGCTGGCAACATGTGCGTCAGGCAATGCAATTTTTTTGTTGCCCTGCATACGTGCATGTCCCTGAATGCCTGTGAAAGTGCTATGAGTATTGGTTTTGAAGTTACAAATTAATTTGAAAATGTGGAATATGCAAATAATGAAGCTTGACTGTGTTTGGTGCTAGTGAAAAAATATGGCTTCTGTTATCCAAGAAGATGGGAAACAATCAAATAACTATAAGACAAAGCAAACATAAAGATGCACAAAGAAAGTGTTCAAGGAGTTTGGAATAAGTGGGCATAACTGTAATCAGATGAGACTTCATAGTGAAAGTGGCCTTTAATCTATACATAGAAGGATAAGTAGAATTTTAAAAGAAGGATATAAAGTAAAGAAAAATCTGGACGAAAAGACATGGCTTTGGGAAATGAATGAATGTTCGATAATGCTTAGAAAACCCAGTTAAAAAAATGATTGTAATAGGCCATCAGGTGGATAGACTAAACCAATAATAGTAAGTGTAAAAAATGCTAAGATAGAGATGAAAGTAAAATAGCAACAGAATAAGCTAATGAAATGGATCTAGGAATGTTATCCACGATTGTATCAGTTTTCTACTGCTGCACAACAAATTACCACAGATTGAGCAATTTAAAAACAGCATACATTTATTATCCCACAGTTTCCATGGGTCAGGAGCCCAGGCAGAGATTGAGGCTGAGTCCTTGGGCCAGGATCTCACAAGGCTGCAAACAAGGTTTGGCTGGGTTGCATTCCTCTCTGGAGCTCAGAGTTCCCTTCCAAGATCATGTGGCTGTTGGCAACTTTAGCTGCTTGAGTTTGTAGGACTGAGGACCCCATTTTCTTGCTTGCTGTCAGGCTGGGGCTGCGCTCAGTCCCAACATCCGGGCCCCACACCTCAAGGGAAGCTCACTTCTTCAAGTCAAACAGGACGATCTCTCTTGTTCTAAATTTATCCCTTCATATAAGGCCTAAATTCTCTATTACACAGTTCACCTGGTTAGGTCAGGCCCACCCAGGATAATCTCCTTTTGATGAACTCAAATGACTGTAATTACATCTGCAAAATCCCTTCACTTTTGCCATATAATGTAACCTAATCACAAAAGAGACATCCCATCATAATCACAAGTCCCATCCACACTCAGGGGAAGAGAATTATATAGGGTACAGGACTCCTGGGGGCAAACTTATAATGCTGCCAAGCATAAGGGTACATTGAGTTCATGCATGTATGATCCCTCCTCCATTTTTTTAAATTACAATTACTAGTCAATCACAACTTGCCCAGATCTAGCAGTTCCATTTTTTTTTTTTTTTTTTTTTTTTTGCGGTACGTGGGCCTCCCACTGTTGTGGCCTCTCCCGTTGCGGAGCACAGGCTCCGGACGTGCAGGCTCAGCGGCCATGGCTCACGGGCCCAGCCGCTCCGCGGCATGTGGGATCTTCCCGGACCGGGGCACGAACCCACGTCCCCTGCATCGGCAGGCGGACTCTCAACCACTGCGCCACCAGGGAAGCCGTAGCAGTTCCATCTTTGAACTTACTAAAACAGGGGAATCCCAAAGAAGAAACTTTGTGTCCCTGGGTTCAAACTTGGTTGAAGCTCAGTTTGGGATCTCAGTTAGGACCAAAGTGATCTGCGTAAGAAAGAGAGAGAAGGCCCTAAGGAGAGGTCCAAGGGCAGGGAGGGGAAGAAAACATTTCTGCAGTGCTGTGAGCAGGGGCAAGATCGAGAGGTATGCCCAGAGACAGAGAGAAAGGGAACACGTGAGACAGCCATGGAGGATGAGAAGCTTTGGAAGAGTTGGCATGTTGAAAGGAGATTTTCAAAGCTGCTTGGATTTTGTGTTTCAAAAAGTAGCTACTCCTAGGGCTTCCCTGGTGGCGCAATGGTTGAGAGTCCGCCTGCCGATGCAGGGGACACGGGTTCGTGCCCCGGTCCAGGAAGATCCCACATGCCGCGGAGCGGCTGGGCCCGTGAGCCATGGCCGCTGAGCCTGCGCGTCCGGGGCCTGTGCTCCGCAACGGGAGAGGCCACAACAGTGAGAGGCCCACGTACCGCAAAAAAAAAAAAAAAAAAAAAAAAAAAAGCAGTTACTCCTGCTTCTCTGCCTCCCAGTGCCTTCAGTAAAATTTTGCTCTGTTTGTCCTTGTTTTAGAATTGGACTAATGTACAGGATTTATTTGTTGTTATTTTGCTTTGATTTTTGAGAAAATGTCTAAAATTTGCTAAAAGTTTGACACTGTAAAAGATATATTATGACAAGCTATGAGGCTGTACACTATGTATAAAATAGATAACTAATAAGAACCTGCTGTATAGCACAGGAAACTCTACTTCATCTCACTGTACAGTAGAAACTAACACAACATTGTAAAACAGCTATACCCCAGTTAAAAAAAAAGAAGAAAAAGAGGTTGTTGGATACCCCGTGCTCTCTCTCTCTCTCTCTCTCTCTCTCTCTCACTTTCTCTCATCTTCCTCTTCTTGCTGCCCAGGAACCACTCCTTCAGGCTTTCTTTCTCTTTTTAATGTATATCTATATCTGATTAGGATAGTTCTCCCAGCTAAGATCTTCCAATGGTTTCTTACAGCACATAGAATGAAATCCAAACTCTTGCCTTGGATTAGAAACACCTGGATTCTGAAGAGTGGTATTTGGCCCCCAATTTGACATTATCTGGTACTATCCTCCCTTCTCTGTTCACTCTGCTCGACCTCTCCCTGTTTCTTGAACATGCCAAACTTATTCCTGCTCTATCAGCTCCATACTAGTTTCGTCTGCATGGCTAACTTCATCATGTAGTTCAGATCACAGATTAAATATGATCTCCCCAGAGAGGCCTTTCTTAAAATCCCTATCTAACAGAGCCAACTTTCTATTAAAGCATTCTATTTTAATCGTCTAACTAGAACTTATCACCATCCAATATTGTCTTATTTATTTGTTTATTATCTGTCTTCTGTCCTCTCACTCCTGCCCTGGGACAGGCCATGGGGTCTGCAAGGTCAGGCCGTGTCTCCACTGATATCCAGTCTATCGCCAGTAATTAGAATGTGCCTGACACATAGCAGATGCTTTATAATTACTTGTTACTAAATGAATTCATAAGAGATTAGAATGTATTGGGGGTTATCTGTCAACATTTAACACAGTGCATTCGGGAAATAATTAGAGAAAGTTGAGTCCAGTTGACACTTGGTAAAGAGAAAATAGCACTGGGCTGATCTTTGAGATATGGGGCTTTTAATCTTGTGTCTGCCACTAACTTGCTGTTTGATCTTGGACAAGGACAAGGGAGGCCTTTCAGAATTGGAGTAAAAAAGGCAAGAATACTTATGGAAATTTCTGTATACCAAATCTGTTATATATTAGTAACACACTTTTATGGATGAGGAAACTGAGGCTTTGTGAGATGAAATAATCTATGATCAGTATGTGGTAGAGCTAGGATTTGAAATCACCTGTGTTTGGAGTAAGTTCTCTTCCAGCTCTGATATTCGGGAATCTTGAAACTCCATTCTTTTCTACTTGCTCTATAGGATGACTTCCTCCTAATCAAGCGTCTATCATTTCTTTTTTATCCTGAACAGCTTTTCTAATTTGTAGAATAGAGGAAATAAAAATGCACACTGAGTGGAGACTGCATACAAGGGCTTTGGGGCTGCATGCTCATTTTAACTAGTTTTTGTGTTTTTTTTAAGAACTAAAAAAAGAGTAACAAGCAGAGGTAATATCTACAGAATTGTCTTTTCCATTATCTCTAAGGATTTATACTCTTTTAAAAATCACCTAGTTTGTCTTCATCTAAGCATGTTATTTTTTCAATCTCCAACTGTTTTTTGTGTTAAATGCTTTCTAAATGATTTGTAAAGTTAATATTTAAACAACTCTTACACGGCCTAATCACATAGTTCAATCTTTTGAAATGTCACCTTTTTTTCTTCTTCCAGTATCTTTATTTAGATGTCAAATTGTGCTAGCATTGCCAATGTTAATTCCGCAGCAAGCAGTGATTATGTCACATATACCTGTTTTATTCTTCTGCAGTCCAATTCAGTTAAAAATTGCTTCTCACTTATTTCACTTGCTTTTTTTTTTTTTCCTTTCTTTTTGGTTACTGTTCTTTTAAGTTCAGGCATGAGTTTGATTTGCTTGAAATTTCAAAAAGTAAAGATGTTTCCTAGATATATAAGAGTTACAAACACTGTTTTGGGCTAGGGATGAGTACTTGCTTAGTGATGCCCTGTTTGACTGAGAATTTTGTTCTTTTAAAGGAAGTGGTATTATCTGCGAGACAGAGCCTTATCACTTCAAGGAACTTGTGAAGAATGGTGTACCTTCTCTGATATCTTAATGACTTAATGCCACAAATTACCTGCCCAGTAATGATAACAGTAATAACACAGTAGCCATAGCTAGTTTTATGAGTACTGTTATTATCCTTAGTTTACGGATGAGGAAATGAAATTCCGAGAGGTACAGGAACCTCAGCTAATGAGTTGACTCAGGGCTCTAGCAACAAAATTTGGGCTTTTTGACTAAAAGAATCTGAATTTTGAACCACTATGTTTTACATACCCAGGACTTAGTTGTACTTTCTTGTCTGGTCCTGGTCTGGTGTGCCCAATATTTTTTTTTCTTTCATTCACGAAACATTGACTAGGCATCTAGAGCAAAGCAAAAGAGTTAGAACAATAAATAAAGCTATCTATTTTTAAGCTGCTCAAAGGTTAGCAGAGATGGTAGTGAAAAACAAACATGTAAACAAATGGGTAGACTAGAAAGCTACAATTACAGTTGGGCAGTTTCAGAGATTATTTCCAGAGTCTGCCCAGGTTTTAGTCCATGAATTGAATTAATATGTGCTGACAAGGGGAAGAAGGAGAACAGTTATTGAGTGCATACTCTGTGCTGAAAATTGTGCTAAAAACTTATATTAATTAAGGTAATGCAGGCTTAATAAAAAGGTTGTCTGTTTCTTGCTCAAGGAAGAGGGTGTTCTTAGCTGGGCAGTTCTCCTCCAAGCAGTATCGGGGGACCTAGACTCCTTGCACCTTGGGTCTCTGTCATCTTCAATTTGTGATTCCCAAGATTTCCCTGGAAGCCTCTGTTTCAGCCGGCAAAAAAATGGGAAAAGAGCAGGAGGATTATATACGAGACACTATTATGGACCAGGCTTGAGAGGAACCTTGCATTTCACTGGCTAGAACTTATTTACATGGAAATACCTAATTGCAAGGGAAGCTGGGAAATGTAGTCCAGCAATGAACCCAGGTAAGACTATGAACAAACAAACAAAAAAATTGGAAGTATGGATGCCATGAAGCTACCTATTTAATGTCAATAAAATTACCCTCTCTAGAAGAAGGTCCAAAACAGTAATACTTGTTACTTTTGTAATAGCCAATCTTCTATTAGGGCTATCTTCACAGAGCATTCAGAGCAAGAAAGGAAAATACCTTTAGAAAATATTTTTAACATGATAATCAATTTGCCTCCAAAAGCCTTTCAGCTAAAAAACTATGTGTGTGTGTGTGTGTGTGTGTGTGTGTATGTATGTGTATGTGTGTGTACATGTGTCACAAAGATAGTAATTAATCTGATTGAAATCCAGATCATTCTGTGTAAAGTTTATGTCCTTTCTATCATACCAAGCAGATTCTATGAAAAGTCTTAAAGAAAATAAATTAATTTACAGCAGAAACAATATCAGAATGCTTTGGTATCTGGGTATTTAACACCTGTTTGACCTTAACTACTTAAGCAAACTCTTACATCTTGCATTAGACCCTCAAACAACATATTTACAAAAACGCCCATTTATTAAAAGTATAATAGCACAAGGACTTATGGTGTAACTGTCCTTAAGGACTCAACTTAGAATGAGGACCTTAAATTTTCTGTAAATAGATTCAAGGAAACTTCAGATCATCATTATCCTCTCTATCTCCCTGTATCTCCATAGTCATGTTTGCTAAGTCTCCTTATTTGAAACATGGAAAAATTAAAGAAAACCTAATGCTATATATATTAAAGGAAAGAGAATATAAACTTGAATATTAAGAGGTATCTTGAATCTCCATAAGCTTTTTTATTTAGATATTCAAAGACTTATAGACCACAGAAGGCAGAGTTGGAACTGATAATCGTTACCAGTTCTGAATAACATCTTCCAGAATAAAGCATATATGGAATAGAGCATTTATTAGAAATCCGTGATACAGCCACAAAACTCCTAAAGAGTTAATCATGGGCTGTTAAATTTTTTTATTTGCTTTGCTATTTGGTAACAGAATATACAGTATAGTATTATATTAGACTCTACCCACTGTACATTTGCCAGTTGAGTAAACGCTCCTCGGGGCTGAGAGGTAAATTAATAGGTACAGCTCTCTGTATTTCCTTGGTTGACCAGGTCCTTCTTTGATGCAACCACTATTCTGAGACAGAATTGTCCCCTACCTTTATTGCTGTTTCCTAAGATCCAGGATAATGAGGGGTTAGTACAGGAATAAATAGCTCCTGTTGCCAGGATATATTTCTACAAACAATAGTCATGTTTCCACCCCACCTAGTTCTTATTTGAGGAAATATATATGAGAAATATGCCTGTAATCATCCAATGAAGTACCATCATTTTCTCCCAAACTCCCTTCCCTTTCTCTTCACATAATTGCCCTCATTTTTTACCTATTTTTCTGAGATGCTCTTGCCAAGTGAATATAGCATTTGTCTTTTGTTTGCTTGCTTGTTTCTTTTAAAGTTGGACTCATCCTACTTCAGGTATCAAATGAAATAGAAGAGATCAATATCTGCTTACTTTCTGAGGGCAAGTCTTAGTAGGTTACTACTTATATTTCATAATCTAAACCACTCAGCCTGGAAATTAGTGGAAATCTCTCCAGATTTATCTGTTGGTTTTAGTTTTCATATTATTGTAAACTTTTCCTCTGCAAATTCATAAATTAATAGTTTGACGAGACAGGATGTTGCTAGGGGCTGGCTATTTCTTAGGCATTATTTAAAGCTGTATTGTTCATGATTGCTAAATGAGTGAATGAATAAATAAATGGACAAATGAGTAAATAAAGTTAACTAGGGCCACCAAAAAAAACTAGAGAACCTCACCTCACTTGGTGATGACACAGAGGAGAAGGCCAATTCTGTGTGCAGTCACTGAGAAAAATGCCGCAGTTCTCCAATATAAGCCTTCTCCAGGCTTAGAAAGACCGGCTCATTCCTGAGCAGAATAATGATATAAATGCCAACATCTTCCAGAACAAAAGACACCACTACAGTTTCTATTGAAAACACATTGTTTATCTCAAAATACTCCTGTTGATAGCTTGCCATTGGGAATAATCATTGCATAACAGTGCTCTCACACTGCAAGAGAATGAATACAAAAAGTGAATGTTTCACAGATGATAAACATCAATACAGGCAGCACTTAATTTTTTAATTAAAAAAACCCTTTTCTTTTTTGAATTCAAACCTCTAGAAGATTGCTTAGAGATACTCTCTTCGCTGGAAATGCAAGACCAAAAATTCACCAAGTAGCACTGCCATTTCAGTAAGACTTAAAAAAGGAGCAAATGTAGTGAGAGAATCCAAACTAATAGAAGACAAAGGCAGTTTGAAGCATATAAACGTAGCCTAATGATGGCTTTGATGAGCCTTTGTCTCTCAGCTCTTTGTGCACAGTAAAATATGAGGAATTAAAAAGAGAGAGAGCAAAATAGTCAAAGACTTATCTGTATGTGTCACTAATGAGTGATGAGAACTGGAAAGACAAAGAATGAATTTCAGCGGTTTTGATGGGCCTTTATCAGATAATGTCTGTGTGAGTTACAAAATATGCAACATGACAAAGAGTAGGAGTGGAGAAAAAGGGAAGAGTTAAGTTTGATATGCGAAGAGTAATACATTAAAGTTTTTTGTGAGGGGAATGTGAGTTGGTGGGGAGATGACTCTCCAGTGGTTTTCACAAAAAGAATCAGCCAAATGATTATCTGGCATGAATGTCTTGGTGAAATCTGTGCAGTGTTGAACATACGTTAAAGCCAGGCAAAGTCTTCTATAGAGAGGAATCCTGAGTATAGGTCCTCAGGGAAATGAGCAAGTAATTTACTCAACAAGAGTAAAGGAAGTGCAGACTGTTTGCACACATGGCCATTTCACTTAGCTTGACTAGATTGAATGGAGCCATAAGTCAAACTGGTCTTCGATTCAGTTAATTTTTCTTTTCAATCTGACCAATTTTTAAACTAAATTCACAATCCTTTCAGTCAAACTACCTGTATGTGTGGACATAGCCACATAAAAGTATATGTTTTGTCTATAAAAACACTAACCTGAGTTGGAACGCTGGCTGTCCCACTTGTTTGCTGTGTTTTTAAGCCACTTCAATATTTGGGGCTCCATAGTCTTTAATTTTCAACTAAATATAATAGCACTTATTGCATAAGAGTTTATAAAAATGGAAAGAAAAATATATGTAAATACAGAACATTATGCTATTACTTGGAGTAGAATTTGGGGGTAGTATTGAATTGCTCTGCATAATAATGGGATAAACATTTGAAATTGTTGCATAGAAGAGGAGGAACTTACTTTTGGGAAGAAATGCAAATGTCTTGTGGTACCAAGAAAGGACTCAAGAAATAATGCATCTATTAAGGAGATTTAAGGTGTTTGCTTGAGTGAGGGAAGTGATGTGATACACAGTTTTCATGACTCACTCTATTAGTTTGCTAAGGCTGCTGTAACAGGGTGCCACAAACTAGGTGAACAACACAAATTTATTGACTCACAGTTCTGAAGACTAGAAATCCTACATCAGGTTGTCTAGGGACAAACTTTTTCTGAAGGTGCTAGGGAAGAATCTGTTCCAGAACTCTCTCCTAGTTTCCTTGGCTTGTGGCAGCACAATTCCAATCCTGATGTGGAGTTCTCCGTGTGTGTGTGTGCGCCTGTGTCCACATTTCCCCTTTGTCTGAGGACACTAGTTATTTCATCTAGTTAGGGCCCATTCAATTCCAGTATATGACTTCATCTTAACTAATTATATCCATAATGACTCTATTTCCAAAGAAGAGTATATTCTGACATTAACATATGAATTTTGGTGGACATAATTCAGCTTGTAATACTCACTAGTGGTTTATTGGTGGTAGATTTTTTTTTTTCCCAGAAAAAATAAAAAGTTCTCTGGTCTCCATGTTGATGGAGAAAAATAGGGACTGCCCTGATGTGGTAAAGAGCCTGGAGGGAGAGCTGACATGTGGGTTATGAGTATGAAAAGGCTTCAGTGAGTTGATTATAGCAGTAAACAGTCATTGAGAAGCTAATTTATACTAGGCATTGACAACTGCAAGAAGATAGACCTGGCACTTTGAGGATCTCAGGGTGTAGTGATGGAGATTCACCAAGAGATAATGACAATGATAATGACAAACTACGGGCCAAAATACAATGATTTCCCAGCAAAGTCATTCACATAGTCATTAGAAATCTATGAAATGATAGTTTATCACCATAGGTATTTCATGTTAAGGATATCTTCCTAAAATTATCTTTCTATTAAAAATCTATAAAATTGACATAAACGTCTATGCCTGCATGATCACTAAGTGGTGTAACTGGATGTGTTTTTAGGTCTATGTGACTTTCTATTCTATGTCATTGTCAAGGCTCGCACCCGCAAAGAATGTAAACACAGGTTTTTGTAATATGTGAGTGAAATTCAGATCAGTTACACAAGATAACCTTTAATTCTGGTGTTAGAATACTGTTTCAATATGATACTTCATGGTGAATATCATATCTAATGATTTTGATACATTTGTGGAAATAATTCACACATATATTTATGTTTATTTATTTATGTGTATATATAGACATATATATTTTTGTATATATTTAGAGTACTTTTGGGTTCACAGCAAAGTTTAGATAAAGGTGCAGCAATTTCCCATATTCGCCTGACTCCTACGCATGCATATCCACCATTATCAGTATCCCCCACCAGAATAGTACAGTTTTTACAACTGATGAACCTACATTAAACATCATTAATACCCAAAGTCCATTGTTTACATTATAGTTCTCTCAGTGTTGTACATTCTATGGGTTTGGACAAATGTGTAATGATATGTATCCCTCATTATAGTATTATACAGAGTATTTTCACTGTTTTAAAAATCCTCTGTTCTTTGCCTATTCTTTCCTCTTTCTCACCCTATCAACTCCTGGCAACCACTGATCTTTGTACTGTTTCCATAGTTTACCTTTTCCATAATGCCATATGCTTAGAATGATACAGCATGTAGCTTTTTCACGTTAGCTTCACTTACTAATATGAATTTAAAGTTCTTTCATATCTTTTCATGGCTTGATAGCTCTTTTTCTTTTAAGCACTGAATAATATTCCATTGTCTGAATGCATCACAGTTTATTCATTCATCTACAGGGAGAGATCTTGGTTAATTCCACATTTTAGCAGTTATGAATATAGCTGCTATAAACATTCTGGTGTAGGTTTTTATGTGCACATAAGTTTTCAACTTCCTTGGCTAAGCACCAAGGAGTACGATTCCTGGATCGTATGGTAAGACTAGGTTTAGTTTCATAAGAAACTGCCAGACTGTCTTCCAAAGGGGCTATACAGTTTTGCATTCCCACCAGCAACGAATGAGGTTTCCTCTTGCTCCACATTCTCACCAGTATTTAGTGTTGTTGATGTTTTGGAGTTTGACCATTCTGGTAGTTATGAAGTGGTATCTTGCACAGGCTCAGCGGCCATGGCTCATGGGCCCAGCCGCTCCGCGGCATGTGGTATCCTCCCGGACCGGGGCACGAACCCGTGTCCCCTGCATCGGCAGGTGGACTCTCAACCACTGTGCCACCAGGGAAGCCCGAAGTGGTATCTTATAGTTGTTTTAATTTGCATTTCCCTGGTGACACATGATGTGGAGTATCTTTTCATATGCTTATTTGCCATCTTCTTTGGTGAGCTACCTGTTAAAGTCTTTGGACTAATTTTTAAATCAGGTTGTTTTGTTACTGTTGAGTTATAAGTGTTATTTGGATAATTTGAAAGCAGTCCTTTATCAGATGTGTCTTTTGCAAATATTTTCTCCCTGTCAGTGACTTGTCTTTTCATTTCTCTTGGCATTGTCTTTCACAGAGCAGACATTTTTTTAAATTTTAATGAAGTCTAGCTTATTAATTATTTCTTTCATGAACCTTATCTTGGGTGCTGTATCTAAAATGACATCACTATACTCGAGGACATACAGGTTTCCTCCTATATTATCTTCTAAGTGTTTTATAGGTTTGCATTTTACTTTTAAGTCTATGATCCATCTTGAGTTAATTTTTGTGAAGGGTATAAAGTGTGTGTCCAGGTTTATTGTTTTACATGTGGATGTCCAGTTGCTCCAGCACCATTTGTTGGAAAAACTATCTTCACTCCATTGTATTGCCATCTTTCCCTTGTCAAATATCAGTTGACCTTATTTATTGGGGGGGGGGGTGGCTATCTCTGGACTCTCTATTCTCTTCCTTTAATTTATTTGTGTACTCTTTCTCCAATATCAAATTTTCTTGATTACTGTAGCTTTATAGTAAGTCTTGAAGTTGAGTAGTGTTAGTCCTCCAACTTTATTCTTCTCCTCCAATATTGTATTGCTTTTTCTGGATCTTTTGCCTTTCCATGTAAACTCAGAATCAGTTTGTTGCTATCTACGAAATAACTTGCTGGAATTTTGATTGGGGTTACACTGAAAATATAGATCAATTTAGAAAAAACTGACATCTTGACAATTTGAGTCTTTCTGTCCATGGATATGGAATCTCTCCATTTATTTAGTTCTTATTTCATTCATCAAACTTCTGTAGTTTCTTCATATAGATCTTATACATATTTTGTTAGATTCATACCTATGTATTTTATTTGGGGGGGAGCTAATGCAAATGGTATGGTATTTTTAATTTTAAGTTCTCCTTGCTCATTTCTGATATGCATATAAAATGATTGACCTTTGTACTTGAGGTATTTTGTAATCTTTTTGTATTGTTTTTATTATTGTTTTGGTCAATCTGTCAGATTTTTTACATCACAATCGTATCATTTATAAGCAAAGACAGTTTTACTTCTTTTTTCCCAAACTGTATACATTTTATTTCCTTTACTTCTCCTATTGCATTAGCTAGTACTTCCATTACAGTGTTGAAAAGTAGTGGTGAGAGGGGACATCTTGTCTTGTTCCTGATCTTAGTGGGAAGCTTAGCTTCCCACCATTAAGTGTGATGCTAGTTATAGGTTTCTGTAGATATTCTTTATGAAGCTAAAGAAGTTCCCCTCTAGTCCAAGTTTACTGAGAGTTTTTATCATGAATGGGTAATGATTTTGTTAAAAGTTTTTTTTATCTATTGATATAATCATATGATTTTTCTTTCTTAGCCTGTTGATATGATGAATTACATTAATTAATTTTTGCATATTGGACCTGCCTTGCATACCCAGGATAAATCCTGCAGGGTTGTGGCATATAATTATTTTTATCTATTAATGGATTGGTTTTGCTATAATTTTGTTGAGGATTTTTACATCTATATTCATGAAAGATAGAGGCCTGTAGTTCCTGTTTCTGGTGATGTTTTTGTCTGGTTTTGGCATTAGGGTAATGCTTGCTTCACAGGATGAGTTAGGAAGTATTCCCTCTGCTTCTGTGCCCTGAAAGAGATTGTCAAGAACTGAAATTTCTTCTATAATATTTGGTAGAATTCACCAATGAACCTACCTAGATCTGGTGCTCTCTGTTTTGGAAATTTATTAATTATTAATTAAATTTCCTATATAAATATAGACCTCTTCTGGTTGTCTATTCCTTCTTTATAAGATATGGCAAATTGTGTCTTTCAAGAAATAGGTCCATTTAACTTGTCAAATTTGTGGACATAGAGTTGTTCATAATATTCCTTTATTATCCTTTTAATATAATATTCATTGTACTTATAGTAATGCCCCTTCTTTCATTTCTTATATTAGTAATATGTATCTCCTTTCCCTTTCTCTCTCTCTCTTTAAGTTAACCTGGCATGAGAATAATCAATTTTATTGATTTTTTTCAAAGAACCAGCCCTTGGCTTTGTTGATGTTTCCTATTGACTTCCTGTTTACAATTTCATCAATTTCAGCTCTAATTCTTATATTTCTTTTCTTCTCCATAATTTCAATTTAATTTGCTATTCTTTTTCTAATTTCCTAAGATGGAAATTTATATAATTTATTTTAGATTTTTCCTCTTTTCTAATATATGGATTCAATACTATAAATTTCCTTCCAAGCACTGTGTTTGTTGTATCCCACAAATATTGATAAACTGTGTTTTCTTTTTTATTAAGTTCAAAACATTTTAAAATTTCTCTGGAGATTTCTTCTTTGACTCATGTATTGTTTAAAAGTGTGTTGTTTAACCTATATGCATTTTAGAATTTTCCAGTTCTCTTTATGGTATTGATTTCTAGTTAAATTTTATTGTGGTCTGGCAGGAGACATTGTGTGCTTTCTATTCTTTTAAACATGTCAAGATGTGTTTTATGACCCAGAATAAGATATTTCTTGGTGAATGTTCCGTATAAACTTGAGAAAAACCATGTATTCTGTTGCAGGATTATGTAGTCTATAGATGTCAGGTACATCCAGTTGATTGATGGTAGTGTTGAGTTGTTCCCTGACAGATTTTTAGCCTTATGGATTTGTCCATTTCTGATTGTAGGGGCATTGAAGTCTCCAAGTATATAGTGGATCCATCTGCTTTTCCTTGCAAATCTATCATTTTTGCTTCATGTAGTTTTATACTCTGTTTGTAGGTGAACATACATTAAAAACTATTTATTCTTGAAGAATTTACCACTTTATTACTATGTTTTAGTGCCTCCTTTATCATGAATAAATTTCCATGATTTAAAGTAGGCCCTATCTGAACTCCTGGCTCAGGATCGCTTCCCTCCATCATCACTGAGCTGCCCTGGAGCCCACGGGGATGGTGGCCTCGCTGAGACTGCTGGCGCTGGAGGGGCCCCAATGGCTGAAGCCGTGACAGTCCTTAGGACCATGGGCCAGATGCTTGTCAGTTTCTAATGTTAATAACATTGAATTTGTGGGAGATTAGTTCAAGATGGGGGAGTAGAAGGATGTGCGCTCACTCCTTCTTGCACCGGAATCACAACTAACTGCTGCACAACCATCAACAGGAAGACACTGGAATTCACCAAAAAAGATACCCTACATCCAAAGACAAAGGAAAAGCCACAATGAGACGGTAGGCAGGGCATAATCACAATAAAATCAAATCCCATAACCGCTGAGGGGGGTGACTCACAAACTGGAGAACAATTATGCCACAGAAGTCCACCCACTGGAGTAAAGGTTCTGAGCCACACATCAGGCTTCCCAGCCTGGGGGTTCAGTAATGGGAGGAGGAATTCCCAGATATAGAGATAGAGATCTCTATATAGATATAGAGAACAGAAGTATGGACACCAAGGGGGAAAAGCAGGGGTGGGGGTGGTTGTGGTGTGATGAATTGGGAGATTGGGATTGCGATATACACACTAGTATGTATAAAATAGATATTAGCTAATAAGAACCTGCTGTATAAACATGTAAATAAAATAAAATTTAAAAAAATATAACTAAAATTAAACAAAAACAAAATTAAACAAAAACAGAAAGAAAAATAAAGTAGGCCCTATTTGCAATTAACGTAACTATTCCTGCTTTCTTTTGATTAGTGTTAGCGTGCTGTAATTTTCTCCATCAGTTGGCTTTTAATATATATGTTTATATTTAAAATGGGTTTCTTGTAGACAACATATAATTGGGTCTTATTTTTTGATCTACATTTTCTTTTAATTGGTATATTTAGACTTCTAACATTCAAAATGATTATTGATATAGTTGGAATAACAGCTACCAAATTTGTTACTCTTTTCTGTTTGTTGTTCTTTGTTTCTGTTTTTTTACTTCCACTCTTTTTCTGCCTTTTGTGATTTTAATTGAACATTTTATATCATTTCATTTTCTCCCCTTGCATAGCATAGCATAGCATCTAAAATTCTTTTTTTTTTTTACTTTTATTAGTGGATGTCCTAGAATTTTCAATATACAATTACAACTAATCCAAGTCCATTTTCAAATAACACTATTGTAGGTGGATCTCAGGATAATGGTGGAATAGGAGTTTAATATCATCTTCTTTCCAAAGAACAGTGATTTTGACAATCACCCATGAACAAGAATGTCTTTGTACAATTCTGGTAGATTAGCAAAAATGTCTAGCACACCACTGGAATAAAAGGAAGAAAGAAACAAAGAAAGAAAAAGAAGGAAGAAAGGAAGGAAGACAAAAACCAAAAACCAAAACCTGATGTTGAACTCACTGAAGAGGGAAACAGAAAATTTTACTTTACCTGCAACACTCCTTCCCCAAGATGGCACAGTTTTATCTCCTTGGCCTGTAGTTTCCCCAAAGGGAGAAACTGAAAGTTTATGAGTAAGTGCCTGGATTCCCCAGCTATGGAGGAGAGCCAAAGAGGCTCACTTCTTTCTCACCGCATTCAGAATACTGGAGTGTGCTATACAACTGAGGGGCAGTGAAGGACCCACAGAACAGCAGCCAGGACTCTGAAGTTACCACAAGAATGTGAACCTTACTAACTGCCTTATGTACTCAGTCAGGCATTTCAACCACAAGCCTCTGGGGACACCTCATCTGAAGATCCCCACACTGGCCATAGACACCACCAGTGCTCTGCATGCCATACACACACCAACCCCTTAGCCAGCCAGCTTCCTCCGTACACACCTTTGGGCAGTTTGAGTATTTTTAGATGACTAGTGAGCACACTCAGAAAGCTAGCTCAAGTCTACAAGAATGGGAGAAACCACGCAAACTTGAGCATTTAGCACTACCCTAGGGAAACAAACAGGACATTGTCAGCACCTGCCCTAGCTTTGTAGCATCAAGAGAAGACATGCAATCTTAAGAACTCCCCCAAGGATGGAACAAGAAGTATGGAGCAAGTGTGCCCATAGAAAAGGTCGGAGAAAGCCTCAGAATCCCTAACAGGGGTGACAGAAGGATTTCTCTCCTGAATTCAGTAAAGACTAGAGCATGTGGCTCCTTCTTTAAATTCAAAGACAGAAGCAGAAGACTTTAAGGAACATGAAAAATCAAGGAAACATGACACCATCAAAGGAACACAATAATTTCCCAGTAACTGACCCCAAAGAAATAGAGACCTTTATTTTACCTGATAAAGAATTTAAAATAGTTGTTTTCTCAGGGATCAAGTGAGAATCAGCCAGGAAGAAGATGGAGGGCCCACATGGGTGCTTCTGCCAGATGAAATGCACATTGTACATCTTCTCTTTGCTGTTTCTTAAAATTGTCTCTTATTGATAGCAAATCAAGGGTGATTTCATTTAACATGATCCTGAAATAGCTCTGTGCTGGTCACAAAGCAGTGATATGTAGATCCTCTCCTGAAAAGGGAGATGGTCTTGGATGAACGCAGCATTCGAGGATGAATTTGAATGTATTTGCTTTCTCCTCTGTCTGCATGTCTTGGATGGGTTGTCCCTGAAGTGGCCATAAGCAAATGGAGAAATTGTTGAGAAGGAACTGGAATACAATCAGTGTTTCGGAGAGCCGGGAGCCCCATCTTTCCAGCCCCTAATATCTCTACTCATTGTCACATTCTCTGAGCTTGACCATTCGACCATTCTGGGGTGAACTCTGCCCTCTCCGCTGGTAACCTGGTTTGCTTATGGTTACCCCCATAACCACGGTCTGATGGGTAATACTGATCAGAAGGAAATTTTACTGTATCAGAATTTAGATAAGTTAATAGGTGTAGGAAATGTATCTTGTAGGTGGTTCTATTTGTTAAAGTCACATTTACTGGTTACAAATACTTGGAAAGACTTTGGTAGAAGAGATGACTTAGCTGACAAGATGCTAAGAGATGCAGAAGTGATAACTGGAAGATGATGCAGTCAGTTCTGCTGTCACGTGACGTGTGCTCCTAAAAGTCACTGTGTTGTACAGAATTGCACAGTAGAACTGTGTTGGAGCACATCGTTCAAAAACTTTATCAGTGAGACATTAAAAAAAGTGGAAACCTAATAAACACAGTAGCACAGTTCTATACATGTTAAATGGTTAAGAAGTACACATAGACTACAATAAATATGACACTTTACCTTGAAAAAAAATAGTTGTTCTAAGGAAGCTACGTGAACTACGAGAATAAAGAGAAAAACAATCCCATGAAATCAGGAAAACACTACATGAATAAAACTAGTGTAACAGAGAAATAGGAATAATAATAGCGAACCAAATAGAATTTTGGAGCTTTAGAGTACAATGAATTAAATGAAAAATGCAATAGATAGCATTAACAGCAGACTTGATCAAACAGAACAAAGAATCTGTGACGTCTAAGACATGTCATTTAAATTTTCCAGTCAAAGGAGAACAGAGAAAAATGAATGAAAACGAGTGAAGAAAGCCTACAGGAATTATGGGATACCACAAAGTGAAACAATCTACACATTATTGCAGTCCCGGGGAGAAGATAAGGAGAAAGAGGTAGAGAGCTTATTTAAAGAAATAATGGCTGAGAACATCCCAAAGCTGGGGAGAGATTTGGACATCCAAGTTTATGAAGCTCATAGGTCGCCTAAAATATTCAACTCGAAAGAGATCTTCTCCAAGACACATTGTAATAGAACAATAAAAACAAAAACAAAGAGAAAGTTAAACGTGTAAGAGAGAGAAAAAAAAAAAAAAAAAAACTCCTCACATACAAGAAGATTCCTATAAGACTATTAGCAGATTTCTTAGCAGGAACCTTGCAGACTAAGAGAGAGTAGGGTGGTATATTCACAGTGTTGAAATAAAAGAAGTACCAACAAAGAATACTTTTACCTGGCAAAGTTGTCCTTCAGAAATGCAGGAGAGATAGAACCTCTCTCAGAGAAACAAAAGGTAAGAAAATTTATCACCACTAGACCTGACTTCCTGGAAATGCTTAAATTAAACTATGCTAATTATAAATATGTTTTGAAGGCAGAGTCAAGAGGATGTCCTGTCAGATTCAATGTTGGACAAATAGTGATTGTTTCACTTTACTTAAAGATGGAAATATATTAGTCTAAATACCTAAGATTATATTATTATAGGGTTTTGAGAAGGAAGGACTTTTTTAACTTTCACAGTATAAGTACCTAAGAGATAAAGTAGTATTTGCATTTCCCACAGTATCTACATCATGACTTTAACATTTTATGTGCTTGATAAATACATTTTTTAAAGTAACATGTAATGCTTCACAAGTAGTCTAAATACTTTATAATAATAAAGTAATCCCAATTCCCCCCTCATCCCATGTATCATTGCTGTCATTTATTTCACATGTATATATATATGTTTTATATACATATATAACACATTATTGAATACATTATTATTTTGAACAGACTTATCTGTTAGATCAATTAAGAATAAGAAGAAATTATTTATTTTACTTTTATTTATTCCTTCTTTGATTTTCTTCCTTTATGTTGATCCAAGTTTGTGACTTACATTATTCCTTCTCTCTAAAGAACTACTTTTAACATTTCTTGCAAGGTGGATCTACTGGTAACAAATTCCCTTTTGTTTTTCTGAGAAAGTCTTTATTTATCCTTTACATTTGAAAGATAATTTTTTAGGGTACAGTATTCTAGGTTTGTGCTTGTTTTCTTTTAATGCTTTAAATATTGCATTCCACTCTCATCTTGCTTGTGTGCTTTCTGAGGAGAAACTGGATGTAATTCTTATCTTTGTTCCTTTATATGTATTTTTTCCTTATGGATTCTTTCACAATTTTTTATTTTTGATTTTCTGTAGTTTGAAACAATATGTCTAGATGTAGGACTTTTTTCGTTGTTCTTTGTGTTTTAGCATTTTTCCTGTTTGGTGTTCTCTGAGCTTTTTAAATCTCTGTCTGCTTTTAATTTGGGAGAAATTCTCAATCACTATTGTTTCAAATATTTCTTCTGCTCCTTTCTTCTCTTTATGGTATTCTATGCATATTTTATGCTTTTGGTTGACATCCCAATGGCCTTGAATATTCTATTCTCTTTTTATTTTTTGTTCTCTTTGCTTTTCATTTTTTGTTGTTTCTCTTCATATATTTTCAAGTTGAGAGATTCTTTCCACATTGTGTATAGCCTACTACTAAGCTCACAAAAAGCATTCTTTATTTCTATTACAGAGTTTTGATCTCTAGCATTTCTTTTTTGTTACCTCTTAGGATTTCTGTCTCTCTGCTTATATTGCCTATCTGTTTTTTGTTTGTTTTTGATGTGGACCATTTTTAAAGTCTTTATTGAATTTGTTTCAATATTGCTTCTTTTTTATGGTTTGGCTTTTTGGCCACGAGGCTCCCCAACCAGGGATTGAACCCTCACCCCCCTGCATTGGAAGGTGAAGTCTTAACCACTGGACCTCCAGGGAAGTCCCTGCCCATCTGTTCTTGAATGATTTCTACCTTATCCATTAGAACTTTTAGCACATTAACCATGGCTGTTTGAAATCACTAGTGTGATGATTCCATCATCTATAATATTTCTGGTTCTGATGATTGCTCTATCTCTTCCAGTTGTGTATGTGTGTGTGTGTGCGTGTGTGTGTGTGCGCATGTGTGTGTTTCCTTTTAGTATGCCTTACATTTTTTTTTTTATAGCCATACATGATGTACCAGGTAAAAGGAACTACTGTAAATAGGTCTTTGGTAATGTGGTGGCAAGGTGTGAAGGAGGGGAAACACTCTATAGTCCTATCATAAGGTATCAGTTTTTTAATGGGCCTATGTCTATGGACTCTGAATTTCACAAGTGTTTCTCAGTTTGTTTGTTTTTCCTTCTTCCCCTACAAGTGGGAAAGAATTACTATTAGAGTCTCTCTTCACCCAGCTCAGTGAGACTCTGATAATCCTTTAGCAGGTAAGCCTCTAGTTGACTAGTTTCTTCTGAGGGCAGGATTTGTCAAGAAGAACAGTACACTGGTATATTCTACAATGGTTCCTTTTCCCCTCTGCCTTCTAGAAGCATGCCAGGATTTTTCTTTGATATTTAGTGTGGGAACTTGGTCAAGCTCCTGGAGGTAAAACTCACAATAGTGTGTAGCCCCTCTTATAACTGGGTCCCCCTGACATTTTTAATTCTCAGACTTGTCCATACTGGATCTTCAGCAGTTCATCAATTACAGTTAGGCTTTTCTACCTGGGCATGTGTTCTCAAGGTGTTTTCCACTCATGAGTCCCTGCTCTGATACGTCACAACTCTCTGTATTCACCTGTCTTTCTCTCCAGTCATGGGGGCAGCAAATTGTCCTATGTCCTCACCTCTCTTACAGATCCAAAAAGAGTTGTGATTTTTCAGTCTGTTTAGTATTTTACTTGTTACGATGGATTGGTGACTTTCAAGTTCCTTCCTTATATGCAGAACTGGAAACAAAACCAAAAATTTATGTAATTTTAAAATTAACTTTCTTGTGTGAAATGAAGACAGAATGTTTCGACCAAATTTATATGGTGCTTGAAATATAAGGCAACCTGGTAGAGAGGAAAAAAAAAAAGGCCTTTAGTGTTACATATTTATATGTGGTTTTGAAAATCCTGCTTCTTCATATTCAAACCATGTGTGATTTATGCAAATTTTAGCACTACCTTCTAAGCTTTAGTTTCTTCCTTGGAAGAATGGAGGAAGTAATGCACACCTCACACTTCTATTATCACAGTACAAAGTAAATGAAGTCTTTTTAAGTGCTTCACATCTAGCACACAAACAGTTTTTATTTATTAGTCTTTTGCTACTCTTCCCCCTCTCCCCAATACAAACACCCCTATAAACACATACACCTAGAACTCTCTTTGCCTCGTTGTTAGGAAGTTTCAGTTGTTATTTTGTGCTAGATTGAAACATTTTTGTTCACCATAAAAATATTTTGGAAGTAAGATGTAATTACCCAGGCTGCCCTTTGGGCTAATGAAGCTGAAAGGCTAGCACTGAACTACCATATGCACTGTGCATGGAGGGGCCTGTTGGAACCATGCATTTAAATCCATTTCTTCCTGAGAACAATTAGATAAAACCATCCAATTCTTCCAGGAGCTTTGAAATGATCACCTGTTGGACCCAGACTCTGGGTAAATTGCTTTCATTTGAATACGATTTGGAATTTGTTCAACTAATCACAGTCTGTTAATTGCATTTTGGAGGAAGAAAGAAATTGAATGAAGTGACTGGTTTTTGTTAGATTCACGCCAGCCATGGGATTCAGTGTGTGGCTACAGCATTCTACCCCGTTAATCTCAATAAAAGGAGGACTTTGCAAGCTGTAATAATTAAATCACCCTTTACAAGACAAAATAAGTTCTGCATGGGAACATGTTATGCTACACTACATTATATCTTACATATTATATATTCCTACTTACATTGACCATCTTCTTTATCCAAAAATACCAGATACCAATAATCTAATGTACCTTGATTATCCAGGGCCAATTATCCATGGTGATTTTTCACCTTGGCAAGAGAAGGCATTTTGAATATAATGATGACACCATGCTCCATTGTTCTCCTAATAAATTTTTTTCCTCTAGTCTGAGGCAGTGGAAAGCACATGAACTTCTAGTTATTTCAAGCAGAGTTTGAATAGCAAAATTGTGCCAACTAGTTGAGTAAACATGGTAAAAATACACCACTTCTCTAAGCCTCTGTTTGAAACAACCAGTTATTTTCAGATATCATGGGATAAAACTAGAAAACTTCATATATCACATTTAACAAAGTGTTTATGCCATAGTGAGCAGCTGCAGTGCAGTTCTATCAAGCAGAAGCAGTAGTAGTAATAAAGTTATGGTTATATCACATTATTATTTGGGTAAATAAAATTCCATCCCAAGTCCGATTTTCTTCTTCCCTCTCAAAGATCAGTACTGAGTAATCTATTTACTTTTCTGGACCTTTTTCTAAATAAATAAAATGATTTTATTCAGTACCCATGATTTATATAAAAAATACAAATGATTATTGCCCTCGAGTAGATTATAACGTACTTTACGTGATGTGAATAATGTACCTTGGTACTAACAAAATGGAATTACTTAGTAGTTCTTATTTTGTTCTTATAAAGACCAGATCACTAGAAAACTTGTAAGATACAATATCAAAAATAAAGCAGAAATAATCTGCAATTCCAAAATTGTGAAGGCATTTTGCAAAGTTGGAAGACATTTTTCCTTATTTTTAAGAAATGCCCCCAAACTGAGTACTATATGTGTTAAATGCTCACATACCCTAAAAAGAGGAGCTGGATTCATCAGTACAGTTCAGGATGATAGGTGATAAACACCCACATATTCTGAGAAGTGCTTGCTATATCTACTCTAAACTTGCTGAGCGGTGACCAAAATCAATCCAGAATCTCTAGCTAGCCCATCCATAACATATTTCCAAGCTACATACAAAATGACTGAAGTTTCATTGTAATGAAAAAGAGAAGAGGATGTCTTGAATGGATTTCATAGGAGTAGAAGGCACTGTAATGTTTCTCCAAACCCAGCCATTGTGAAGCAGACTTCTCAATTCCTGAAAATAAGAGTATTCTATGACCGGACAGCTATGTTACATGCCAAAGATGCTATCCAGTTGGTGTGGAAAAAAGGGGTGACATAGCAAATTGAATGTAGTGTTGGGGGAAAGTAAAGCCCTTTTAAATTGAGCCTTAAGGAGTCTAACTCATTAATAACCTGGTTTTATAATCAGTAACACACATATACACCACATAACTCAAATTGCTGTTTTCACATAACATCAGAAGCATTTTATCTCACTAAATATTCTTTGTTTTTAAAATCAATTCCACTCCTGTTGCACACTGAAATTTTTACAATTTTTTGCTATTAAAAATTAAGGAATGCTTGAACAACTTCATGCATAACAATTATTCAGCATCTCTGGTTATATCCTTTGCATGAATTAGTAGACCCAAAGCTGTGACCATTGTTAAAGATCTAGGTACATATTGACAACCTGCTCTCTGTAAAGGTTATAATAATTAGAGGTCTCATTAAGTTATAGTAATAGGAGGTTCCAGCAGCCATATATGAGAGAGCCGCCACATCATGGAAATCACTCTGTAATAAGTGAAAACAAAACAAAACAAAAAACTCATTTTTTAAAATTAAAAAGGTTGACATTTTTCATATATTTATTTGACATTTAGTTTTTGTCTTGACAATTACCTTCTTGGGTTCTTTGCCCATTTTTCTATGGAAACCTTTGTGGTTTGTTAAATTGATTTCTAAGAGCTTTTTGTATATCAAGAATTATAAACCTTGTCTACTATATTTATAGCAAAGATGTTCTCCCCTTTGTCATGTGCTTTTTAGGTATGTTTATTTGATATTTTTCCATAAATTTGACTAAATTTTTAAAAAATATGAATTCAGTACAAGAACAGGACAATGAGTATACTAATTCACATTCATTATTTAGTTTGTTCACAAAACACACACACACACAAAGAGCCAGTTATTTTTTTAAAGTACATTAATTTGGGAAGAGTAGAGAATTGCAGTTCAGGACAAGCAAACTAAGGCAAATCATAAGCAAGTCTGGAGAACATAGGAGAGGGGCTTGCTTTTTTAAAGAGAAAAAGAAAGTTGTGAGGGGCTGTTTCAAAGAGTCCAGGATGGTGACATTGTCTCATTGGCTGTACTGTTGCTGGGCAAGGAGAAATTCTTCCTTCCTACTACTGGGGTCTGAGTGGTGGTGCATGAAAACTCCCCCTTCAGGGCTTCCAAACTCCATTTTAAATTAACTTTCCTTTATTTTCACATTTTCCTCTTTTGATCAAGATGTTTTTCTCAATAGCATTGCTGATCAAGAGTCAGGTTTCTCAGATTTAATGGTTTCATCCTTTGATGCCAGAAGGAAACTTTTCTGGTTTTCATGTCCCACATCCCCACATCTGAGGGAGAGTACACAGACTTGAAACCTGTGAGGCCATATTTGCATAACAAGAAGGGGTAGGAGGGAGAACTCTCAGGCATTTTCCATCTGAGATAAGCATTGGAGATTATCATTTCTTTGAGCATATTACCTCTGCAAAGATTTGAAAGCCAGCGGGCACAAAATTTAGCAGAATAATGACCCTAGTTTTTATAATAACAAAAAAGCAGGAGCCAAACCTGAAGGCAACGAGCTAAAGAGGTCAAAGGACCATGAACTGTCAGGTAATGATTGGCAAATGTGTAACAACATATGAGAATACCTCTTCATATCAGCCTAATCTGATAGGTAACATCCATAGGCTTGAGAGTTAGCATTTGGGGTCAAAGAAGAGACCAAGGGATCTCTGACATCATGAACAGACTGACATTTTGGCAACAGCTCCAACAGTCAGAAAGATTTTCCCCTTTTTCAATAGATTGGACCAAGAAAGAGAGGGAGGAGATGACAGCAAGAAAAAGGTATGCAAACCTGGTTTGGTCATCTTGGGAAAGCTGTCTGTTGGATGCTGTCTGCTTAAATTCCTGGAAATCTTTCTTTCAGGTTGCCAGATAGTGTGTGAGTCCAGTCAGGGCTTGTTGTTTTCTTAGATGTGATATATGAATCCAGGAGTCTATTCCTTGAAGTATTGGAGCACAAGAGTTAGTTAATTGTACCTGATAGAGCCCTTTCCAATGAGCTTGAAGAGTGTCTTTCTGGAAATACCTTTTCCAATAGCTGAAATCTCCCAGGTTTCAAGGTGTGATGTTTAAGGTCTTCATCTCCCAGGAGTCCACAGTGAAAAGATTGCTCTATTAAAGCATGCTTATTTTCAACAGAAGCAATTAGGCCTCTACAATATTGACGTATATCTCCTTTTATCAGCTGTGGATCAAAAGAGGCAGGAACTAGATGCATAGGGCATCCTGTGATTATCTCAAAATTGGGGAGCTTATGAGTTCCAAAAGGGGTAGACCTGAGATTTAGAAGGACTAATGGCAGTAACTTTGGACAGGGTATTTGAAGGGTTGATACTGTTAGTGCTTTCAATTAGCCCTGAGGACTGAAGGTGGTAAGCATAGTGAAAGTGTTGAAAAACCAGCCAAACAGCACAGATCTGTGGAATCACTTGACTGCTGAAGTGAATTCCCCAGTCAGTATGAAGTTTAAGGGGGGTTTCCCAGGTAGAGACAACATTTTCTAGTAGGATTTTAGCCACAGTAGTAGCAGTAGGCTGTCCACAAGGAAAGACTTCAGTCCAGTGAGAAAATATGTAAATCATTACCAAGATATATTTATATGAGTGAGATGGGGGTAGCTATATAAAGTCCATCTGCCAAACCTCAAATGGTCCATTCCTGAACTGTACTTCAGGAAGGTAGGGCAAACAAACTAGGCACTCTTTGTGACCTTGAACATCTACACACTAGTATTGAAGAGCAGTGGTTTAATGTACAGTAGTCAATGGTGAAAATTTTAGTCTCTGGCAAGACTGGATTGTTATTTGGCCCAAGCCAGAGTTCGTTTTATCAAAACAATAGTTATTAGATTTCCAGTATTGTTTTTCCTTTTCTGGGGCCAACTGCTGGACATCTTTAGTTCTAAATTATCATTTGTGGGAGCATCACTTTGGATCATAGCAGAGGTTGAATTGTTGGTTCCTTAAGAATAGCATTTGGCAGAAATATTAGTGAGATAATTTCCTTTAGCCTATAGGGAATCAAGTTTGGAATTCCCAGGAACCTTGATAATGGCCACAGCAGCTGGCAAGAGTATACAATCTAATAATTCCTGGACATAATGTTTTCCACAGGAAGTGAGGAAGCCTCACTGTTTCCATAGCATTCCAAAGTCATGAGCTACTCCAAGGGCATAACTACTGTTAGTATAGATATTTGCAGTTTTACCTTTGGCTAAAATGTAGGCCTGAATAAGAGTGTCCTGTTGAGCTGAGGTAGCTGAGATCAAAGGTATTGCCTTATTGACTTCAAAGGAGTTGCAATAGCATATCCAGCCTAATATCTATCATTTTTATCTTTTAAGTAAGAACAACCAGTAAACAACAATAAAATCAGCATTATTCAAGGGCGTTTCCTGTAGTCACCAGTGATTCAGGAGGTGATCTGTAGACAACTGGCTTCTACTGCGTGAGGTACAAAGATAGAGGGAATCTCATGACTTTCTTCCATGGCCTTGGCTAAAAGGGCAGTGGCAGGAATGGCTCTGAGGGAAGGAGTTTATCCTTGTGCCACAGGATCTAGCTGTTGGCTATAATACTCAATGGTGGTCCCCATGCTTTTGGGTGAGTACATCAAGGGCATTTCCTTCCTTTTCACATATAAAGAGGAAAGTTGACAACTGAGATGTTAAGGGCAGAAAAATTTATCACATTTTCCATCAGGGTTTGAACAGCTTAGTCATCCTGATCTTCCCACATAATAGGGTCAGGTCTATTGGTTTTAGTAAAGGACGTAGAACTTGGGTCATAAGAAATTTGAAATCCAATTTTGGCAGCAGCCAGCTGGCCTAAGAAAACTCTGATTGATGCTTAATTTGGGGTTTGGAGAAGATCATAATGCCATGAAGCCTATTTGGATCTAAATGTAGCCTTTGTTCTGAGATCATGTGTCCTAAATACCAAACCTGAGTGAGAGAACTGCAATTTTTCTTGGAGACTTTGTGTCCTTTCAAGGCTAAAAGTTTTGGTTTTTTTTTCCTTGTCACTTAGAATATTTTTAATTAAAATTTTATGTTTTAACTGGTCAATTCTGTCTCCCCAATAAGAGGCCTGGGGGAGCAAAGAAGCAAGTCATAAGACGGTCTCCTCACAGGCAAAATAGGAATATTGCAAGGACCAGTACAGGGGATAAGGAGGCCCTAATCTTTATAACCCTCTATTATGAGCTTGATGGCTTGCAGCTGATCCAATAAGGACAAATGGTTAACATCCTTAAAATTAGCTCTAGTGTTGCCACAGAAGAAGCAAATAAAGGACACTGAAGGGTCATTTGATTCACTTTGTTGGGTATTTTGGTTACTGCTATGAAATTCTAGAATTATCTCCCCCTTTTAGGAGAAAAATTCCAGCATGATATTTCTCTAAGAAATCTCAGCCCAATAAATAAATAGGGACAGAGGAATTTAGGAGAAAAGGATGAGTATCTTTTAGAGGGCCTAAACAAAAGGGAATAGGTTTAGAGATAGGAACCTGTTGAGGCTTCTTAGAGACCTCTACTACTTGAACCATTTTAGTACTTCGAGGCACTGGCTGTTTAATAACAGTGAGTTTGAGCACTGAGAGGGTAGCTACAGTGTCTATAAGGACAGAGTCATTCCCAATCTGAAGAGCTGTTTCTCCAAGCTGGTTAAGAGGAAGGATTGGGAAAAGCCACTGCTATTCCTGAGTCCCATAATTGGGAGTTAGTAGGGCTTTGGAAAGGCTAGTTAGAAAACTGACTGTGCCTGGAGCACTAAGGTTTATAACATTCTTTCTTCCAGTGTCCTGGCTTTTGCAATAATGACAATACCAGGAGGGGGTTGCTTTTGTTTAGGGATCTCAATTTGTTGGACCTACAAATTAAGGATTTCAGCGGTCTTCCTTTTATTAAATCATCTAGGGTGTGGGCAAGCTGATTTACTAAATTAACTAAAGCTGGAGTGGACATGGTTTCCCATTCCTTCCTTCCTGGTCCTTTTATCTAGAAGAGAAAGACCCTGGTTCAGCCCAGCAATAAACACGGAGTTAAAGGCTACCCAAGTAGATTCAACATCTATAGGAAGATCCGGATTTTCCTTAAAAATAATTTGGAGCAGCCTATAATAATTATTCACGGGCTCACTGAACTCTTGGGTACAAGCCTGAATTTCATGTCAATCAATAGGTTTGGGGAAAGCAGGGCTTTCTAGCCGAAGTTATTTAGCAAGTTGCCCCGCCTGATCCTATAACAACTCAGGGGGTTGGTTTCCTATTTGCAGTCCTAGATATTTTTCAGGATCATCCCAATTAGCTGTTTTCATCCATTGTTGGGCTTGGCCTTCACCAGTAAGCATGTGAACTGGTTGTTATAAATCTGAGAAAGCTGGCTGGTAAGTCTGGAAGACTATATTAAATGCCTCAACAAATCTATGAGGGTCTTCAGTAGCTTTAGGAAAATCTTTGACCATGGTTCATAGTTTGGCCTTAGTTCAGGGAACATAAGAAATTAGGAGCTTAGCATCAGAATCCTCAGAGGGTCTGGTTTTAAAAGGGCAGTTTCTGTCAGGTTTGAAAAAGGAAGAAGTAAGGAGAAGTTCAGCGAGAGGGTTGGAATAAAGAAGTAGAGGGTACAAAGAGGTGCCGTAGGAGAAGAGGAAGTTAGTGCAGAGGGTGAAAGGTATGAAGAAGCCTCCAGTGCTTTTTTTTTTTTAAATCGGCTTTCAACTGCTTATTAACCTTGGTCAATTCAGAAATGGTATTTTGGAAAGAGGCAATTTTAGAGTCCTGAATACTTTTGGAAGCCTCAAGATGTCAATTGAAATAGGCATCCCATTCAATTTGTTTCATATTAGAGCACTGGTACTCTAAATTGGTTCTAAGAAAAGCAAGTCTGAGGAGATTGAAAGTTCCCCATATGGTCACTGGAGTTCTAAATTATTTTTGGTTAAGTTGGACCAATTAGTTAAAAATGGGCATGAGGAGAGACCATTGTTTTTAAACATGAAAACGAGCCAGAGTTCCAGAAGGAAGAATGTCTTGAGAGATGTTAGCAGAGTGAGATCCCGTTACAAGAAAACAGAAGAGTACTCCCCAGGAAGGACAATACCATCATTTAAAAAAAAAAAAAAAAAAGCCAGTTATTTTACCAGCAAAATAAATTTATTGAAAAAAGCAGAGAAGTGCAATTCAGGACAGGCGAACTATGGGAACCATAGGTAAGTTCAAAGAAGAGAGAGAAGGGCTTGCTTTTATAGAGGAAAAAAAAGGAAGTTGGGAGGGGCTGCTTTGAAGAGTCCAGGGTGGTGACAGCTTCTCATTGGCTTGGCTGTTGCTGGGCAAGGAGAAATTCTTCCTTCTCACTACTGGGGTCTGAGGGGTGGTGCCTGAGGGCTCTCCCTTTAGGGCTTCCTGACTCCATTTTAAATGAGGTTTCCTTGTGTTTTCACAAATTCAAACATCATGAATAACCTCTGTGGTAGGTATTTTCAACATTAAAAATAGAAACTGAGATTCTGGTAAGTTTAGTGATTTATGTAGGGCCATACGTAGAATTTGAAAAGTTGAAATTCCAAATTCTCTCTAGGTAATTTACAGTGATTTTTCCACAATACCTTGGTTTAGTACTAAATAAGTATTAAAATGCCCTATTTTACATGAACTAATTCAGGTAATTTTGTTAGCTACTCTGGGAGGTAGTTGGTGCTCATATGGTCATTTTACAGATCAAAAAACTGTGGCTCAGAGACATGAGATTCTTTCCCAAAGTAAGGTAGAAGCCAGATTTGAACGCAGGGTGTCTGACTGAAGAGACAGTTTCCTAGCATCTGCACTTGATGTAAACAAGTTAAAAACCAGGCCATGATAACCACAAATATGAAAATATTACAACTGCAAATTCACAGTGAGGCAACATTTACTAGTTCTGTAAATCATGGTCATTTGATCAAAACTAAGTAATATATCAAGATGTCTCTAACCTTTCAAAGCCACTGTTAGAAATTTTTTTAAAAAATAGTGATTTTATATATAATTTGCTCTTATTTACTGTGAACAAACACTATCTGCACCCTAAATGTTTTATTTGGAGAAAAGTGTTAACAAATAGCACCCTGGTACCAATCTTATTTTGCCATTTAGAAACGAAACAGGAGAATGATCAAAATTACATCGGATTTTTAAAATCACAAATTTCAAAGATTTCGAACTTTAGATGAGACAAAAGTAAGTAAAATATATCATCTTTCAACGTTGTGGGCAAACCATTCTTTTTTAACATCTCATTTAAATTTTATTAAAATGTATTTATTATTAACTGGGCGAAAGCCAAACATTAGAAACATTCCTAGCTATTATGTATTCCTAAGAAATGTGTATCATGATGCACTTTGTTCAAGGTGACATTATGGTCTTCCTTGCTCCTCTTGCATTGTCTAACGCATGGTAGATAAGTATATGTCAAGCAAATGAATGAATGAAATCTTCCATGATGTTCATCCCACGATGTTTTTACACATGTTGTTTGCATTTATTCTTCTTTCTTTGTAAGAAAAATTAGTGTTCCCGTTTTGGGGCATTAGTAACTTGCATGTAATATGTTTATGAGTCAGTGTTCCCTGATAGACAGTAGCCTGAAGTCAGGCCTGGGCATTCCATTCTCTGTGCTTCACATACTGTGTCATAAAGTTCAGAAACTCACTATATATTTGCTTAATGAATTAATGAAGATCTTGATATCCAGGAAAGATAGGAATTATGGAATTAATGATGTGATTTGGGGTTTCAGCAGAGAATATGGGGGTATTTGGGACCTGAGAGATAAAGAGTTAGACATGTATATTTTTAATAGCATTATTTTTTCTAACTTTTGTCTGTTCTTATACTCTGTTCTATTTTTTTTTTCTAAACTGTTAAAATCCTTTTGAAAATGGAAATATCTGTCTTTTCTCCTTTCTCCTACTTAGCACCTGCCAATTCCAAAGGCTTCAATTTTAATGTTCAAGTCCCTTTTCAAAATAAAATTGAAAATATCACCCTTGGTTGAGTGTTTGTGTCTTGAAGAACAAAAACTTAGAATATCTTTAGTACTAGTACTTTTTAAAAAGCTAAGTGTCTTAAAAAATAAAACTTCGACATTGGATTCTCAACCATAAGAAAAAAAATAACTAGCAAAAAATACAGAAAAAAAAAAATTCAGAAGCTGAATGGTCTTGACAACTGCCTTGAAAAATGCACTATTCTGCAGGGAAAGACATGAATAATGAAGAACTCTTCTGGAACCATTAGAAAGGTGAAGGACAGTGCCTTGGAAATTATTCCAAGTGTTTTTATCAGGCTCAAATGTTTCTGTTTCTTATCTACTGCCCCTTTTGCTACAGTGAAAATAATGTTAATAATGACAGTGACATTAAAGGCCTGGGATGATTTGGAAGTTGGGGGCTTGTGATTTTCCTGTCGCTACCTTATGCATCATGACTGTGAAGATTAGGCCTCATAACTTCCAGGACATCTTTTGTGGCTGAATCAATATTATTTCATTTCATTGGCCTCACATTGTTGATACTTCCGACCAGAGTGATAGGAGGCAGTCCTGGAGAAGCCAGTCAGAAGGCAGTGAAATCATCTTCATAGACAGCTTTTCAAGGAGAAAGAGGGAAAGGAATGAGCATTTTTGTTGTTTTGATTTGACCATTTGCCAATTATATATATCTCATTTAATGCTTACTTCTGTCCTTTAAGATATATATTATTATCACCCCATTCCTACAAATGGGGAAACAAAGCTCAGAAAGGTTAATTTGGCCAGCAGCATTAAATATGAAAAAATGCCTTTAATTTATTAATTAGTTTATTTGATTAGCAGTTACATTTACTGGGCATCTACTATGTGCAAATATTGTCCTAGAATGGGGTTAGCAAACTTTTTTCCATTAAGGGTTGCATAGTAAATATTTTTAGTTTGAGAGTTTGTCACATTGACTCAACTCAGCCAAAGTAGCTACAGATAATACGAACAGGAATTGTGTTCCAGTAAAACTTTATTTACGCATACAAGAGGTGGAATGTATTTGGCAAATTCCTGTTCTAGACATTGAGGACACAGTAGTAATGAAATAAAATGCCTCCTTTTATGAGCTTGTATTCTGCCATAAGCAGGAAGATGACAAATAACACAAGTTATATTGTAGGTGATAATAAATACATGAAAGCAAAACAAGTCAGAGTAAGAGGGTAGGGAATGACACTTCTTTTATGATATCAATTATACTCCATTCATATTGCTTAGAAGTACACCCTGGAGTTTCCTTTATTGATGTACTTAAACATTCTCTCAACTCAAACGTCCCTTAGCTATTCTGAAATAACCCTAAAACTTCAAAATTTCCAAATGGTTGATAGATCGGAACTCCTAGTTGATACATCCTATGGACATACCTTACCTCAATTTAATGTATTACAGTTTCTCCTTTTTGAAACTCTTTCTTTTCTTACCTTCTTGTATATTTATGTCTTGGTTCTTCTCTTCTCTAGATGGCCGTTATCAAAATCTTCTTTCTGGACTCGTTTTTCCACTCAATTCCATAAAGCTAAACTTTAGCACTCTCCTCAGTTTATATATTCTCCTTCAGGGACCTCTTTGACTACCATTACTTCAGCTACCACCTTTACAGAACATTCTCCAAACCTCCATCTCTGGCATACATTTACCTCCTGAATTTTGAATTCATATTTTCAGCTCCTATGGAAAATCTCCTTTTGCATATCCTACAGATGCCTCAAACTCAACAGTCTGAGCACCTAATATACCTGAACATTGTTTCTCTTCTTCTATTTTCTTTCCCAATGAACAGTCACCAGTCACCCCGTCCTGAGATTTGTCTGCTAATTCCTCAGCAGAGTTGGATCTAAGTTAACCATAATTATGTAAGACTAATAGTGGTAAAAAACTTACATGCTCAACATTATCTTGTAGAAAAAGGATGGATTATACAGTTGTCAAAAGCAGATTCCTATCCCAGTTCTACGAAGTACTAAGTGAACTACAATTACATAACTGCAGAACTTTTGTTCTCTTACCGCTGTAACTACCTTCTTCAAAATGACAACATAAATGTGAATTGATAGATGGATCTAAAATTCTGTTAGCACTGTATATGTTCACAAAGAAATATGTTATCCCTCATATCTCCCCTTCTTTCTCTTCTATAATTTTTTAAAAAAATCATCTTATTTGATCTTGTAATAAGGAAGAAAAGTGTAGACATATGGAGATGAATATAATTAGGTCCTTGGTTTAGCAACTCAGTGTTAAGTGTGTGTATATGTATGGGAGGGAGAAGCATAAAAATAAATAATGAAATACAAAGCAACACAAAACTATATGTGTTAGTTCAGTTTCCTACACATTCATGGTCTCCTGAGCCTTGTAATTAACTCAGGGTGTTACAAAGCAGACATTCAAAAAGTGTTAACACTTTGAGGTCATTCTTTTGATTGTTTTCTTTATAAACTATGACACATTCACTTATCAAACTCTGCCACATCAGAGTAATTAAACGAATAAATGACATGAAACATGTTGTTTTGAACTGACTTATGTTCACTGAGTTTTGTGACCATAGGCAAATTATCTAAATTCTCTAATCCCCATGGAAATAATAGCACCTACTTCAGAGAACCATTTTAAGAAATTAAATCAGATGATACGTGTTATCAGTATTTCTTAGCACGGTGAATGGCACATGATAAACACTTAATAGAGGATAGTCATTATTGTTGTTGTTATCATTAGACTGACAAAATTGATTTCTGTTGTTCTCAGCCTGAGATGGACTATCCTTAGTATGTGGGTATGTATGTATGATTTATTTATAAAATTCATTCAGCCTTTCTTGGTTTCTCCCATAAGATGAAGCTGATGTACTCTTCTCCCTCACAGCGAAGTGAATGCACCCAAAGCTTCCTACAGGAGCAGTGAGGGGATCTTGAGATGCGATTTTAGAAGTACTGAAAAGAAACTGCCTGTCTCTGGCTTGTGACGATAGGAACACTTCAGTTTGTTACTATTACCGCATTGTGACTTAGCCTTTCTTTTTATCTATTGTCAAGTGCATAAAATAACAATGAAAATGACACCATGGAAGAATAAAATATATACCTCTTTAGTTCCCCTCTCTGGTTCCCAGTCAGCGCCTCATTTTTATTTGACAAGGAAGGACACTTATCCTTCCCTCTAATCTCTGTAGCTTGTGCTGCTTATTTACTATTTTAATTGACAGTGAATCCTGGGGATGAAGCATGGCTTAGGCAATCAGGCATTACCTTATATGGCACTCGGCAGGCATACGATGTTGTGCCAAATGGTGGGCTGGTTTCATTAATAACCATAAAAACTACTCCTGCAACCCCTTACAGCTAAATATCCCCCCCAGATGTTTTGCAATCACTGTGTTAACGGACCTCTGCTAGAGCAGTGTGGGCAAACTAGCCATAAGGATGGTAGAGAGGCATTTTAGGGAAATGCCTACAAATGTCTTCATTTTCAGCTTCACCAACCAATAGGATCTCCCAAAGGAAAATATGAAACTCTCCAGCTGTTGCTTCTGTATTGGAATCCATCATTGTGTCCTGGACAGCAGGAATAGCTGGAAGGCATGGACCAATTTGGAAGATTTTTCAAAAGAGAAACAAAAATTGAACAGCCCAGAGAAAGAAGGGATTAGTTAAACCAAAAGCAAACTGGGAATCCATTTCCCTAGGGTTAGGCAACTTGGGAAAGTATCTTTCTGCCTAATTCTCAAAGCAAATGTAGAGTGTATCAATGTTTCTGTCCATGAGAAACAAGGGCCTAGAAGAGAGAATGCATCTTCAAGAAGTGGCTCTCATCACCAGATTCATGCTTCTCAAACTAGAGCAGACCTGCTCCTGGGAACCAAGGCAGAGAGCTAGAGGTATATTATGCACAAGAACAACAACAACAAAACGTGGGTGGAGGGTTATACCTAAAAAAATACGACATTTATTGAGCATACATTGTAACGTTACACACAATAATAATTCTCACATTAAACCCATGAGGTAGGATTTTTTTTGTTTTGTTTTTTCATGTTTTTCTACTGATGAGGAAAGTGAATCTCAAAGTAGTGTAAACAACTTGTCCAAGGACACACAGCAGTAAATGGACACTTGGGATTCAAACCCAGGCTGCTTAATTATAAAGCCTGATTTCTTCTCTCTCCTGCTGAATCAATTTTAATCAGTAATAAGTAAATTAAAATACAGTTTATTAAAATGAATTGGCTATATCTTGTAGTCACATAATTGTCATTTTTTTCTGTTGAGGCTGTTTTCTGTTTTCAAAGTCAAATTTTAATCCAAACTGAACAAACAAGTGGAAAAGTGAGGGAGCTACCTGTATTAGCAGACAAAGATGTACCAAATGTAAAACAGTGGGTTATTAACAGAACTATTTACATGCATATTTACAAGCAGTCCTTTTGTCCATTAAGCTTTACTTTAGTTAGTTGGGAAAAGATTTTTGACATTAGATAAAGCACAGAATTTAGGCTGTAGAAAATAAATGTATGAAGAGCACATGCAGTCTGTAGTATATTAGGGGTATTGATAGTATTTGACTAAGATGTAGTAATATTTCCCTGCCTGTTGACCTCCCTGAAAAATATCCCTGAAAGGAGCTGGGCATACATGGAAAAGCAGCTAAATGGAAAAAAAAAAAAAACAAGTCCCACATGATAACCTATTAAGCTAGTTCCCAATACCTTCCTGTAAAACTCTGGTGAAGCTGCGTGGACATATGTGACTTAGGATCTAAGATCTAAGTGGAACCTCTTAACTCCTCTTAAAGAAAAAAAGGACTGGGTCTGGTCTTCTTTGACCTGTTTGGTTTAGGATCCCAGAGCAACGACCAGCACACTCAGACTTGTATAATGAGGGAGGAGGGGCCTTGGACCTGCTTATCAACTTAGGTACATAATGAGTACAGGAAATGGAACAGAGCTAAAGTCAGCCATAGACTGATGCATGACCTTTTAAACTATATTGACCCAGTGACTCCAAGTCAATATGCTGGACTCTTGGTTAGCAACTTCTCCCTTCCTGGAGAAGATGAAGGAGTGAAAGAGCAAAGAGGCAGCACACAGAGTGTGGGCAAAACCCTACTGCCTCTCTTCCCCCCATGTGCTTAGTCTGTTAACCCAGCTCAGTGTGGCGGTGACTGATGCGTCACTTAGAGATAGTGCTATTTTCCCCAGATGTGGATACTGTTGGAGTTTCCAGGAAAACCTGTCCCCATATCCACGTGACTACCTGTAAGGTCTAGTCATTGTCCCCCACCTTTCCTTGATAGTGTGATAGAGAGTTTCACCAAAGATCTCAGAAATCCCTTTAATGAGTCAAGACAATAATTAACTTCAAAGCCACATTAGAAATTAAGCTAAAACTTCACATCCCCTCCTTCTAAATCTACTTCTTAAATTACGTCTTGCCATATCCTCTAGACTAGTGTGCCGGAACAGCCTCAATATTACAATGCTCTCTAATATGAACTATCCTTGGCCTCCTGTAATAAATTATCAAAAAAAGTAATATAGATATAAAACTCACCTCACCCCTCACCCCTGAGGTATTTAAGCTTCAAATTTTCTCTTTGATTACTCCCCTTATTTTCTCTAGAAGCCCTTTTATTTCTGGCCAGCCTGGGCTCTGTCTTCAGTAGCTGCTCATCAAGGGTCATTTTCCCCTAAAACAGGCATATTGCTGCACACTCTAATATTGAACAACGAAAACCCCTAGTTTCTCATGTGTTCATCGTTCCAAAGTTTAGTAATTCAACAATAAGCGTAGAGCAACACCAGCCTCATAACCCCCAAATTTAGTGAGGTACGTAGCTCCTGCAGCAATAGACGTTCCTAAGCAAAGGTAATGTTTCCTTCCTGTTTTTTATCTAAATTTTTAGTTATCTAGCAAAGTCAAAAAAAAGAAAGCAAGAGGAAAAAGATAGTTATTTTTGGTTTTGCTTTACCTAGATGTCACTGAATACATGCAGATTTTCAAAGGCTACAGTGTTGCACAATCTTCCATTGCAATGACACACGCTTCTCTCAAATAGTTCGGAAGCCCCTTTAAGCCCTATAGTATTTCTACAAGTCTTTACCTTCAAAGATTCCATAATGAATATGTTATTTGCTGCACGTTCCCACCACCCAGATCCTTGCCGCTTATTAGTTTATGTTTTTGTTTAATTCCCCCTAGCCTTTATACTTCAATAGTAGCATAAAAAATTGTGTGATTTCTGTTAATCTTGGATCCTACTTGCCCTAGACAATTCCTGTCTCCATCAATTCCAGTTGAGAAACAAGATGGAAGGGGGATGGAGTGAGAGAAATCCTGAAAGGAAAACAAGCAAGAAAACAAAAATACCCACAACGAGCAATCAGTCTGTGGAACCTCCCCTTGTCCAGCAGAAACAACCCATGGGCCATAATTCTCACATACCTAGTAGTTTGCTGCTGTATATAGCCTGAAGGCCTAGCCTGCATCAGTGGACTGGAAACAGGATAGACAGGGGAATGACCATCTGGGGTAATAAAACTCTTCCAAGAATCAGTGTTTGACAAGTCTGTGACCAGTGCTTCTGTATGAGATGTCTGTTTTCTCTGTGGACATCTAATTTACCTCTGCAACAAGGACAGCTGCCCTTGGTCCAGAGTCTGTAAGGGAACCTGCTTCTTTTTTCCTTGTTCCTCTGACTACCAATTCTGTCCAAGTTTGCTAAATATAGCAACCTAGTTTCTCAGTGCCATAGTTTTTTCCTGAATGCCTCTGGAAGCTATACCTATATTTTAGGTATGTATCGGTAAGCTTCTGTCTACTCCAACTTCCTACACATCAAGACCACTGAAATGGGAGGAAGGACCTCTGGTCATAGAAAGAGATGAATAGTAAGGAAGGGTATGTTTGTCTTTCATGCTTAGGGGTGAACTGGCATGGGATATGATCCCACATCAGGCCAGTAGCTTAAGGCAAGCAAGGCTACTTAGTTGTTTAAGGAAAAAAAAAAAAAGGAAAAGAAAGCAGGAGAGCTGGAAAAATCTCCGCCTGCCCTTAGGGGCAGGCTCTTAACCAATTTGTACATCTGTCCATCTGCTTAGGGAGGAAGAGAGAATCAGGAAAGAGATATGACAATGTGCAATACGGTCATAGTTTGCTGGGATCGATTAACCCTAGTAAGACAGGAAGTATGCAGGAACTTTGAATGGGTGCTTGATCACACCCAATAATGAAGTTCAGCCAGTTAATGCCCTGGACTCTGAAAATTGAGTTTGGAATTTCCTTTTACTTTGAGGAGAAGTGGAGTGTGGGTGCAGATGTAGGCAGAAGAGCTGAAGCTTTTTCTGGTTCAACAGGTAAACCAATGGGAGATAAGGGATGTGAGAATTCTGAGTTTTATTGGATGGACCTGGTGACTAATACATAGAGGGAAAAGCAGTAGCTCTTAGCAGTGGAAGGAGTGAACCACCCACTGGCTTACAAGTCCCCTGTTATAATATCAAACTCATTAAAGTTATGACCATGTGAACCAGCTCACCAGTTCAGTGGGAGTAACACGTGTATTCAAGCTGGACTAAAGAAGCCCATAGCTGATTTCAGTCATATTAAATAAGAATAAATTGATAAGTTATCGACTGAATGCTTACATGTGCCAGATAATATATTTGCATGTATTATCTAATTAACTTAAGGATCACAATAATTCTAGGCATTATATTTGTTTTATAGAGAAGTACATTAAGGATTTGAGACATTGAGAAACTTGTGGAAGAACACTGAGTTTATTAAAAAAAAACCCTACATATCCATGAATGTCCACATCTGACTGACCACAAAGCCTGTTTGGCGGGATGTGTATCTAGGTTTTCTGACTTTTAAGATCAATTGGAAATTAAGATTTTTAATTTCTCTGTGTTTAAATATTGGCTCCATTTCCTCCCAAGCACTGAATGTGGGAGCAAACAAACATTTTGTGGGTAGCATTTAGCCTGCATGCTGGCTGTTTGCAACTTCTGCTGAGTCTAATAGCTTACAGTTTACACTAAGAGCATAAACGTGTAAGTTCAGCAAGCAGGTTAAGAATATAGAGATAGAGCTTGGTTTCATGTTTTATGTAATCCCATATGGCATTCTCTTGTAGTTCATTATAAATATTCATCGTACGCATTTTATGTGACTGGCACGATGCTGGATACTGAGGATTCAGTGATAAATAAGAGATACAATCTCTATTTCTCATAAGAACGAGACAAAATAAGAGGCAATAATTTTTTTTTTTTTTTTTTTTTTTTTTTTTTTGCGGTTCACGGGCCTCTCACTGTTGTAGCATCTCCCGTTGTGGAGCACAGGCTCCGGACGCGCAGGCTCAGCGGCCATGGCTCACAGGCCCAGCCGCTCCGCGGCATGTGGTATCTTCCCAGACCGGGGCACGAACCCACGTCCCCTGCATCGGCAGGTGGACTCTCCACCACTGCTTCACCAGGGAAGCCCGAGGCAATAAAATTTTGTACAGTTTGGATTCTATAATAAAGGGGGGTCAAGGTTCTAAGGGAGGGCAAAGGAGTAACCAAGTCTTAAAGGGTCATTCTTAGAGGAATAATTGATATCCAGTTTGAAATAGAAAAGAGTTCAGTTTACACAGACTCACCAAGACTTAAGAGACCATCATCCCTTCTGGAAACTGGACATTGTGAAAATTTGGTTCAATAATATAAAGGGATAAATGACAAGGGCCATTGTTGGAGAGCTAGGAAGATCAAGTCGTGAGGGGCTTTGGAAACCATGCTGAGGCCATATTGAGTATAGACTGTTTCCTGATAACAGGGAGGAACAAGCAGATTTTGGAGGGAGCACCACAGTTAAATGTTCATGTTAGAATCATCTGCCTAGCCACAATGTGGAAACATAGATTGGAAAGATCAAGGCTGAAGTCAATGAGAACAGATAAAAGGCTATCAGTAGAAGGAGGCAGAAGATGATGTGCCTCATATAGCTTCACTAATGGCGAGCCTAAGTGGACAGGGAAGAAAAAATTAAGGAGGCAGAATCAACAGGTTCCCCTGGTGGAAAGGGCTAAGAAAGATTTCTACTTTAAGGTGTCAAGTGATTTGGGGAGACAGGTATGCTGGAAGGAAATACTGAGGGAGGGACAGGTACATCATGTCTTGAAGGACTTGTATTTGTCTTCAAAAAATTCTCATTAGTCCAGAGAAAGAGAAGCCAGGCAGCTGGATTGATTGAGGTTTCATTATTGCTTCTGTGAAGGTGGGGGCATGGCAAGTGGGTCAGGGGACAAAATAGCCATTTCAGATATGCCCAGAGTATTCTATCTGCCCAGAATTGGGGTTTCATTATGCAGGTGAGTGATTGAAATGGAATCCCATGAAGTCTAAGAGAAGTTGAATAGGAAACAAACATGGCGACTGCTAGAAACTAGATAGCAGACTTTTGGGTTCCACTGGGCATGTGATGAGTTTGGAGCTTGGAAGTTGATATTCCTGTGGTCCATACAACTGAAAAGAAGCCTAACAAACTGAAAATCAGCCACTCTTATTAGGTCTATCAGAGAAGTGAGGTCACAGGGCAAATGGTTGCCCCCCGAAAGGAGAGACAGGTGAATACAGAGAAATACAGATTACCAGAACAGCACTTGGGGATTGGAAACCTCCACAGTACCTGCTAAGACAACTTGAACTGTGAGGGGTGAATTGCTGGAGGTTCCCTGTGGGCAAGTTTCATAGTTAAAAACTCCAGGGGGCCTGGACATAGAGGGACCTCCACACTCTAGTGAGTTTTACTTCCAGTTGCCCTACCACGTTCTCAGTGAAGATCCAACAGAAATTCCCTGGAGCTTCTGTGAAGGTAGGGGGCTGGGTGGGTGGGTCAGGGGACAGAATAGCCATTTCAAATATGCCCAGAGTATTCTATTCCTGACAAGCCTTGCCCCCAAGGGAAACTATTTTACCAGAGTCTAACTGACCTGGGGGAAGGGAAATGCCCAGCTCTAGTTTGCTCTAGCCTTCCTGTCCAGCACCTAAGGGGGAAATGATACAAAACAAAACTAAGAAGTACACTGAGAACTAATCCTAAGACGGTAGAGACCAGATGTCTAAACACAAGTGATGATCCAGAGACCTGGAAGAAGTTAGTGAGAAAGGGGAAGTCTTATCAGTTTGTGCTCAAAGAGTAGGATACTTGAATTTAAAATTTCAGAGGCAGAACAATTGGTGTGGGCTGCTGCCTTATCCAGGTTGCAGAATCTGTCAAAAGAATCTAAAAAACAAAGCAGATTCAGAAAAGGAATGAAAGAGTTGGCCTGAAACAGGTATGAGGGGGTCAGAATGGCTTATTGGTCAAATAAAATCTGTAAGTATTTAAAGGTAGCACTGCAAAATAAATAAGCTTACTGAGTATCTATTAGCCTGTTCATGGCAGCCATTCAGAAACTTTCTCTCATGATTATCATATTCGTAAAGGTCATGCCATACATTCAGGCATCAACATAGCAAAACTCAGAGATAAAATTGTTTTTTAGGTAGTTCAGGTTTATGAGAAATCTCTGAGGTTTTATTATCTTGGGGACCAGAATTAATCAGTTTGATGCTGTTATTTTTAGTTTATCTCAGGGTGCAAAGTGTTATTTTGTCTGTCTGTTGTTGCTGTTTTTTTATGCCCTGACTGTGGTATGTGAAATACTTAGTTTTGTTGGCAGCAGGTCAAAGTGCCGTTTTTTTTTTTATTCTGTAAGTCTTACTTCTAGTGCAGAACTGGCCCAAAACCATGACAATTACCAATCCTTCCCTTAGTAGCTAATCCAAGTAAGCTCACAATTATCTGCACACTACCTTATTCTGCTCAAAACACACAAAAAAAAGACAAGCAACTGCACATGTCAATGGCTCTCTTCTTCTATATCATAAAGATTTGGAAATAAGCATTACTGTTTTTTGCCTAGGAAATAGCTCCCTAAAATAAATATGTCCATTCTAATACTCGGAATATAACTTATGCCATTTTGTAGTAACACCCTGAAGCACTTTTGAGATTTTGCTGTAGAAAATAACAACAAAACCAGACTATCAAACAAATAAACAATAAAAATCACAGATCTATAATTTATAATAAGTATATTTCATATTCACTTACTTGAAAGAAGATCATTTCCTACTGTGGAAGAATGTGCATGGGTTTTTGTGACAGTTATCTGCTACTTCCAAGTTGGGCTTTTCTTGCTGCCAAAATAATGACCTTATAATGAAGGTTGAGCTTGGTTTTATATATATATATATACACACACAAACATATATATACACACACATAATGGTATTATATGTATTATGTATATGTATTATGTGTATATGTGTATATGTATGGAAATAATTTATACATGTATATATATATATATAACTTATACCTATAACATGTGTATGTATGTATATGCATATATACATATACACACATATAACTTATGGAGGGCCTGGAACAAAATGTGCAGTGAATAAATATCAGCTATTAAAATACGTGCAATCTACTATGATGTTTATAAAACAGAAGATGCTTAGTATATACTCACCTATGACATTTCAGAAGAGAATTTGTTTACTGTCCTCTAAATTCATTTATACACATTATGGAATTAAAACCTAAATGTAATAAAAATGAGAGCTAAGGGTCAAATGTGACACAAATTATAAGTGCCGGAAATGAAGGAGATATAATCACTTACAGTGATAGAGAAGAGAAAGAAGAATCAAAGAATAAAATGATGATGATTTTTCATTTCTTCAGTTAAAGTGACACAGAGAAAAAGATAATGGAGACAGCTGGAGATAAGCAAGTACAGAAGAGAGGGAAGGATGCAGGTGGAGAGTTCCACTTGTGGGTTATTAATGTAGACGGAGATGAAGGTAAAGGCAGAATTTAGATTTTCTTGGTAAGACCAAAAAGAGAGAATAAAGACAGGAAAATTAAAAAGAGGTTCTTAAAAAGATGCAACGATGTGAGAAGGAGCAGTGAATACTCATTAAAAGAAGGTTGAAGGATCAATTGAAAGATTGAAGAATCAGACATATAAATAAGTCAGAATTATTCAGTTCTGGAAAGAGGAGAAGAACAATATGCAAGTTAGTAAAGCAGCCCCCTCTTCTCCCTTTTTCGTCCTATCAGTAAAAGTTTATCATGAGGTTATGGTCATCTTTCACCAGTAACTGTATTTCACCAGTAACTGAATTTAACCACAAACTGTAATTCTTTCTACCTAAAGAATGATTTCTCTGTCCTGCCGTAATCACTGTTGGGGATAAGCTCAAACGCATTTCTCTCATGTCAACTTCTTTAGAATTCATTCCCCTCCCCATACTCTCACTGTGCTAGTTCTTACTTTAATCAGCATTACCATCAGCCATGGATTATAAATATTTCATTCATGTATACATCAAGTACTATTGAGCACCCACCATGAGTTTGACATTTTGTTGAGTTCTGGGGGTGCAAAAGTGCTCTCAAGGATTTTGTAATGCAATGGTGACACGCTGAGATATTGGCAAATAAATATAATAAACGATTGAATATATCATGGCCATCTATTGAGTAAAAAGACATATAAAGGAGAGAATGACAATATCTACTTGAAGATTATCAAGACAAAGCATCAGAAGGAAGGTGTGCTCCCTATGTTATTGAGAAAAAGAGATTGAACTAATGGAGTGAATGAAGTACAAAACCATAGCAGAGAGCCATGGTGAGCAGAGCTTAGGAGGTCTGCTGAGAGCATGTGTCTCTCTGTCTTTTTTAACATTTTGAAGATCAGTTGAAAGCTAAACATAAAACACACACACACAAATATATCTCCAAACAATTCTTTCAACTAACTCCCCGTGTTAATCCCAACCCTCAGTTCAATGTCTTTCACATAGTAGTCACCTGATTGCTGTTTATTAGAAGAATGTACAAATGACAATACAGGTTTTCCAGCTGCTGCATATAGTAAAATTAAGAAACGAACTTTCTTCTAAGTGAACAGTAACTGTCAAATTCTCTCCTTGCTGTATGTTTGTTAAGCCGCAATAATAGCTAGGAACTCCTGCCAGCACCAGACTTATCATGTAAATCAATGCTCAAAAGCAATATTATTGTACAGCATCTTGCTTTTTGGCTTTTATTTCAGGGCTCCTGAAGTCTGGTTACAAATAGGTCATTTATATTCTCACATTTATTTTTTATAGTTTTCATAATGAAAACTAGGTCCCTACCATCGCTATACATGTACTCAGTTTTCATAAGCAAGACCATGGAGAAGATGAGTTGCTCGAAGTTGTAATGCAAATTGCTTAGTGCACTAAAAAGGCATTGCTTTCCCCCATGTACATGTTTTATTTGCATTTTAAGACTCTAGTAAAACTCTATTAACCATCATTCTCCTATTTTAGTAATTTTCTCATCTTGGAATTTTGGGGGGACAAAGTAGAAACACATTTCTTTAGTATTATTAATGTTTACAACAAATTTTATGGAAAAGCATCTAATAAACAATATTGTTGCAAGGGTAACAGAAAATAGGAGAAAAAAATAAAGGAGGAAGCAGGGAAAATCCAGAATCCTACTCCTCTAATAAACCAACTGTTTTCATTCACAATGGTTATGTTTAGACTTCAAATGCACTTGTTGGTAAAGAACAACTGTGGAATTAATTTTATGTGAGCATAACAGCCAGCTTTATCTTTTCTACAATAAAACTATCTTCTCGGGGATGAGAGAGTAGAGCTCAGATGGCTCCCAAATTTCATCTGCTTCCAGTGAATTTCCTCCCTTGCAGCCCTCAGGCTGCTCTCAGAGGCCTGGTCTAGAGGACACATTGTGAATGACTGCATTAGCCAACAAACTCTAGTACAGCAGCAGCATGTTACATTTTGAGGACAGCCACGTAGAAACAAGGTTTATTAGAGATGAAGAGAGAAGGGCGACTATTTCAAGAGAGAGTCCTGGTTATGAGAGAAGGTCCTTCAGTCTCACTACCTGGATTGATTGTAGAGCCCACCACCCACATGTTGTGAGGCTTAGGCAGGTTACTTAACTTTGCTGATCCTTGCCTCTTTCTATCTGTAAAATATATACAATGATCGTACTGATGTTATAGGGGGTTGAGGAGCTGCACGTGATTTAACATGTGTAAAGTGCTAGGCTAGGCGCTTAATAAACAATAAACGTTAGCTCAGTTGTTCTCTAAATCTAAACCTTATTCGCCCTCTCCTACCTACCACCAATTGTGCTGACTTAACGTGTAAAGAGGGCTATCAGCCAGGTATGGAATGCTACACGGACATTAAAAACAGGAAATCTGGGGGAGCCGGCCAATGAAAAGATCCTAAGGTAAGAATGGATTCCTTCTGGTTTGTAACCTTCTTCCACATAGCCGTAAATATTTCCATTTGGTCTGAGCTGTGCTGGATTCTGGTTGAACCTCTTTCTATATTCAAAGTAGACGAAATTCTCAAATTATTATGAAATCCTTTCTTCAAAGTATCAAGAAAGTAACTGTGGCAGAATAAGTACTTGAGTTCGAGTCCTGGCCTTCTGTCTCACTAGCTCTGTGACTAAAATGTTGTTTCCCCTTTCTGGACCTTATTTCAATAATATAATATGTTATCTTAGATAATCTATCAGGCTCCTGGAAGCTCTAAACTTTTGTGTGGGTTAATCCATGCCTGTAATTCCAGGAGTCAAACCAAATGAGAGCCAAATGTAAATGCTGCTGTGTTTCTGTGGTCTTTAGTATGCGATAACCATTTATCAAGTAAGTAGGAAAGTTAGAAGATTTTAATGAATAAGACTGTTTTCTGATTCTGCAGTTCGCTTATTTTTATACTAATTTATTCATTCATTCATTCAGTAAGAATTTACTAAATGTCTTCTATAAGTCACACTGTTTACTGGATTCTGGCAACACAGACATAAGGTTAGGATTCCTGGCCATTAGAATATGGGGATCCCAATAGGAAACATATATATGTAAGCAAATAATTGTAGTATGGTATGATGAAAGCTATGTATAATATGTGCAAAAAGAGTCATGAACACAGAGAAGTAGAAATTTTGAATGAAATGGAGAAACAGAAAATGAATGGGCTTTGAAGTCAGGTAGAATTTCCATTCAGCCATCTACAAAGTAGGTGACTGTACAATTTGTTTAGCTCCTTTAAGTCTCAGTTGGTTGTCTGAAATATGATGACGGTAATACCTATTTTAAAGTGTGGTTATGACTAACCACGCTTTAAAAAAGGTTTGCTACCTTCTCAGAAAAGGGGGCGTTTGCTCTGGGTCTTAGAAGAAAGAGTAGGAGTTTGCTTGGTGGATGCAGTGAAATGGGTGTGTGAAAGGGTGGGATGTATATTGAACAATACATTTGAAGCCTTATTCTTCATCCTAGATAGTGGTTCCCTGTTACTGGAGGAGAACATCCATAGGAAGAATATGGTAAATGAGTGTGTAAAGAGGATTTGTTCTCAGATAGGCAAGGGTTTTGCCTCTCATGCTGTCTTATAGGCAGGCATTGAAAGATGATTAGTATTCCTCTTAAATACATGTTTCTAAGATTATTTTGGTATTAATATAGTCATGGAAGTTACTCCTAGCTATTTCAGTGTTGTGGGAAGAAAATAAATGTAGAAATAATATGAGTAAAGAAAGATAGACATTAACAAGGTAATGTCCTCAGAAGGACTGTAGGATTTAGCAGAAGTTTGGGGTTATACTTTTAACGCAGCAAAACTTGACAGATTCGTGCCTTTATTTACATTTTAAAATACTGTTTTGGGGTTAGAGAAAGGAAATCAAACAATATGCTTAAAAGTAGAAGACTTGGTTTAGTGAATAAGATGCAAAGAATCAAGTTAGCATTTTCAGTGATTTTAAATGATTTTAAAATACCTTGATTTCTCATTATACTTTATTGATCTTTCAACATTGTTTCAAACACTAGTTGAAAATTATTTTTCCTAAAAATATTAACGGCCTCGACCCCCATTGTTTTCTGACTTCTCATGTCACTAATTAGAAGCTGATGAGTGTCTATTCTCCTTCCTTTCAATGTCACTTTCTTTCCTCTCTCTAGAAGTGTTTAGTATCTCTGTTTTGAAATTCACAAGGATGTTTTTTTTCCCATTATTTTTATTATCCATGCACAGGATACTTAGGAGTTCTATCAGTCTGATAACTTATGTCTTTCTTCAGTCACAAGGAAATACTTGTTCTGTACTTGTTTGGTGATTTCTCCTCTAGTTATATTGTTACTTCTTTCAAGGAATCCTCCTGATAGTGTTTTGGATCTTTTGGTTTGAGCCTCATTGTCTCTTCCCTTTCCTCTTATTTTGTTTCTATCTATTTTTATTGCTATTATCAAATATTCTGAGGTGTTTTTTCATCTTTATATTTTAGACCTTCTATTGATTATTTTTTAAATGCCTGTAATCATATCTTTAAACTCTTAAGAATGATTTCTTATACTTTGTTTTTTTCTCTCCATCATAGTAGTCCTCACTTTATGGGTAAAATATCTTCTCAAATCCCTGTGGATATGTTAATTAAAGAGCTCTTTTAAGTTCTTTTATGTTGTCTGAATTATCCATTTTTTTTCTCAGGGTAAATATTTCTGTTTTAGACTTTTTGGTCATTTTCTATGGTACTAATTATTCTCATAAACATTGTGATTTGTGGTACTCTATTCACATTTAATTGTGTGGGTTTCCATTACTTTTAGATGGTTAAGGCTATTTTCCAGCTACATTGATCTTTTAAGACTCAGTTTGTTTATGACTTCCACAGACATATTTTTATTTTTTTAAATTAATTTATTTATTTTTGGCTGAGTTGGGTCTTTGTTGCTGTGTGCAGGCTTTCTCTAGTTGTGGAGAGCTGGGGCTATTCTTCACTGCAGTGCATGGGCTTCTCATTGTGGTGGCTTCTCTTATTGTGGAGCATGGGCTCTAGGCGTGTAGGCTTCAGTAGTTGAGGCTCATAGACTCTAGAGTGCAGGCTTAGTAGTTGTGGCGCACGGGCTTAGTTGCTCCACGGCATGTGGGATCTTCCTGGACCAAGGCTCGAACCCATGTCCCCTGCATTGGCAGGGGGATTCTTAACAGCTGTGCCATGAGGGAAGCCCCAGACATATTTTTAAAAGGAACAGTTCATTGTCAGGTAAGTACTAGGTTAGTCAACTGGAAATTCTGAAAGAAAAATTTGTAGTCAAGATTATTCCTGGTTTTCCAGCTTTAAGACTCAGTCTTTTTAAAGAGTACTGCCACAGACCTCATACTTGGAAATATTCTGTAGGCTTGTAGCTCTGCTGACTGACCTAGAGAAGCTATATTAAATAGGAGATAATAGGTGAAAACGTTAAATAATAACAGGACAGTACTAATTTTATAAATTATGTGCATCTACAATGGTAAGGAAGCAACTGGAGTCAATAGTCGTGTTATTAAAAATTATATTGGAAAAGTTGTGATAGCAGAGTGGCTCTCTTTTGCATCCATAATACCTTATGAATGTTGCTATTATTGCCCTCACACTTTTACATTATAATCATTGATTGAATTATTTATATCTCCTTTTCCTACTAATACCTTGATCCACTGCATTGTGTTCATTCTTGAATCAGTAGTGCTTATCACACTTCAGGGTGGGTGGCAGATAATGTTTGTTGGCCAAATGACTGAATGAATAAGGTAATGAATGAATGGAGATTCTTGAGTTTCCCACTTGTTTCTTTTACCTTGGTCAAGGCATTTCACTTGTCTGACTGTCAGCTTCCTCATTGTAATATAAGGGTAATGTGTATCCACTTTTGTTTCTTTTCAGAGGTTTCATAAAAACCCAAGTACTATAAGATATACTAGTGCATTATAAAAATATCTTCTGTGCTATGTATACATGACTTTTATTATTATCATTGTCATTACCATAATCTCGTCACCTTCATTGTCATCATCATCATTTTCATCATTCTAAGTCAAGCAAGGACCCTTTTCTGTTTATTCAAATCTACCTATTTGATAATACTTTCTAGGTTTATCTGATTGATGTGGGTGTTTTTATTTTCTACCTTTCAATCACTAATTATACAGAAAATGCTTATTAGGATTTGTAAAGAAAATATAAATTCACTGGAATAAAATAATGGCCTAATGTCTCCAGAGACTTTCTAGATGACTAATGTAAATGCTACGTTCAGAAGATTTTACAAATAGTAGGGATGATGAACACAAAAAGTAAAAATTTGTAGAGTTTTTTATACTTTTCAAAATACCTTCACAGAAATTTATACATTTAGTTGTTATTATTGCTTCATGATATAGTTAGGTGATGTGCTATTATTCCTATGTGAGTGATGAGGAAGTGGAAAGCATGAAAGGTTAAGTAATTTGTCCAAGGTCAAAGTTAATCAATAACAGAAGTGATAACAGAGCTCATGTACAATCCCCTAATTTAGTATTATTTTATTATATGACATCAACATATACATCCAAATTCTAACTTGGTCACTACATTTACAACAATAAAATTGCATCTTTTTTTTTTTTTTTTTAATAATGGGAGAGGCAGAGTGTAGAGAAAATCAAATGCACTTGGCTTCTTTCATCTTATCCACCAGCTGTTCTTAGTTCTCATTTATAAAACTGTGTTAACTGGACCCCCAAATAATGAGGCCTCATTTATAAAACTGTGTTAACGGGATCCCCAAATAATGAGGCTTTAATGACAGAACAGAACCACTAATTCTTTTTCCTTAGCCAGTTTTTCCTTGGCCAATGAACTAATTATTGAAGAGAACTTTATTATATTTTTCCCAGTTCACTTTTAGACAATAATCAAAGAAGCAGGAAGAAACGTGCTAGTGTCTAGGGACAATTATTGCAACTATTTTGCTTGCAATGTAAAAGACATTAAAAAAAAAAGGCAAAGTGGTGGGAAATGGGTGTTACTTTCTACAGATAGTGCATTGCCTGACTCATATGGCCAAAGAGCAAAGTCATTTATGGGGAATCATTGTCTCCAGCAAGATCATTAAAGAAGATAAATGCTTCTAGACCAGATGGAAATATAAGAGAGTTGGATCTAAATTAGGGAAACCATTGGCCACATGTGAATCCCAAGCTATATGCGTAAGCCTGATCTGATTAACTGTTTTGAAAATTACCTTTGCAGTGAAATTTAGAGCACACAAGAAGAAGGACGGCTTTTAGAGGATACTGAGAGCTTGGCTCTGAGGGTGGAAATTTGAGATTTGTATTAGACCACCCAACTCAACGAGCTCTCTCCGTTCATTTAAAGAATAATAATTACATTCGTTGAAAGATTTTTATGTTCTAGGAACTATTGGATGCTTTGCATATATTCTATCAAATCTTGCCAACAATCTTAGAAGATGAGATGAGGAAGCTCTGAGTCAGAGGAAGCTCTGAATAATGATAATGATGTTGATAATAGAAATAGTTATTATGTATTGAAAACTTATTAAGTAGTGACCATGTTTTTTTTAACCCTCAAAACACTCCGATTGCTACAGGTGCTGTTCTTTTTGCTTTCCATTTATAGAGAAGGAAACTGGTGCCAAAGATATTAAGTAACTCGCCCAAGGTTATACTTGCCAAAGAGCCGGAATTTGAGCACAGCAATCTAGTTCTAGAGCCTGTATCCCTGATTACAATGCTAGACCGATAAGAACTAAGGAGTATGGATCATCTTATTCACCACGTAGTAGAAACTTGATAATCACTTGTACATAAATTAAATGAAGAAACTAAGTTTCAATGCGAAGGAAGGAAGGAAGAAAGGAAGGAAGGAAGGAAGGGTTTGCCAAAGTTACTGTGTCTCTCTGACTGCAAGGTGAAGTCAGATTTTCCTCAGCAAATATATCACAAAGCCAAGTCTGTCCTTATTGATCAGCCTATGACCATTCTGAATGGTGATATTAAAGATGGTCTCTAGAGCATGCAGGCCAAAAGGGGGCTGGAAGGAAAGGATCCAGATAAGTCCTTCTTGGGATGCTATGCATACAGGTATGGCTGGGTTAGCCCTGGAAGGCAAGTTGCATCTTCACAGCTGGAAAACATACTTGCCAGTTCTTCTCTGCATGTATTTTTTTTCTTTGTTATCCCAAAGCCTTGGTAAATCACATATTTTACATTTCATTTGAGTAACTTCAAACTTACATAAAGGTTTAAAGAATAAAAATAATACGAAGAACACCCAATACCCTTTACCTAGAGTAACCTTTTGTTGATATTTTACTCTATTTGCTTTAATAGAGTTTGCACTGTCTCTCTCACACACATATTTTCTGTCTATCTATATATCTATCTATGTATCTATCTACCTACCCACCTACCTATCCATCTACTTATCTGTATGTTTTTGTTGTTGTTCTTGTTTACTTTTACTTTCTGAATCATTTGATAGTAAATTACCTGTATCCAGGCTCTTTACTTCAAAATTCTTCAGTGTATCTTTCCTAAGAACTAGGATATTATTTTGTGTAGACCAAAACAGTTGTCAATTACATTAAATGTGATACAACACTTTTACCTAATCTACGATTCATATTCCAGTGTTGTCAATTAACCCAATAATATCCTTTTTGACTTTTTTTCACCTCTCGTACAGGATCAAGTCCAAGATTAGTATTGTATTTAATTATCATGCCTCTTTAGTCTTTAATATGGACAATTTTCATAGCTTTTTTTTTCTTGGTCTTCTATGTCAATTAAAAAAATAATAGCATCTTTCTCTTTTATAAGTAGAACATTCCTCATTTCTTTGATTTTTCTGATATTTCTTCCTGATGAGATTCAGGTTGTGCATTCCCAACTGGAATACTATATAGGTGATATTGTGAACTTCTGAGAGTATCACATCTGGAGGTGTATTCATCTGCTACATTGATCAGTCCATCAAGGCATTGGTTTCTCTATGATATAGTTTCTATTTTTTCCCCCTTTATTACCAATAAGCCGTAATTGAGGAAATACTCTGACTATGTTGTAAATAGCCTGCTCCTAATCCAAATTTCCTTCTAAATTTAGCATCAATTAATGATTTGTGCCTGGTCCAATCGTTACTGTGGTTGTTATAAATGATTTTCCCTCTCCAGCCATGTAGCCTGAGATCTAGTTTGTGCTACGTGCCATACACAACACAGGGCCATCTGTGTTAGTCAAGTTCTTCAAGAAGCAGGTGCTACAGCAGGATTAAATATGGAAAGATAGTATTAAGGGAAATGATTGTATAATTGGAAATAGGGAGAAATTTGGAAGAAGCTGGATGTACCATCAACTGAGATGCAAATCTGACGTTGAGTGAGGGAGAGAGGGAGTGAAGGTTGGGTGAAAATGTTTTAGACTGCAATACAGACTAAAGGAGGGTCCGAAAAGCCATTGGATAGTCCTTGAGCCCAAGGTGGCTATCAGATGGGACTGTATTTCCCAGAAATAGATCTGCCATAGTAGCTCTGCTGTATTCCCATTCCTTGACTGGGAACAGCATGACGGCTATGGCAATGAAACTCCCTGTACTACAAAGTCTTCTGGGCACATTTAACTACTCCTTTAGCAGCATCCTTTTTGAACATCATGTCACCACTATCAAACAAATCTAATCACACTGCCCTTTTCTCCTCATAGATATATTTGAGAAATACAATCATGTAGATGAAAGCACCTTGTAAATATCAAAACTATACCAGTCTAACAGGATTGCTGTTCCTACTACTGTTTTTTTTTAAATTTATTTTTTATTGAAGTATAGTTGATTTACAGCAATGTTTCAGGTATACAGCAAAGTGATTCCTATATATATATATATATATATATATATATATATATATATATATATATATATCACTCATAATGAAAGGGACTGAGAATAAAGCAATCTCCACAGTGTAGCATCTACATTTAGGCATTTATCTGCATGTGAGGCTAACAGGAGGACTTTTTACTGAACTTACCTCTGACTCCTTTTTGCCTATTTCTTTCAAGGTGGTTTACTCTAGAATGTAAGTCCTGAGGAAGAAAATACTCCTTCACAGAGCGAGAATGAAAGGGTAAAAATAATTATGCTTAAGAGGGGCCTATAGATAAGTACTGCTGTGTCTCATAACTATCTTATCATCTAATGTAAAATATTTCCCCCAAAAAACAGTTCAAAATCTCTGTGTGCTTCACATGAAATTAGTTTTGTTTGTGTTAACTGAGGTTGAAAAATGTGCTGGAATACTATCTTCTTAGAGGTGTTGTGGTGAAATGAGAGCAAGCACAGGCTTTGTTGCTGAGGACTCGCAGACTGTGGAGAGTTTAACCTACTTAAACTTCAATTTTCTCATATCTAAAATGAAAACTAATAACATGTTCACTCCATGATTGATGGAAGCAGTAGATATAACAAGTGTCAGGTGTCCAACCTAGCCCCTGGCAAACAATAGATACAGTAAATTGTGGTCATTGTTATTAAATCAAGAAATGTCTATTAAGCATCTGTTATGTGTTGGTCACTATGCTAGATGCTGAGGCATATAATGAATAGATAGAGAGACAATCCCTGCCTTCCAGAAGCTTACAGTGTAATGGGGAATATAGACAAAGAGGCAATACCTACAGTGAAAAAAGGCTTTGACAGGGTAAAAACAAGGTGCTTTGGGAATATATAGAAGCGTCATTGAACCTAGAATTGGGAAATCAGGGAAGTCTTACTGGGGAAAAGATGTTTAAGAAGACCCAAGCACAAGTAGAATTCAGTCAGTCAAAAGGTGAAAGTAAGAGTAGAGGAGAATTCCTAGTAGAAGAAGCAGCATATATAAAGTCCTGGAGGCAAGAACAAGCATTCCATGTTCAGGAAACTGGAAGAAAATCATGGTGGGGATTAAAGGTGGTGGTAGAGTGGTAGGAAAACAAAGTCTGTGAGATGAAAAGGGCCTTGAAATCAGTGTTAATGGCTTTATATCATTAGCCAATACCTAAATACTGACACATAGCAGATACTGAGTAATTGTTGAATATAGGGAGTTATTTTTATCATGCAGTTTTTTTGAGATACCCATACTTTTCTGCTGAAATATTCTTTGGAAAGAAAACTGTGTGCCACATAGAAGCACCCCTGGGTTTTCCCTGAAAGGTAATATTGCATATGAAAATCTCCCAAGTGGCATAGATGTCACAAAATCTTTAAAGTTAAATCATAACACGGGATTAATATTTACCTCCTACAAATTGAACTGCTTCTCTAAACTAGAGAGTTCTAGTTTTCCCATGGGTGTGTCAATTTCATTTCCTTTAATTAAGAGAGTCTGTGAAAAGAGTCCAAGATCCTGTCTAGTCTAACCAAGGGGAACCTACCTGATCAGAGATTGGAGCACACAGAAACACACACATGAACTCTTTCCAAAGCAATTGTTTGAAATGGTCCAAAAACATACACAAGCTGCACCTTTGATCAAAGAAAAATAAGAGGTAATCCCCAAGTCAAACTGAATTCTCCATGGGTATTTGTGGCAATTTGACTGAAAATTGTATACTATCAAATCCCCATGGAGTATGTTTGAGGTTTGGAAAGACATGAATATTTGAGGACACGGAAGTTTGTGAAGTCCAAAGATGTTTATTGACAGGACTTATTTCAGTTTTCCCAGGCCAGAGAGATAAAAAGGTTTTCTCTGTTTTTCTTTAAATACTTCATCCATTCCAAAGAGGGTAGCTGGGTAATCCCCAGACAGGAAGAGTTACTGACTTAGCACAAATGCATAGACGTGGGACAGCAGTATGGTCCCAAGTGCTAGCTTTGTGAATGGTTACTATATCTGGCCATCACTGTCTCCATTTGCAAAATATGCCAGGTGGTCTTTGTATTAATTGATTCCCCATGTTCCATCTTCCCTGATTCACATCTGTTCTAATGAAGAGAGTGTATAAAGGACTATCTAAAACTTGTGCCGTATAAGACTATCAAATGAGAGTTTTTAAGTCCAGTCAATTGCCTATATGTTGAGTCATTCTTTTCAAGCATATGTTTGTATTTAGCTAAACAGAGCCAGATCTGACCATGGGGTACAGTGGGACAGGCAGCTGTATGCATAGAAGCATTGCCCAACAATGAAATAAAGGTGCCAAATAGAAAGAGAAGTGACGACAGTCCAATATTGGGGCCACTCAGCAGAGTCACTCATGAAGTGACTGGTGACCAGAAATAAGCCTTGATCAGGGCGCACTCTGACAGGGCTGTGCTCACGAGGCAGCCAGAAAAACCTGAGGCTGGACTTCAGCTTTGCCACTTACTAGTTGTACAGCCTTAGGCAAGCTGGTTACTTACTTAGTCTAAGCTGTGGTGGCTTCACCTTTGAAAGTGGGAGAATGGTACCTAATTTCAGACTTATTTGAGAGTTCAACAAAATGACATGTAAAATACTTAGTATGCTAGGTATTCATCACATGCTGACTATTATAGTTTATTATTATATTTGTTGTTATATTGTTATTAGTAATAATATAGTAAGAGCAGAACATCACTATCAGCATCACTTGATATATCTTCCTTGTATAGCTAATAGTTGACTTACTTAGTTTAGTTAATTTGCCATAAAGTTACCTAACTGTTTAACTCAAACCATGATGTAAACAGTTCCAGGTTATTGGTAGGAAGCATGTATAGATATAGATATGTATATATGTTATATAAGGGTGTAATGATCAAATAAGGTAGATAAATAAATTACAGTACAATGAAATATAGAGATGTGAATGACACTTAGGATATCATAGATACTGGAGTAATTAACTTTCCCTAATGAGAGATTAAAAGGAGACCCAAGGTGTAGCAATGACAAACTCAGGTCTGTATTTGTAGCCTTTTTTTTTTTTAATCATGTGAAATAATGTTTATTGCTGCTAGTTATATAATCAGTACACCTTTCTTGAAGAAAATTTAGAAAATATTCACATACATGAAAATAAAATTATCCCAAATCCCAGCAACCAAAGAGACTAACAGTTAACATTTTATTTAACAGATAACTATATTTTAGATCAATTACAGTATTATGTAGATAAACTCTTAATAAGAATCTAATTCTCTGAACTTATTCTGTGCCTTCTATCCAACTACTTCCAGACTTCCGTTCATGCCATTCTCTCCTCAAAGAAGGAACCCAATCTCAATCTACTCACCTTTAAGACTGAGTTATTTAACATCCCTGAGTATCTGTTTTATCATAAGATTTTTGTGGGGATTTAGTAATGCACATTAAGAACCTAGTACAGAAGGTGCTGTACAAATGGTAGTCATTGTTACAGCTAAAATGTCCCCACTTTAGTGGAACTTTCACAGTTTACTTCAGTCCTTCTCTGTTGCTATTTGTATGTCACTTGCATTGGAATGCCTCATCATAAGCCAATACGTGTCTTATCTCCCTCACCAGGATCTGAGTTGATTTTGGGCAGGTCTTGTATTTGTAGCCTTTTGATTGTATGTTAGATGTAGTTTAAATATAATCCTTTTTTTTTCTTGTGTCATTTCAAACACAGTCAACAAAACATGAAAAATCTTATATGTAGTTGAGTTATCAATTTAAATGAGGTCTTTCCCTAATGGTATAAAGAAAGGAAAAAAGAAAAGCAAAGAAAAACAATTTAGATTGTTTTCCTCCTGGATTTTTACTTTTTGATAATCCTTATTATAGATTTTTGAAAAGAGTGGATTTGGGGAGACTGGTCGTTTATTTTCTCTTTGCTGGTACTAGGTGTAAATTTACCTTTTAATTTACTTTATTCATTACACCGAACTACACACAGTCATTACCTGGAGGTTTTAAAAAGGAGTATAATAATGTGGACAAAGGATTATCTAACAGTAGCATTCTATAGCAAAGTGATCAAATTAAATACTTAGGGAACTGAAAACTTCTAATGGCCTGGCTGCTACATTAAAAATGTATGGTTTATTTCTCATTGCATGAGGACATCTCCCTAAATTATAATGTTAATTTAACACTGTAATATAGTTATCCCTCTCTATAAATATATGATTAGTTTGATTGATTTGGTTGATTTCTTATTTTTTTCTTCTTTTTTTTTAAACATCTTTATTGGAGTATAATTGCTTTACAATTGTGTGTTAGTTTCTGCTTTATAACAAAGTGAATCAGTTATACATATACATATGTCCCCATATCTCTTCCCTCTTTCCTCTCCCTCCCTCCCATCCTCCCTATCCCACCCCTCTAGGTGGTCACAAAGCTGATTTGGTGGATTTCTTTGTCTTAACATTGCACACGAGGTTGCATAAATTTCACAGTATCCTCTTAACATGGAATCATGAGAACAATAAGGCAGAAACGCCCAAGGAACATAAGACATATTGGGAACTGATTTCCTGTAAGGGATACCAATACAACTTAAACACTTGTGGAATGTTTGCAATGTCTATAATAAAAAGAGTGCATGATCACTGTACTTTGTAACTACAAAGACTGAGCACAGCTCCTTGTAACCAGTTATCTTAGCCAAGTCATATTAGCAAGTATTTATTGAATGCCTAAATTATAATAATTTTCTGAGAACCATGAAGAATATAAATGCATAAGGGAATGGATTTCTCTTCTTTAAGATGTTTCACATTTAAATCAAAAGGAATATCTTCTCTCTAGGCATTGTTAGAAAATATGCAATCTGGTGTTAGAATTTTATGTTCAAGGTCATACCGATTTGTGTGCACTATTGTAGAGAGCAGTAGGTGGGGCTGAATTCAGAGAGGGGGACAATAGAAATAGAATAGGAAATAAGTAGGGATGTATAAGACAAAAGGACCCTTAGACAGTGGCACGGTATGAACAGAAGCAAGGAGTTAAGAAATAACATGTTAGATACTAATATTATATGGGGACTTCATGATATAGCATACATTTTATTTTAGGAGATATAAATGAGGCTTGACTCATTACTTCCTGCTTTAAACCCTACCAATGGAAACTTTGTCCAGAGATCATTCATATCATCAATTCATCCATAAGATTTATAGTGCCTTGTGATTAGAGTCTATGGAGATGTCCTTGTTTCTGCTCTCCCGTAACCCCAAATGTAGTATGGTCACATAATGGGCCTTCAACAAAAATTCATTCATCAAAATAGAAGTGACCATTCTTACTTACAAGTTGCCTACTAAGTCAAGAGTGTAAAATTTCATTAAGCTAAATATTCCATTTGTCTCAAAAGATCTGTTTATACCTGGAGGGATAGAAATCTTTGGTAGGTTTTGACTATTGGTGGTTTTATGTTTTATTGAAAGCATTTAACTATATTTCAGCAAGGTAAACATAAAAGAAGGTTAAAAGGAATGGTCTCTTGCGTAGCTAGGTAGCTAGTGTTTGACAGCATTAATTGAATCTGTCCCTTATCTTATAAAGGCAGAAGACACTGAGAATGAGTGAAGAAAATTGGACTTCCAAAATGATAAAATATTCAATAACTCTACTGGAACAAAATCTTATTTCTCATAACTTTATTTCTAACCAAATTTATGTTATATGGAAAAAAAACCCAAAACACTGCATAGAAAACACTTCAGTCTCCTACTTCATTTTAAAACATAACAAAAACAATGGTGATATAACAACTGGAACCACTAATTGTGTTTCTACACGGTGCCTACTTTGTTCTAAGTGCTTTGCATGTTTCCTTGCTTATCTTTACAATGCCCCGGTCTCACACACAATGAAAATGAAGCAAAGGTCAGCAAATGCTCAAGGTTCTCAGCAGGTATGAAGCAGCCCTACCTGAAATCCAAGGTTTCTCTGATGTGAAAAGCTCATGTGCATTGCCTATGTCAGTATTTCCCAAACTGTAATTATTTATCATCTGAATGCCTTTTAAGATATCTGAATATTACCTGGACTCTTTTTTATTGTGGTAAAATACACGTGACATAGAATTTACCATTTTAACCTTTTAAATATTCAGTTTGGTGGTGTTAAGTATACCACACTGCTGTGCCACCATTACCGCCATCCATCTCCAGAACTTTTTCATCATTCCAAACTTAAACTTACTACCTGTTAAACACTAACTCCCCTCCCCTCAGCCCCTGGGACCCACTGTTGTATTTTCTGTCCCTATGAATTTGACTGATCTAGCTAACTCATGTAAGTGAAATCACATAATATGATTTGTGCTTTTGTGGCTGGCTTATTTCACTTAGCATGATGTTTTCAAGGTTCATCCATGTTGTAGCTTGTATCAAAATTTTATTCTTTTTTTCCCCCTCTGGCTTTATTAAGGTATACTTTCCAGTCAAATGTTGTATACGTTTAAGGTGTACAAACTGATGACCTGATACAGGTAGATATTGTGAAATATTTACCAAAACCAAGCCAATCAACGTAAGTTTAATAATATTCCATTGTAATTTTGTTTATCCATTCAGCTGTTGATGGACATATGTTAGCACCTTTTGGTGATTGTGAATAAGGTTTTACAAATATCTGTTCAAGTCCCTGATTTCATGTATTTTGGGTGTATAACCAGAAGCAGAATTTCTAGATCATGTACTTAGTTGAACTGTTGTATTATTTCTTTAAGATTATAATGAAAAATATTCATATAACTATTCAAAATAATTTTTTGCTAAAATCATTTCAACCAGAAGTGTGTGTGCTGCCTTTAGTGAAATATTATTTTACGCTTGAGAAAAGTAGTCCACTTAATGACTTTTATTCTAGTTACCTCAAACTAAACAAACACAATATTTTCAATAATTGATAAAAGAATAATGAAACTTGAAGAGGAATTATTGTTCAGAAGAAAAAAATGGTTCATTTGCTCATAAATTTACATATATATTTATTGGCGGTTAAGTACTACTCTTAAGAACTCTGAAAATGGAATAGTGAACAAGATACAAATGGGTCATGCTTTCAAGGAATTTAACTGTTTAGAAAGAAACACTATTAAAATGTATTAAAGTTAGAAATATCACATATAGTAATGATGATAAAGGACATTTTAGAGCATATACCCAGGTACACCTCAAGTAACATGAGTAGAGTTAAAGAAAGGTTTTTATGTGGATGTAAAATTTTAAATAATAAAGATGTGTAGGAGCCAGGAAGATGGGGGAGACAATTATTTTAGGCAGAGGAAATATCATACTGAAATTCCTGAGAGTGGGAAGAGCAAGGCAAATTCAAAAGTATTCAACAAATCCAGTATTTTTCAGTATAGGAAACAAGAAAGTGTAAATCATGATAGAGAGATGGCCCTGTACAACACATGTTTTCAGACTGAGAAGAAATTATTTACATTATGGAAGGCAGGGTTTCTTGTCTCCATTTTGTAAGCGATTACATGGAGTCTAACTGAGGTTAAATATCAAAGCCTGCGTTGCCATCAAAATTGAATATCATAGCAGAGTCTGTTTTCTTTTAAGAAAGATTATAGGAAAGTAAAACATAGGATATACAAGTTAATAATTGTGAAATGTTGGGGGAAAACTTTCAAAAGAGCCGATACAACAATGTACGAATTAGAATATGGCCAAGTATAAGAATTTTAAATTGTTTTACTTCTATAATTGCGAAAAACATAAAATAATGAGGGGATTTACCCTTTCCAGTTGGCAGGTTTTGTTGTTGGTGGTGGTGTTTTGACCACCTAAACACTGACATTTTAAACACTGAGGAGAATGTACGTTAGCACGGTATTTTTATATTGCTATATGTATCAAGAGTCATATAACTCATCTCAGTCATTCACCAAGTAATCTGTTCCCAGAAATTTAATCTAAATAGTGAGCCATATATAGAGAAAATTAGATTATATATGTGTCAATATCTGCATATGCATACATCGATGTCTATATGTCTATATATATTTATGGATATAGAAATATCCCAACATTCTTATAGTGACAGATTGGAGTAATCAAATGTTTTTTGTTCAGAAATTTATGAAAAGCCATATAGCCATTATAAAATATACCATAAAGGAATATCTATAATAAAGAGAAAATGATAAAAAATTAATTTACAAAAAGCACTTTAAAATAGTATATAGAGTTTAAGGTCACGTGTATGAATAGGTTTGTGTGTAGAGTTAAATTTGAAGGCTATATACCAAAAAGACTTTGGGTGTTGCTGGGTGGCATATTGTTTGCTTTTGACTTGCTTCTTTAGACTCCCCCACCCCCAATTTTCTGCACATCACATTCATTGTTCTTTTTTATTATCAATACAAAAATACAAAATGCAAACTAAAATAGTTCTTGGTTGGAAATCCTGCTTAGTACAGAGGGGCTAGACGGCAACTGATAAAGTAATTATATGGTATATAGTCTAAAAAATGTTTTAATGAAATTTGAATAGGAATATTAAAATCTTGGAGTAAATTCAGAGCACAGTAATGCCTTTTAAAACAATTTCCATCTTGTTTACATATAACTCTGCATACACGTGTTATACTTCATTCCTTTTCTGAACAATCTTTTCCTTTTTGCTCTACCCTCTCTAATAGGATCTGTTCATGATTCCATCTTACACAGCTTGTTTCCATAGTCCTCTGGACTGCAATTTAATGACACCTCCTCCAAATACACAACGGGGCTGGAGAAAGCACCTGAAATGAGTTCAGCCTGCCAGGTTCTCTTTCCTGCTAATTGGGTCTCCAGTCTGTGCATGATGGATTGAACAGGAAGCCATGTGAAGCCAGAGCTATGGTGGAGGTGCACATGCCAAAGTGGAGGAGGGGTGTGCAGCCAGAGAGAGAGAGAGTGATTGAAATGCTTGGGGAGAAGCAGAGATGATACACAGCAGGAGTAACCTCAGCCCTTGTTTTCCAGTTCCTGATACCAGGCTTTGTGAACCTTTTCCATGACATATCTGTATTTTCAATCAATTCCCCTTTTCCCTGAAACTAGTTTGAGTGAGTTCTATTTTTAGTGCATTTGAAAGATTCCAGGTTAAGACAATATCTAATAGTCACTAAATAATCTGTACTTGATTTATATACGACTCACATTTTGGAGTCATAATTACAGAGAAAGACTGAACTTGAAGGTCAGGGAACATTTTAGGAGACTTTGAGGCCAATTTTTTCTTCATAACATGTGCAGCATAACAGTATTACTAATTTTCATTCATTCTCTTTTTGCTCACCTCCAGCGAACAGGGTGTTTCTCATATGATGGCTTTTTGCATTTTAGTTTTTATTCTTTTTTCCTCTTAAGTGTTCCCTTTCCTAGGATAACACTGGCTAATTAGTGAATAATTTCAGATCTGATTTTCATTTTTTTTCTGACTCTCCCATCTTCTTGCATACCCATCCACAGTAAGGCATTACCATCTTTAAAATGTATTTTCCTTCACACTCATGATTTTTTTTTGACAATTGTCATCTTTCCCTTACACATGCAAGCATAGCTTCTGTATGATGGAGTTCTAGGCCATGGTAGGTCACATAATATACTGTGGTATAATACGAACTTTGGAGCCACACAGAATTACCTGACTTACAAATGATATGATCCTAAGAAAATTTCCTAACTGCTCAACCTTTGGCAAAATGGAGTTATAGCCTGTAATGCACAGAGCTGTTATCTCTGTGCTTCTGATTAAGGGTCAGAATAAACCGATAATAGAAAACAGATAGTTTAAAAATCACTAGTCATAGGCCAAAGGACACTGCTTCTTAAATATCTCCTTTCTGCAATAGATACCTACATATTAGATGAAACACAGAATAACTGATATTTTAGGATTGATATTTATATAATCTTAATATTATTAAACACTATGGAAGATATATTTTTCTGAGCTGTTACCATGTGTCATGCATAGTACTAAGTAGACGTAATGAATCTCATATTTACTGGTCAGGAAACTAAGGAAAGGTGAAATAATTTACCCAAAGTCACGTAGAGAGTTAGTGCGAAGTCAAAGTCAATATTTGAGCTGGATTTACCCAACAATGAAACTATTGTTCTTTCCACTACAATGCATTGCCTCTGAGAAGAAATACAGCTTAACGATTTAAGAAAGGAACACCGTTTCATGTTGATAGAACCCAATTCATTTTGATTTTTTTGTTTTATTTGCCACATACATAGTCAGAAAAATTCAGACTTCTACTTCATCAGTGACTTTCCTTGCAATTATGCTTTAGATGAAAATCACAGTAGAAACATACCCTTCAAATTATCTTTGTACACCCAGGATGCTAATTATCTTCTGTTTGCCCCTCTAGATCCACTCTCTACCCTGCTCCACCCTGCTTTCTGTGGGGAGAGGCTGACCTGCAAGGGTATACCAAGAGACTGTCTTGCCTTCTGACTTTTCATTGGATTCAACTAATGGGGAGCCCTGGCAGGAGATTGGGGCAGGGGGAAGAGAGTGAATGAATGTGGAGTACTCTCTCCTTTTCTTATTCCTTCAATCCTGGAAATTGTAACAGCTCCTTTCTTACTAGCCCCCAGGTGTTGTGGAGCGGAATCTACACTATCCCTTGAGTTTTCCTCCACCCTGGTCACACCTTGTAAATAGTCTCTTTATTAAACCCTTCTTGAGATGTGAAAATCCGATTTCCTTCTAAGATCCTGTCATTTATTTTATTGGGGGATCCTTCCTCATACATCTGCTGTCTAACAAAGAACTTGGCATACTAAATGTGTTATAAGAATGGACAAATAAATAGAAGAAAATAGTGATATGTACTTTATCCTTATGGAATATAAAGCTGGCTAAGGGAACCACTGTATGTGTCTGATAATCTCAAAATAATTTCCTGTTTAATGGGACCAGTATACCAAATAGAAAAGTAAATTTCTATCCAGACTTTCTTTTATGAACAAAACAGTCTTGGAGCCCCATGAAATCTGAGAAGATTTGGTCATACAGCCAAGCTCCTGCTGTCTGGAAAATGTGATAGTAATCCACAAAAGGATTTCACAGGGCTCGTCTAGAAGCTCTGTGGTCACTCTGGTCTGGCAAAGAATGAAAGCCCCATGGTTAGGTGGAGAGCTTAGAATTGCACTCCCAAGCCAGTGGTATTTTGCTTAAATTTTAAAATGTTAGCCAAGTGGACCAGGGTGTCTCAAATTTAATTTAAAGGCTAAGATTCATCCCTAATCAAGTGATACCTCTTTCCTCTCATGTAACACTTCCATTTAGTTGATTGAGGGCATCCAAACTATCAACATTTGGTTTATCTGCCTCTCAGAAACGTTATTCAATGGTTAGTGATTAATTCCATTTCACTGTGGATACAATGATTTCTTCTAGTGGTTGAGAAAAGAAAGAGGTGGTATTTGTTACCCTTAAGCATCCTGAAATTGTCTATCTGAGGACTTGTATTCACAAAAACAACTTCTATTTTTTAAAGAAGGCATCAAGTACAGTAAATCCCCTACATACAAATGTTCAAATTGCAAACTTTCAAAGATGCAAACATGCATTTGCATGTCCAGTCACGTAAGTTAGATCACGAGTCTGGTGTACATTGTCACATGCGTGCATCCTCTACAAGTGGTTGTGCTTTTGTGTATTGTACTGTACAGTACTGTATAGAGTACAGTAGTACAGTGTCTTTATTTCAAGCCCAGGATGTCTGGAAGCAAGCGTAAAAGCAGTGGTGATGTAGCTGGTACTGCTAAGAAGCGCCAATCGGTAACGATGGAAACAGAAGTGAAAATAATTGAGAGAGTGGAGCGAGGCGAAAATATGGTAGACGTCACTTGTTCTTATAACATGAATTGTCCAACCATCAGCACTATTCTAAAGAACAAGGACAAGATCATGGAACATGTGAAGTCTGCTGTGCTGATGATGTCGACAATAATATAGAAAAAGCATGGAAAAGTGATGGATGAGATGGAGAAACTTCTCAGTGTGCGGATGCAAGATCAGCATTAGCATCGAGTCCCCCTCAGCTTAATGCTGATTCAAGAGGAAGCTAAGAGCCTCTTATGAAGACTTGAAGAAACACGGTGAATAATCAGAGGGTGCATTTTTAATACCAGCCATGGCTGGTTTCATCGGTTCAAGGCTAGAGCCAACCTTCACACCATAAACGTAAGTGGTGAGGCAGCGAGTGCAGATATGGTAGCTGCCCAGGAATTTCCTGCAACACGTCAAGAAATCATTGATGAAGGTGTGTATTTACCCGAGCAGGTTTTTAATATGGATGAGAGAGGACTGTACTGGAAGAGGATGCCAGACGGAAGTTAACATCAGTAAGGAGGAAAAGTTGATGTCAGGCTATAAAGCAGCAATTTTATGAGGATAGGCCAACTCTGCCATTTGGTAGCAATGCTTCTGGCGATATGAAGCTGGAGCCTCTTTTAGTTTATCATTCAGAGAACCCAAGAGCCCTTAAAAACATAGCCAAGGGCTCTCTTCCTGTTGTGTGGAAGAATAACTCCAAAGCCTGGGTTACACAAGCCATTTTCCAGGATTGGTTTTTCCATCACTTTATCCCGGAGGTAGAGAAGTATTGCTTGGAGAAGGATGTCCCGTTCAATATTCTTTTGCTGCTTGACAGTGCTCTGGGCCACCCCCCATTCATGGATGACTTTCATCCCAAAGCCAAAATAGTGTATCTGCCACTGAATACTATATTGCTCATCCAACCTGTGAACTGGGGAGTTACAATGGCTTTCAAGAAATATTATTTATGTCACACTTTTTATCAGGCAGTAAAGGCGAATGACAAATCAGGAACAACCTTGTGACAATTTTGGAAGGACTATGACATCTACAAGGCCATAAAAAACATGGACTTTGCTTGGTGTGAGATTATGGCTGTCACGATGAATGGGGTTTGGAAGAACATTTTCCTGCAGTTTGTTCATGATTTTCATGAATTTGAGAACGTGGATGAGGAGTTCAAAGAGGTCTTCAGCAACTTAGTGACCCTTAGCGAGAAGCTGGCGCTAGATCTACAAGAGGACGACTTCACTGAACTCCTTGCTGTGCAACACGAGGAGCTTACTAATGAAGACCTGATGGCATTGGAGGCCCATTTTTTGAAGAGGGTAGATAGAATTGAATCCAGCAAGGAACCAGAACCTGTGCCGTCAATATCAGGTGCGAATGAAATTGCAGCTTGCCCTCCGTCTCCTGTTGCTGACCCTCCTTCAGCTCTACCATTGCCCACCTCCTCTCTCTCCTCCAGTCAGTAACTCTTCTTGCCTGTTCACTCGATGCCAGCCCCTGTATGCCAGCTGTTGTACTGTACTGCTGTACTTTCCAAGGTATTGTACTGTAAGATTAAAAACATTTTCTATATTTTTTGTATTTGTTTGTTTTTTATATATTATTTGTGTGAAAAGTATTGTAAACCTATTACAGTACAGTACTATATAGCTGATTGTGTTAGTTGAGTACCTAGGCTAATTTTGTTGGACTTACGGGCAAGTTGGACTTATGAACGCACTCTTGGAATGGGACTCGTTCATATGTAGAGGACTTACTGTATTCCTAAACTATTTACTAAAGGCACGGTCACTTTAGATCATTCAACACTATTTGTCATGAGCAGCTGTTGTATCAGACACTGAATGTAAAAGACATTTGATAAATTGCAATTATGGTGCAAATATTAAGCAGAGTATTACAGGGTATAGGCTACATGTTCCCTCTCTAGGTCTTCCATAGGGAATATGCCCATATTCCATCTTATAAGTGAGGAGACTGAAACTCAGAGGAATGAGAGCACTTGCTTAAAGTTTCACAGTGTGGGAAGAAGTGGAATGAGAATGCTGATCTCCTTACTTCTCCTCACACATCAGTTTCACCAATAAAAGGCAGCTTCTCATCTTCCCCAAGCTCTACCAGAATTCACAGAGGTGCACCCGAGGACACTGTTGATTAGAACCACTGGTAATAACGGTGAGCTGTTAGATTGGCTAAGGATGCAGCATGAGGGGCAGAGGAGCATCATCTGGTTTTGCTCTGTTTCCCTCCTTCCTTCCTTTAAGTCACTAAGTCATAGGCCAAAGGATACTACTTCTTAATAGCTCCTTTCCTAATATAGACACCTGCATTTCCTAAATGTAGGACTTTTTTGGTTGGTTGTTTTTGTTTTTGAAAAAACTCCTATGATGGGGAGCTTATTATTTTGCCATGCAATCCTTTTCATATTTAGACTGCATTTTTTTCCATTTTATTGATTCAAAATTGTCTATAGCTTAGAATCACTGGATTTGGAAATTTTTAATAATTAAATTGATTGTTTTGGCTAATGGGTATAAGCTTTTTTGACCTGAAGAATCCTTTTTTTAAATAAAATTGTTTTGGAAAACGCAAACAACAGGTACAGGCTTCCTCTGGTTGAAGCTGGTGGTGAGATCTGAGCCTCATCATCCAAGCCCCTTAGTGGGCCTCATGGAGTACAGTTTGAATATCAGTGACCTAGTCTGGCCCTATCACTTATCAGAAACATCAAAAGATGGAAATCTAGTGAGGCAAAGAAAAATCTTAGGGCACACACCTGATCAAATGAAGAGCAAGAATTAAAACTCAGGTCATTGAATTCCTACCCAAGGCTTTTCTCGTGCTAACACAAAGCCACCTTACCCATGCTCTGAGTTGTATGTCAGGGGCAACACAGAATTGTACAGCCAGCTCCTACCTGCCATTAAGGTCTCAGCTCAGATGTTGCCTCCTCTGAGATGTCTTCCTTGACTACAAAATTTTAACACCCAATATCCTATTACTATATTTTATCTTCTTCCTAGCCCTAATTGTCAGTATCTGATTATTATTTTGTTAATATATTTGGTCCCTTAGTTCTTATCTGTCTCCTGCTAGAATGGAAGCTCTGTGAGTCTTTCTTATGGACTGCTGAATTTCCAGGACTAGAAAAGCACACAATACATATAGAGGAGAATTTGATAAATATTTGTTATATGAGTGCATACTAGGCAGAGCTGCATGCCTGGGCTGCCTGTTCCCTGTGGTCCTAGTGAGTTGCTTGCTAGGCAGAAGTCAAATGATCATTCATCTAGAATGCTAGAGAAAAGGCTGCAGAGGCTATGTCAGACCCTCTGACTTCCCTTCTAGCCCTGGTTTTCCATGATCCAAAGAAATTGGGGTTGTTTCTGTATGCAAGAAATACCCTTTATTTCCTATCTGGAAGAAACCTTTAATCCTGATGCAGCCCAGTACATAGTATTGTAGCAATAATTATCCTATTTACCAGGATTAAAAGATATGTATTTCAGATTTTTTTAAACCACCATAAGACAAATTTTCAAAAGTTTTTTCCTTATCATATACAATAGTTGTAGCTAGGGATATTTTACAAATGAATTTTATTCCTTTTCACCATTCCCAGAGCTACCACATTATTGTAGGCTCCCCTGATGATTCACCAGCATTAATGTCATCATCTCCCAACTGGTTTTCTGTCCTGCTCCTGCAGTTCCCTCCCCAGGCTTCCTTACTCACTAATTCCAGACTTCTCCTGTTACAAATAAATAATTTTCTAACTTTCCCTGATTCAAGCTGTATTAGTTTCCTGTGGCTGCTGTAGCAAAGTACCACAAACCCGGTGGCTTAAAACAATAAAAATTGATTCTGTTACAGTTCTGGAGACCAGGAGTCCTAAATCAGTATCACTGGGCTGATACACTGTTACAGCAGGGCCACACAACTTCCTGAGGCTCTACAGGGGAACTGTGCTTTGCCTCTTCCAATTTGTGGTGGTTACTAGCATTCATTGGCTTGTAGTCACATCACACCAATTTTCAAGGCAAGCATCTTCAAATCGTTTTCTGCTCTGTCTTCACATCACCGTCTCTCCTGTGTGTGTCTACCTGGATGATCCAGGATAATTTCTTTTTCTAAAGATCCATAATCACATCTGCAAAAACTCTTTCTCTTATAAAGTAACATTTTCAGGTTCCGGGGGTTAGGACCTGATGTCTTTGGGGGCTGTTATCAGTCTGCCACAGAGCTTACATTGGTTTGCCATTGCCTGTAAAATAAGGTACACATTTATTATCAGGAAATACCGATCCCTAAGATTCTGACCTCTATTTTCTTTTCTGTTCAGATCTTCCATGATGGTTTTCTGTATTCCCAATAATGTTTTGTTTTCAAATACACCTTTTTCTCCCATTTCCTGAAAGAAGGCCACTCTTTTATACTTCGTCCTCTTTTGTAACATGCTGTCCTCATCTACAATATGTTTTCCTCTTTTATCTTAGAAAGCCTTTATTTATTTAACATATATGGAGTGACTACAAAGTATTAGCAATTGTGCTGAATTAATAAGGCTTTGGTCCTTAGCTAAGGACTTGAGCACTTAGTGGAGAGGGCAGAGGAATAGAGAAAAAAATATGATAAATGATACAGTAGAGAGATAAATACATATGATGCTATAAGAACACAAAGGAAGGCCATGGAGAGGGAAGGCAAACAGAGACATTATCCTCTAAAGATACCTTAAGGCAATCCTGGATCAATCTTAAGCAATAAAAGTCATAGGCAACAAGTTAGCCAGATGTAGGAGTAGGTGATAATGATGGATAGTGGAGGCTGATATGGAGGGCTTCAAAATTATGTGGTTCTGTTTATTTTTTTCCAGTTTTATTGTGATATAATTTACATATAACATTTTATAAGTTTAAGGTGTACAACATGATGATTTGATACATTTCTGTACACTAACAACAAAACATCTGAATTAAAAATGAAGAAAACAATCATATTTACAGTAGCATCAAAAACAATAAAATACTTAAGAATAAATTTAACCAAGATGATAAAAGATCTGTATACTGTTGAAAGAAATTGAAGAAGACATATATTACATGAAAAGATATCTCATGTTTGTGCATCAGAAGAATTGGTATTGTTAAAATGTCCATATTACCCAAAGCCTTCAATAGATTCAATGCAATTGCTATCAAAATTTTTCAAATAAATAGAAAAAGCAATCCTAAAATTTGTATGAAACCATGAAGAACCCCAAATAACCAAAGCAATCTTGAGAAAGAAGAACAAATCTGGAGGCATCTTGATTTCAAACTATTCTAGAAAACTGCAGTAATCAAAACAGTATGGTACTGACATAAAACAGACACATAGATCAATGGAATAGAACAGAGAGCTCAGAAATGAACCCCTCTACACAAGATCAACAAATATTTGAGAAGGAAGTCAAGAGTACCCAATGGGGAAATCCTTTCAATAAATGGTATTTGTAAAACTGGATATTCACATGCAAAAGAATGAACCTGGACCCCTATCTTATACCGTTCAAAAAAATAACTTGAAATAGATTAGAGACTTAAATGTAAGACTGGTATCTGTAAAACTCCTAGGGGAAGAAAAGAAAAAAAAACAGGGAAAAAGCTTCTTGACACTGGTCTTTCCAGTGATTTCTTTGGATATGGACACCAAAAGCACAAGCAGCTAAAGCAAAGATAAGTAGAACACCAAACTAAAAAGCTTCTACACAACAAAACAAACCATGAACAGAATGAAGAGATGACTTACAAAATGAGAGAAAATGTTTGCAAACCATATATCAGATAAGGGGTTAATATCCAAAATATATAAGGAACACATATAACTCAATAGCAAAAGAACAAATACTCTGATTAAAAAATGGGCAGATGACCTTAATAGATGTTTTTCCTTAAAAAGACATACAGATATCTGTTATCTTAAGGAAACTTGGTTTCTATACTTAAAATATGTGATTTGCTAACAGTAGAATGTATTTTCCTTTTATATTTTGGACTCACGAGAAACTCCAATATAAGAAAAAAAAAAACAATTTAAAGGGCATTTTACTTACTCATTCTCAATTTTCAGTTCTTAGTTTAAGCAATATTTTTTCAGAGAGACCTTCCATACCTCATGAGTCATATATTCTGTTAAATAACCCTGTGACATCTAGTACTTTTTCTATTATAACTCTCATCATTTTTACTATAATTAATTATTTAATATGTCTTGCCTGGATATATAAATTAACTTTTATAAAGTAAGGGACATTTTAGAATTACAGGTTTCTGAAGTGGCAAGGATCATGTTCATGTTTTATATCTGAGACCCAGTACAGTGCCTGCCACATAATAGGTTTTTAACAAATGATTTTGGAATGCATTAATATAAGAATAAGACAAAAAGGACTTAAAACGCCCATTCATTTCCACGAATACCAACACTCTGACATCTCACACTGTAACGTTTTAGGAGTTTACTTGCTCCTGCACACAACTCACTGTAGCAGTATATACAAGACATGCACCAAGCAGATGTACCTGGACTTTGTGTCATCTTAATTAAGCATGCCACCTCTGATGTTCTGGTTTATAGAGGTTTCGCTTTGTTTTGATTTTAGGAGACATGCATAGGCCTGAGTTTAAAAATAAATCAGAGAAGAACCTAGCTTATCAATAATATATTCCCAAAGGTTCAATACATGTCCAGATATGGAAGGAGAAACTATATTGTGATCACTTTAGAGAAAGATTTTGTTGGCAGCAAATTTCGGTGTCTTAATGATCTTCAATGTGTTAAAAACTTTATTTGACATATTTAAGTAGATGAGTTGCTTTTAATTCAAGATTTTAACTGACAAAATATATTTTAAATTGGTCATTTTCAGTCCTTATGAATCACTTCTGGGGAGACGTAAGGTTCTGTAGAACTGTTTGGAAACCACAGTTATAGACAATCCAGAGTAACAGGGGAGTTCTAACTATAAAAACACACAAGTGCTAGAAGAAGGAGAAAACATCAGTGAATTCTTCCATAAATATAGTTATAGGAAAATCTTTTTAACTCTGAGTGAAAACCCATATGCAATTTTAAAAATCAATAAATATGACTACATAAAAAAAAATTAAATAGCAAAAATTCAAAATAAGAATGACCAAGTGGGAGTAAAATTGGCAAAGCATATCAGAGAGAAAAGGCTAATATCCTTAATTATTAATGGACTTTAAAAATTAAAGAGAAAATTTGTTTTATAGAATATTGGGGAAAAGCCATTAGCAGACATTTCACAAAAAAGTGAAATAAAAGTAGACCTTAAACACATGAAAATATGCTCAACTTCACTCAGGATAAAAATAATAAAAGTTAATACTAGACCAAGGAACTGTTTAGCATGCAGTATGTTGTCAAAAATCGAAAAAACTTGATAATACAGTGTATTGGGGACACTATGGGGAAATAGACACTTGCATACATTGCTGGTGAGAATGCTGAATAGTATAACCCTTATGCACGTTCTACATGTATTCTTACCTTTTGACCCACAACACTTCTAGGGCTTTACCATAATGATATACCACCAAGAATATAAAATTGCATATGCACAAATGTATGTATTATACCATTATACTGTAAAATATGGAAAACTACTCAAATCTCTCACCAGAGAGGTTTTGTTAAATAAACTATGGTAGATATATATGACTGAGTACTATGCAACTGTACAAAAGCATGAGGAAGACCTCTGAACTGATATGGAGTGATTTACGGAGATAGCATAAGTGAAAAAAAAAAAAAGAGTAAATAAAAGCACATATGGCGTGCTACATTTTGCATAAGAAGGAAGTGAAAAGAATAAAACATAAATATATCTTTGTTAAGTGCAAAAAGAAACATAAGAAGGATAAGCCAAAAAATAATGAGGATTGGTTATCTCTAAGGGATAAGATGGGCAGAAAATGGGGTGGAAGGGATACAGCAAGAAATGACAATTCTTTGAGCATACCTTTTTGTACAGTTTTAGTCTGTGAAAGTATGTTAATGTTCTACATTTTCAAAAAATAAAATTAATGAGTGAGAAAATAAAAACTGAAGGAAAAGGAAGGAAGGATTAATCCAAGGTAACATTTTCATAGTATCGGACTGTGTACCCTCAGTCACAGGCAATGTGAGGAGGAGGAAGAAATGCCAACAAACACCAAACACTTTTTAGTAGATTTGAGTTTTTCTTTTTTTTTTTTTTTTTTTTGTCTGTAGCATGGGTAAAGTCATTCTGAAATTCTTTTAGGTGTATTATAGGATTGAGCTAATGAATAAATATGTTGATATTAAAGGAAGATAGGGTTTTCACTGTGATTGAAGTATAATACAAATGTAAAATAGTATATGGCAAAAACACAAAAATCCCTTAGGGACTGGAATTGAGGTATCATTGTGGATTTATGATTTCGAATATATATATTATATATGTGTGTGTGTGTGTGTTTGTATGACTGTATCTGTGCATTGTATTTTTATTCATGTATTTGTATGTGTATATATATTTCTCTGTATAGTATATGCATGCATATTTTTATGTATATTTGCACGCATATGTTTCCTAGCTCTGTCAGCTGACAGGACCAAGAATCAAAGATATCCCCACAGCAATAAGTAAACCTGGTTCCCGGATGTTGATATATAACACCATTCATCACTATCATGAAGCAGAGATTCTCAGCAAAGTGACTGATTTTGGGACTGGGCAGGGTAGGTACAAGATGAGCCTGAAAAAAATCTTGTTATGCTAGGAAGCCAGGGAGTGCTTTAAAAAAAAAATGGGAGCATGTCACAAGAACACAGAAAATAGCATGACGGGGCTTCCATTCGACAAATCTGGAACAATTTGAACATGAAAATAAGTAAGTACAATAAAGAACTATAAAGCATTGAAAAGAGAGAAATTTTGTATTAATTTGACAATAATAAATAGATCAAATCAATCAATCAATTAATAGAGGAGAAGGGAGGGCTCTTGCTTACAATAAAAGGCCAAGGGCTCATTGTCTAATGTGAAAGAAGTGTATAAGTTGGGAAATTAATATTTTGCATCATTAAAGACTGGATCAGAAAAGAGTCATCAGCTAACAGTAATCCAGGGAGAAATTTTGGAGAGGTATAGGATGTCTGTACAGTTTGCTTATCTCTCTGACTGACACACACACACACACACACACACACACACACACACACACACACACACACACACACACACACACACACACACACACACACACACACACACACACACACAGAAAGGCCTAACACATGTAGATGCTGTTTGAGTGATTGCCATTATGGCATAACTATTACGATAATTAACGTGTTATTATGATAGCTTCTTGTGTCTGACAGTCTAGACCTTGGCCTAGATCAGGTCCTCCAGAATCTTCTCTAACCTGTCTAGCAGCCACTTGCTCCCACTCTCTGTCAGCAGTGCCCAGCAAGCATTGATCTCGGGCCAGAGTGGTTGTAACAGTTACCATTACGGTTACGAGTGCTGAGATTTAAGAAAGCTGAATCTAGCCACATTTTCTGGCAGTGAAACCCTCAGAGCAAATGCATCTGAAAGGCAAAAACTGTTTGATTTGTGTACGAAGAGGTAGAGCATAATATGAAAGCAGCTCAACCTTTTTTGTAATGACTCCAAATGGCTCTTTCCCACACACTCAGTGCCAAATAAATCAATTCCTCGACTCTGATTTGCTCTTGACACTGCCTTTAATCTGTGAACTAGGAAATGCAAGGAGATCTTGTGCGCACTCCTCTCCCCCATCTGCGTGTGGCTGTCAGGCAAGCAGTCAACAGCACTCCGTAACAGAAGTTAATTGGAAGGAGCTGGAGACATCCTGCTCCTTTGGTAATTATCGAAGGCACTCTCCCGGCGTGGAAGAGAGCCTCTTGCCTCCACACTGTTTGATAAAGAGACTCCTTTTCCTCCTTCTATAGTCACAGAAGCAAAACAGAGCCAAACAAAACTAAGCACTTTCTGTTTGTTTGATAAACCTCAGAATTACTTTAAGGTTGGATACACTAAGCTTTAGGTTCAATTCAATTTGTTTCAGATACATTTCAAAACCTTTGAGAAGATGTGTCTAATTCACCACGTTGTCCCCAGTGCTCAGCCTTGTACCTGACAGATAATAACTGCTCAGTAAGTGTTAGGAATTTTCATTATGAATATTATTAACATTCATCTAGTTCCTATTATGTATGAGTCTCTGAAATGAGCATTTAAAGAAGAAAAAGTTTAACTCTCAAGTTGCACACACTTGGGTAGAAATGTTAGCTTTTATACTAACAGCTATGGTATCACAGGCAAACTGTTTCATCTCACCAGACGTCTGTTTCCTCACCAATACTATGTGAATTATATATAACTCATAAGGTTGTACCGGTTAAATGATTAAAACTATTAAAGAACCTGGTATTCTGACTGGCATACACTAAATGCTTAAAAAATTATAGTCTTCTTCTCTTGCTGCTTAGTGTGTATAGAAACTATAGGAACTACTTGGTCCACTCATGACTAGTATCTTGCTTCCAATCTTTAACCTTAACATTATTAATTTAGAATGTGACAAGTCCTATTTTCTCTCTTATTTCCCTCTATGACTCTCAACTCCATTATCTCTTCCATTTGTTTCATTTTAGCTAAAGGACATCTTTAAATAGGGATTCAAGAGCACAAACAAAATTTGTATTATATCTTACTTATGAAGCAAGTACTATAACATGCATTGGAGATACAGAAATGAGTACAGTATGATGACCCTTTCCCTTAGGGAATTTGAAGCCTTGTCAGGGAGACAGAGATTTACATGTGAAACTCAAACACAGCACAAGAAATTTTGGATGAGAGAAATTCTTAATGTCAAAGTACTGTATGGGCACTGAGGATGGAGTAGTCAACTCCCCGTGTTAAGAAGCAGATGAATTGTGTTAATGAAGGATTCAGAGAAGCAGTGTTCTTTTCACTGTTTTTTTTTTTTTTAAATTGAAGTGTAGTTGATTTACAATGTTGTGTTAATTCCTGCTGCACAGCAGAGTGATTCAGTTATACATATATATATATTCTTTTTCATATTCTTTTCCATTATGTCTTATCACAGGATATTAAATATAGTTCTCTGTGCTATACAGTAGGACCTTGTTGTTTATCCATTCTATATATAACAGTTTCATCTGCTAATCCCAAACTCCCACTCCATCCCTCCACCACCTCCCCTTTCCCTTGGCAACCACCAGTCTCTTCTCTCTGTCTGTGAGTTCCCGTGGACTCTGAAGTATGATCAAGTGTTTCCTCGGCAGGGGACAGGCAAAAGATTAACCTACAGAGAAGGGACAGCATGTGCAAATCCATAGAGTGATGCATGTGATAGGAGATGAAAATATGTTTTGGCTGCCACATGGTAACATTGCTACATTATGCAGTGGAATAGCATCATTAGCGAGCTATGTGACAGAGTCATCTATTTTCAGAAAGATAACTGGTGATGGTGCGGAAGGTAGATTGCAAATATTCCATTCCACTTCTGAGGATGGAGTAGGGTGTAGCTGTCTCAGTTAAACTTCAGAAGTTGAAGGTTCATTAGGCTTAATGGTTACCTGCAGAGCTGTAGGACCTTGAGGCTTATTGACAGTCTATACCCAGGGGGCACAGAAGGGCCAACTTGAATTCTATCTACAAAAGGCAAATACCCAGAGTGAGTATTTGGTAATCACTGATCATGTGGTTCATAGACAGGCAGGAGGGAGAGCGGCTGAAGGGACTGAGTATGAGCCTAGGATAACTGCCCAGATGACAAGTTCCTTTACTAGGACAGCAATACTGATAATGGAAGAGGGGTATGCATATTTTAGAAACATTTGAAAGCAGCTTCAGGAACTTGGTGGACATTGAATACACGGGAAGTGGATGAAGCAGATAATTTGTATACTTTAGTGACAGATGGCATGATAAAGTGGAATCAAAAGGAACTGTTATTTGAGTTTGTTAACTTAGCCCTAACTTATTCAATAAGAATAGGATTTTGTATTTAAACAGATGATTAGACTCATCAGTAGAAATGTAAACAGCAACGTGATTCATGAAGCTATTTTTTCTATTCTCTATACTTCAGTCCTACTTTTAAAAAATGTAACTAGAACTTAAATTTAATAATTTGATAAATTCAAAAATGTAGTCATAGTCAATAATGATTTTTACATGTAGCATGATAAAAGATCACAGCTGCCTTCTAAATCATATCTTCACTGAAGTGTAAAAACAGTGAAAAAAATCACAAAAAACATGATTTATAATGCTGATTAAATGTCTCTCACTTTTCATAAAATTTATTTGGCATTATTTTCTCATAAATGTTAATAAACTCAAATAGTGGTGCTTATTGAATCTCTGCGGTAATTTCCAGCTGTTGCCAAACTACATAAATTGACCATAAAAGTCCATCATTATAACCTTACTCAGGAGAAGGCATTTGGCTGAGTAGAGTTAAATGAACAAAGTACTGGACCTGAGGCTGCAAGGTGATGAAAGAGAAAATCATTGCAAGGCAGGAGCCACATACATATTAGACCTTGAGCTTTAAAGATCCAAATCTATGTACACACTATTCTGTAAGTTGTTTCCAAAGTGCTTTCTTAAACCACTCAACAAATATCTATTTTGTACTTGCTGCTTACAGCAACTTTTGATAACTTAAAATGCATACTTCTGTGGTAGGCTTTTCAACAAGAGTACAAAGCCATCTCTTCATAGCAGTTATGTCATTTATAGTATACTAAAGTAACTATCACAAAAATATGACTGAAGCAAGAATCCTCATTTTATTTCCATTTTATAGATGAGGAAAAAAAAAAAAAAAAACCCTGAGTCTTTGAGAGGTTAAGTGAATTAATTGACCAAGGTCACCAGGATTTGAACTTAGGCTGATAGACACTATGTTCTTTTCCCTTTCCATTATATTACTGTCTCATTCCTTTGCTTATCACAGAGTGAACAATTTTGTTTTTTCTTTTAAACAGAGCTGTTTGATACAATCTGTATCTTTCTCATTCTTAATTCTTTTCTGTATAACTGGTTTTATCCCAAACAGTGTTTTAAACATTAAAGAATAAAGAAATGCTATAAAGTCATAATGTTGAAGGGTTTTAAATATGGGATTGCATAAAAATAATTGGGTTGAGTAACAGTGGGTATGCATTTTATGGGAAATAAATATTTATTTTTAATGTATCCAAGCTGGTAGCCTTTCTTCTTTGTTCTCATAGCTAGATGCATCTTTCTGAGCCTACATTCCTTGTATAAAGACTGCTATTGAAGCTTTTATAGCATTACGGTAGAGGTCATTGTGTTTACTTTGTATTCTATTTTTACTGGGGCTGTCTGTGCCCTTTTATGATTATGGTACTACAGATAGATAAAGACAGGAAACAATGTACTGAAGAAAGTTAAATTTTACTAAATGTGTGATTTTTTTGCAAGTTAGTTAACCTTTCTGAGCTTTGGTTTTCTCTTTCATAAAATGGGGATAATAGTCCAATATCATAGGGTTGTGATGAAGATTAAATGAGTCAATGATTTAGACAGACAAACAGATAGATAGATAGATAGAACTGTAAGCAATACTAAGTAAAGTGTAATTCTAAGGAAAATACAGATGTGTATTTAATAAAGTTAACATTTATTAAGCAGTTCTTATATGCAGGGCCTGTTCCGAGTGCTTTATCTATATTATTTTATGTTAATGTTCATAATCCTATGAGACATGAATCTTATTATCTCTGCTTTACTGAGGATAGAACTGAGATTTAGATTAAATAGGTATTTTGACAAAAGTCCCACAACTCTCAGTGAACGGAGACAAGATTTAGATCCATGACTTTCTGACTTTTCAAAACCACAACTGTAACCTATACTTCATATTGTATTTCTTAATTTACCCTTATTTGTTAAGTGAGATGTATAACCTAGTATATTATAGTGATATTAATCAAATATCATAAAATAAACTGCCAAGAGCCATATTCTGCCTCTGTTGATAATACCTCTAAATGGTTAGTATAGGATGCAGTTGCTGTAGTTTCAGTGTAGAACCAAGCTAAGAATGGGAAAGGTACAGGAATTTCTCTAGCCTAAATAAGCTTTAGGTCAGGGTTGAGTATTTGTAGCATATTTGATCATCCTGTTCCCAAAATGTTGGGAGCATCACAAGCTCAATGAAGCTACCAAGTTTTGTGAGACAAGTTAGTCTCTATCTTTTTTGTTTGTTTGTTTCCTGTCTTGTACCTACAGATACCACAGCTAGTTAGTGCCAACAAATTATAAATCAGGGCTAGCCAGAGAGTGATGTCTGTCAATTTTGTGGTATTAAATGATGGCATGTAGAATTAAAATTGAGTAGTGAAAAGAATACTAGTGTTATGTCTCTGCTTTATCACGTAGTACTTTTATGATTCCAGACAAGTTGCTTTCTCTCTGTGTCTCAGTTTCCATGAGCTGTAAGATCAGAAAGCCTCAGATTCAAATCTTGGCTCTGTTCCTTTATAGCTCCTTGACCTTAGGTAAGACAGATTATTTGCTCTGTCAGTTATATCGTTAGTAAAAAAAGTTAGTATGAATACTTGCTTCATAGTGTTGTGAGGATTAGACTAGGATAATACATGTAAAGCATTTGGATGTGTGCGTTGAACATAACAAGCACTTAATAAATGTTAGCTTTACTGATCACACATAGGGCGTTTTTCCTATCACTTACATTTTTCTCACTCTGTATCAGGCACTATTCTAGTGCCTGAATGTAAGATTTATATAATTGAAGACTGACCATGGTGAGGATTAAATTTAATAGCACATATAGAATGAGGAACACAGACCTAGCATTTAGTAGGTGCTCAGTAAATTTTAGACCATGCAGTACAGTGATACAGAAGTAAGCCAAATACCCACACATAATTTGGGTTAATAGTGCAGAGTGGAGAGAGACATCTTCTATTAATTCACTCTTTTTTATTATTTATTTTATACATATTAGTGTATATATGTCTATCCCAATTAATTCACTCTTTAATTCATTTATTCCATTCAACAAGCTTTATTTATCACCAGTTCTGTGCCTGGCAGGGATTCTATACACCAAAGGGAAAGCAAAGTTTAATAAGACTGGGTTTCTTCCCTGTAGATTGTCTTTATTCTGAGATCCAAGTGTCTGTGGATAAATTTCAAGGTCCACAAATTCCCTGAAAGAATAGGCACAAATGAGTATCTTTATTTTCCAGGCATAGCATCTGTCACTTTTATCAGCCTCTTGAGAGCACACCTAGGAGTCCTCAATACAGAGAAATGGGTGGACTCTGATTCTTATTTATTGCTTTCGAAACACTACCGATCCTCAGCTGGCTGGACCTTGAACTTGGATATAACTGGGTTCAAATTCCAGATGCTTTCCCTGGGTGATTTGTGCCTTAACTTGTACCTCAAATTATACATGTCTAAAGATACCCACCTCTCAGGCTTGTCTCAATAATGCAAACCAAAAAAACATCTCACAGTATCTGACACTTTATAGATATTCCAAATTAGAGCTTCTCCCCACTTCACTGGCTGCCTCAGAGACCAGCAGCATGCCTTCCTCATCAAAGAAGCTCAATCACAGCTTTTTGATTTATTATCTCTGATCAGAATCCTGTGCTTTCAAAGACTAGTCTAAATAAAATGATATAAAGGGTCAAAACATGAACACAATTAGTGATCATCGAAGCAGAAAACTTTGGCACATGTCATAATCCATATGTATCAGCTCACACATCTCATATTGTACCTGTGGTGACCTCCAGGAGCTTTAGACATAATCCCTGTCACAATTTAATTGTGTGACATTGTGATTCAGATCTCCCCAGGCATTGTAGAAACTAGCTTCCCGTGTGCATGAGATGTTAGATGGAACACAAGTGCACATTTATCTCTCAGATGTTTCTCACAACAAGAGGAGCCTGTAGAGCTTTGAGTTCCACAGCAGCACAAACGAATAATACATTGTGGGGAGAACAGAGTCTTCTGAGAGCCACAGAATGGTATACAAATGCTGATATGTAAAAACAATGTGGTAAGGGTGTTTTATAGAATAACTGAATGTCACTGCAACACAATACAGTAATCACTTGAGAAAATATTAAGTCATTTTTTTTCTGTCTTTTAGTATTTTTTTTACAATGCAGGATCCTAGACTGGACCCTAGACTAAATTTATTTATTTATTTATTTTTTTAATACAGCAGTTTCTTATGTTATCTATTTTATACATATTAGTGTATATATGTCAATCCCAACCTCCCACTTCATCCCACCCCCCCACCCCCCACCCCGCTTTCCCCCCTTGGTGTCCATACGTTTGTTCTCTACAACTGTGTCTCTCTTTCTGCCTTGCAAACCAGTTCACCGTACCATTTTTGTAGATTCCACATATATGTGTAAATATATGATATTTGTTTTCCTCTTTCTGACTTACTTCACTCTGTATGACTGTCTCTAGATCCGTCCATGTCTCTACAAATGACACAGTTTCGTTCATTTTTAAGTCTGAGTAATATTGCATTGTATCTATGTACCACATTGTCTTTATCCATTCGTCTGTCGATGGGCATTTAGGTTGCTTCCATGACCTGGCTATTGCAAACAGTGCTTCAATGAACATTGGGGTGCATGCGTCTTTTTTGAATTATGTTTCTCTGGGTATATGCCCAGTAGTGGGATTGCTGGGTCATATGGTAGTTCTATTTTTAGTTTTTTAAGGAACCTCTATACTGTTTTCCATAGTGGCTGTATCAATTTACATTCCCACCAACAGTGCAGGAGGGTTCCCTTTTCTCCACACCCTCTCCAGCATTTGTTGTTTGTAGGTTTTCTGATGATGCCCATTCTAACAGGTGTGAGGTGATACCTCACTGTAGTTTTGATTTGCATTTCTCTAATAATTAGTGATGTTGAGCAGCTTTTCATGTGCCTCTTGGCCATCTAGTATGTCTTCTTTAGAGAAATTTCTATTTAGGTCTTCTGCCCATATTTGGATTGTTTTTTTTTTTTTTTTTAAATATTGAGCTGCATGGCTGTTTATATATATTGTAGATTAATCCTTTGTCCGTTGATTTGTTTGCAAATATTTTCTCACATCCTGAGGGTTGTCTTTTTGTCTTGTTTATAGTTTCCTTTGCTGTGCAAAAGCTTTTAAGTTTCATTAAGTCCCATTTGTTTATTTTTGTTTTTATTTCCATTACTCTAGGAGGTGGGTCAAAAAAGATCTTGCTGTGATTTATGTCAAAGAGTGTTCTTCCTATGTTTTCCTCTAAGAGTTTTATAGTGTCTGGTCTTATATTTAGGTCTTTAATCCATTTTGAGTTTATTTTTGTGTACGGTGTTAGGGAGTATTCTAATTTCATTCTTTTACATGTAGCTGTCCAGTTTTCCCAGCACCGCTTACTGAAGAGACTGTCTTTTCTCCATTGTATATCCGTACCTCCCTTGTCGTACGTTAGTTGACCATAGGTACATGGGTTTATCTCTGGGTTTTCTATCCTGTTCCATTGATCTGCATTTCTGTTTTTGTGCCAGTACCATACTGTCTTGATTACTGTGGATTTGAAGTATAGTCTGAAGTCAGAGAGTCTGATTCCTCCAGCACCATATTTTCTCCTCAAGATTGCTTTGGCTGTTTGGGGTCTTTTATGTCTCCATACAAATTTTAAGATTTTTTTATTCTAGTTATGTAAAACATGGCATTGGTAATTTGATAGCGATTGTACTGAATCTATAGATTACTTTGGGTAGTATAGTCATTTTTCACAATATTGATTTTTCCAATCCAAGGACATGGTACATCTCTCCATCTGTCTGTGTCATCTTTGATTTCTTTCATCAGTGTCTTATAGTTTTGTGAGTACTGGTTTTTGCCTCCTTAGGTAGGTTTGTTCCGAGTTATTATATTATTTTTGTTGCAATGGTGAATGGAATTGTTTCCTTAATTTCTCTTTCTGATCTTTCATTGTTAGTGTATAGGAATGCAAGATATTTCTGTGCATTAATTTTGTAGCCTGCAGTATTACCAAATTCATTGATTAGCTCTAGTAGTTTTCTGGTGGTATCTTTAGAATTATCTATGTATAGTATAATGTCATCTGCAAACAGTGACAGTTTTACTTCTTCTTTCCGATTTGTATTCCTTTTATTTCTTTTTCTTCTCTGACTGCCGAGGCTAGGATTTCCATAACTATGTTGAATGACAGTGGGGAGAGTGGACGTCCTTGCTTGTTCCTGATCTTAGAGGAAATGCTTTCAGTTTTTCACCTTTGAGAATGATGTTTGCTGTGGGTTTGTCATATATGGCCTTTATCATGTTGAGGTAGGTTCCCTCTATGCCCACTCTCTGGAGAGTTTTTATCATAAATGGGTGTTGAATTTTGTCAAAAGCTTTTTCTGCATCTATTGATTTGATCATATGGTTTTTATTTTTCAGTTTGTTAGTATGGTATATCACATTGATTGATTTGTGCATATTGAAGAATCCTTGCATCCCTGGGATAAATTGCACTTGATCATGGTATATGATCCTTTTAATGTGCTGTTGGAATCTATTTGCTAGTATTTGGTTGAGGATTTTTGCACCTATATTCATCAGTGATATTGGTCTGTAATTTTCTTTTTTGGTAGTATCTTTGTCTGGTATTGGTATCAGGGTGGCAGTGGCCTTGTAGAATGAGTTTGTTGTTTGTAGGTTTTCCGATGATGCCCATTCTGATCCTCTGCAGTTTTTTGGAAGAGATTAAGAATGATGCGTGTTAGCTCTTCTCTAAATGACAGACTTCACCTGTGAAGCCATCTGGTCCTGGACTTCTGTTTGTTGGAAGAATTTTAATCACAGTTTCAATTTCATTACTTGTGATTGTTCTATTCATATTTTCTATTTCTTCCTGGTTCAGTCTTGGAAGGTTATACCTTTGTAAGAATTTGTCCATTTCTTCCAGGTTGTCCATTTTATTGGCATAGAGTTGTTTGTAGTAGTCTCTTATGATGCTTTGTATTTCTGTGGTGTCCACTGTAACTTCTCCTTTTACATTCCTAATTTTATTGATTTGTGTCCTCTCCCTCATATTCTTGATGAGTCTGGCTAAATATTTATCAATTTTGTTTATCTTCTCAAAGAACAGCTTTTAGTTTTATTGATATTTGCCATTTTATTCCTTGTTTTTATTTCATTTATTTCTGTTTTGATTTTTATGATTTATTTCCTTCTACTGACTTTGGGTTTTGTTTGTTCTTCTTTCAGTAGTTCCTTTAGGTGTCAGGTTAGATTGTTCATTTGAAAATTTTCTTGTTTCCTGAGGTAAGCTTGTATTGCTATAAACTTCCCTCTTAGAACTGCTTTTGCTGCATCCCATAGGTTTTGGATTGTCGCGTTTTCATTGTCATTTGTCTCTAGGTATTTTTTGATTTCTTCAGTGATCTCTTGGTTATTTAGTAATGTATTGTTTAGCCTCCATGTGTTTGTGTTTTTTACGTTTTTTTCCCTGTATTTGATTTCTAATCCCATAGTGTTGTGGTCAGAAAAGATGCTTGATATGATTTCAGTTTTCTTAAATTCACTCAGGCTTGCTTTGTGACCCAAGGTGTGATGCATCCTGGAGAATGTTCCATGTGCACTTGAAAACAAAGTTTATTCTGCTGTTTTTGAGTGGAATGTCCTATAAATATCAATTAAATCTATCTGGTCTATTGTGTCATTTAAAGCTTGTGTTTCCTTACCAATTTTCTGTCTGTATGATCTGTCCATTGGTGTAAGTGAGGTGTTAAAATCCCCCACTATTATTGTGTTACTGTCGATTTCGTCTTTTTTAACTGTTAGCATTTGCCTTATGTATTGAGGTTCTCCTATCTTGGGTGCATATATATTTAGAATTATTATATCTTCTTATTGGATTGATCTCTTGATCATTATGTAGTGTCCTTCCTTGTCTCTTGTAATATTCTTTATTTTTTATTTATTTATTTATTTATTTTTGTGGTACGCGGGCCTCTCACTGTTGTGGCCTCTCCCACTGCGGAGCACAGGCTTTGGACGCTCAGGCTCAGCAGCCATGGCTTATGGGCCCAGCCGCTCCGCGGCATGTGGGATATTCCCAGACCGGGGCACGAACCCATGTTCCCTGCATCGGCAGGCGGACTCTCAACCACTGTGCCACCAGGGAAGCCCAATATTCTTTATTTTAAAGTCTATTTTATCTGATATGAGTATTGCTACTGCATGTTTCTTTGGATTTCCATTTGCATGGAAAATCTTTTTCCATCCCCTCACTTTCAGTCTGTATGTGTCCCTAGGTCTGAAGTGGGTCTCTTGTAGACAGCATATATATGGCTCTTGTTTTTATGTCCATTCAGTGAGCCTGTGTTTTTTGGTTGGAGCATTTAATCCATTTACATTTAAGGTAATTATTGATATGTATGTTCCTATTACATTTTCTTCATTGTTTTGGATTTGTTTTTGTAGGTTCTTTTCTTCTCTTGTGTTTCCACTAAGAGAAGTTACTTTAGCATTTGTTGTAATCTGGTTTCATGGTGCTGAATTCTCTTAGCTTTAGCTTATCTGTAAAGCTTTTGAGTTCTCTGTCGAACCTGAAGGAGATCCTTGCTGGATAGAGTAATCTTGGTTGTAAGTTCTTCCCTTTCATCACTTTAAATATATCATGTCACTTCCTTCTGGCTTGTAGAGTTTCTGCTGAGAAATCAGCTGTTAACCTTATGGGAGTTCCCTTGTATGTTATTTGTCATTTGTCCCTTATTGCTTTTAATAGTTTTTCTTTAATTTTTGTCAGTTTTATTACTATGTGTCTTGGCATGTTTGTCCTTGTGTTTATCCTGCGTGGGACTCTCTGTACTTTTTGGAGTTGGGTGGCTGTTTCCTTTCCCATGTTAGGGAAATCGTCAGCTAAAATCTCTTCAAATATTTTCTCAGGTCCTTTATTTTTCTCTTCTCCTTCTGGGACCCCTATAATGCGAATGTTGGTGTGTTTAATGTCCCAGAGGTCTCTTAGGCTGCTCTTCATGTCTTTTCATTCTTTTTTCTGTTCCACAGCAATGAATTCCACCATTCTGTCTTCCAGGTCACTTATCCGTTCTTCTGCCTCAGTTATTCTGCTATTGATTCCTTGTAGTGTATTTTTCATTTCAGTTATTGTATTGTTCATCTCTGCTTGTTTGTTCTTTAATTCTTCTAGGTCTTTGTTAAACATTTCTTGCATTTTCTCAATCTTTTCCTGCATTCTTCTTCTGGGGTCCTGGATCATCTTCACTATCATTGCTCTGAATTCTTTTTCTCGAATGTTGCCTATCTCCACTTCATTTAGTTGTTTTTCTGGTGTTTTATCTTGTTCCTTCATCTGGTACATAGCCCTCTGCCTTTTCATTTTGTCTGTCTGTGAATGCGGTTTTCATTCCTTAGGCTGCAGGATTGTAGTTCTTCTTGTTTCTGCCGTCTGCCCTCTGGTGGATGAGGCTATCTAAGAGGCTTGTGGAAGCTTCCTGATGGGAGGGACTGGTGGTGGGTATAGTTGGGTGTTGCTCTGGTGGGCAGAACTCAGTAAAACTTTAATTCACTTGTCTGCTGATGGATGTGGCTGAGTTCCCTCCCTGTTGGTTGTTTGGCCTGAGACGACCCAGCACTGGAGGCTACAGGCTCTTTGGTTGGGCTAATGGTGGACTCTGGGACGGTCATGCCAAGGAGTGCTTCCCAGAACTTCTGCTGCCAGTTTCCTTGTCCCTGTGGTGAGCCACAGCCACACCCTGCCTCTGCAGGATACCCTCCAACACCAGCACGTGTGTCTGGTTCAGTCTCCTTTGGGGTCACTGCACCTTCCCCCTTGGTCCTGATGCGCACACTACTTTGTGTATGCCCTCCAAGAGTGAAGTCTCTGTTTCTCCCAGTCCTTTCGAAGTCCTGCAATGAAATCCCACTACCCTTCAAAGTCTGATTCTCTGGGAATTCCTCCTCCCATTTCCAGGCCCCCTGATTCGCAAGCCTGATATGGGGCTCAGAATATTCACTCCAGTGGGTGGACTTGTGTGGTATAATTTTTCTTCAGTTTGTGAGTCACCCCCCCCAGCAGTTATGAGATTTGATTTTATTGTGATTGTGCCCCTCCCACCATCTCATTGTGGCTTCTCCTTTGTCTTTGGATGTGAGGTATCTTTTTTGGTGAGTTCCAGTGTCTTCCTTTCAATGATTGTTCAGCAGTTAGTTGTGATTCTGGTGCTCTCACAGGAGGGAGTGAGAGCACGTCCTTCTACTCTGCCATCTTGAACCAATCTCCCCTAGACTAAATTTAAAAATCTGATCTTTTGAACTCTCATTCAGTCTATGCAATAAGACTGAAATGAACTGTCTTCTTCAAGGGTCTAGTTGACATCTGTTGTTCATACCTGCCTAGCATTCATCTCATCTTCTCTTACAGAATCCTGACTTTCCTCTAGAGAACTCCACCTCCATTCTCCATCCACATAGTTTGGATGAAGCTGACAGGGCCATATTAGTGCCATTTAAAGGGATGGGCACAGGTTCCAAGCCTAGCCAATCAGAGCCTTACCCCATCCCTGACCAATGTGATTGGTTCAGGAATAGACACATGTTCCATGCCTGGCGAATCAGAGCCTCAGCCCATCCCTGACCACCCATGATTGGTTCAGATATGGGCACGTGACCCAATTTGGACCAGTAAGGGCCAATCCTGTGACTGGAGGAGCTTTTGGGAACAAGCAGCCCTTTGGGAGTAAGGGGATCTGAGTCATTATCAACACTACTACAAAATACATGTTACAATATTGCTATTAATATTGCAGATTATTCCAATCATGGTGCACATCTTGGCTCCTTTCAGTGAAAATCTGTACACCTTCCCACGCTCAAACCATAGAGCCAGTGTCATGAAAACCTGTAGCATCAGGTCTGCCTATGAATCCAATATGGTCAGTGAAGAATACTAGACTGAAAACCTGAGTTCTCTACATGACCAAAACCCAGCCTCTCAATGCCAGAAACTGGGATATATATCCCATGAGTATTAAATGGAAATTTTTTATGAATAGATCACCTTTCTTTATAAGCAAAATATTTTTAATAAAAGTTGACATTTTCCAGTTTGTTATAAATTATCAGTGATGATATTTTTCAATAAGTGATATTCCCATTTATCACTGGATAGAGTCCAAATTCCTTACCACTGTACATATACATATGCACATAAACATATTTATATTACAGACTAATAAGTATGTGGAGACACAATAATGAACAAACATGTCCTGGGCTCTGCCTTCAGTGAGCTTCTACTCTACTGAAGTAGAATTACATTTGGGGTAGTGGTGGGAGTGGTAAATTTGTGATTGGGGAAAACCCATGATAATATGAGATCATATAGTAGGGATATCAAACCAAGATTCAGAGATCAGGAAAGATTTTTCAAAAATAGTGACACCTGTGACACCCAGACTGATGTTAAGGATAAGTAAAAGTTAACCAGATGAACAGTGGGGGTTGGAGTATATATGCCAAGGACTAGAGACAGTGAGACATACGATGTATTCTGAAAAGTGGAAGAAATTCAATACAATTGGGGTGTAAATTAACAAGTGGATGAAAAATTACAAAGAAATAATGAAAGAGAAAGGAACAGATCCCAGAGTAGCTTTGCATGAAAAAAGACGTAGAATTGTACACCTGGCTACTCTGTGAAGACTTCTTTCACCTTTGTGATAAACACTCACTTGTTCCTTTGTTCCGCATGGGTCCAGAGACCCAAGAGAAGACTTGGATTGATGCACCTAGAAGAACACAATTACGGCCTGTTTTTTGCATAGTAGGACTGGGATGTCTTCAGCCATTTTTCACAAACCATCAAAGTGAAGAAATCTTCAAAAGCCTTTGTATAAAGAGGTTAAAAGACATCGACAAAAATTCTGCCACCATGAAACTTCCATTCTAGTGGAGAAGATAATCAGTAAATAGACAAATACATATAAAATATAGTGTTAGATATCAATAAATATGAAGAAAATTAATGCTTGTTAACTTAAATGGAAATGATTTAAAATGGGTCCTTAGAATAAAAGTTATCCACAATTACTCTCACTTACTTTAAACCAGGAAGATTTCTACATAGAATACTAGAATCATTCTAACTAGATCCAGCAAAGCCTAGATGATTACCTGCTAATGATACAAATACATACATACATACATACATACATATATATATATATATATAATCTGTATACATATATATAATATGTGTGTGTGTGTGTGTGTGTATATATATATATATATATATATATATATATATATATATATATATATAATTTGCTTTACTATCCACTATCCTAATTCATGTTGCAGAGTAGATCATATTCCATCTCCCTGACACCATGCAGATTATAAATTACTTGGATTTAAGAGGTTGAGAGTGAGAAAGAAAACACACAGCTTTTTGAGTCATTTGTATTTTTCTAAGAAATACTTTCCATTTTACATGAATTTACTGTACATTAGTTATATAAGTGTATAAAATATGTGTCATATCCCAATGTAATGTGGCATGTTGCTGTATTATAATTAATAACAGAAACTTCTAAAATAAGAACTATGACAAATAGAGAGCATATAAGAAAAACTAAAAATTAACTTTTCTTTTTCCTTTAATTTTTTTCTAAAGGCAAATTAAATAATGAGGAATAAGTCTGATCAAAATGAAACTCCACTATTCACTCACTTGTTCACTAAAGAGATACCCATTTTCCTCAACCTGCAATCATTTCCTCTGTTTTTAATGTTACTAAAAGATAATAATTTAATCGATCTCTTGGGTTTCAAAATAAGTTACCTTCACTAGTATTGTTTCAAGGTTTAGATGCATGCATTTTTATCCAACACTTGCACATTAAAATTTAATGATAGAATTATTGCTTACGATTCTGCACATTTCACTCTATTATAGAATATGATGCATACATATGTTTAGAAAGCTTTGTGATATAATTCAATTACAGAAACTAAATACAGAATGCATTGTCCCCTGACCATTTATTCTACCTGAAGCCTGGGACACAGACTTTTTAATTTTATATTTGTTCTTCAACAGCATGTATAAAAAATGCACTAATAGCTGCCACTGTCTCCACAACATCATGGTCACAGTTAAATAGTTAATGCCACCAAGCACAAGCAGGGCATGCAGTGAGCATGAACGTGACTGTAAAACCACTGTAATGGGTTTAGATCCCTTGGGTCCCCAGTGTGCTGTGTACCGATACAGTAAAAAGAGGAAAAAGTCTCATCAAGATGCAAGTTTAAACAGGAATCTGTCCTGCTGCATCTGCTGACAAGATTAATTATAGACCTCTGAACCTGATGTGTTTTCTTAATATCTTGTATCACTTTACTAGTCTGCAGTCAAGCTGAAATATTAGGTGTGGCTTTGTATAATCTCAATTCCAGAGTGACACCTTGCAGTATGTTTTCTCTCGATAACTTAAAAGTTTTCATTGGTGATTTGCCATTATTCCTTGCATTTGTCCATTGAAATCAGGATAATCCCTTGGCCTTAGTAACAAAACTCTGAAGGAATGCAAGAGCTCTCTCCATGAGAAAGTGCAGCCATTTTCTCTAGGGTGTATATCTTCAAATGAAATGACAAGGCAGTAAACACAGTAAAAATTATTACAAGATATTTTTCCTAGTGAATCAAATAATCTTCCAAGAAAGAAAAGAAGAGAGAGAGGAGGAAAAGAAACAATGACAGACCCAAATAATTTTTTTTAAGTTGAAATGATGTCTTTATCAAACCCAACACATTATTTGTATTAAAAAAAAGAGGTTATATCTCAAAGAAGTTTAAAGCTCAAGTTTATAGTGAGACAAAACTGAATAGGATATCAATTGGGTAAAGTTATTTTAAAAAATTTTTTCATCTTTAGTTTCCTCATTTATAAAATGGAAAAACATAATTGTAACTTTTTAGATTTGTTACGATGTTTACAATATGATAAAGAAGGTGATTGTCACAATGCTGCGCTCATTACAATCACTAAATATCAGCTGAAAAATAAGTATAGAGGGAGTGGCTTCAAGATGGCGAAAGAGTAAGAAACGGAGATCAGCTTCCTCCCCACAAATACATCAGAAATACATCTACATGTGGAACAACTCCTACAGAACACCTACTGAACGCTGGCAGGAGACCTCAGACCTCCCAAAAGGCAAAAAATCCCCACGTACCTGGGCAGGGCAAAAGAAAAAAGGAAAAACAGAGATAAAAGAATAGGGATGAGACCTGCACATCTGGGAGGGAGCCGTGAAGGAGGAAAAGTTTCCACACACTAGGAAGCCCCTTCACTGGCGGAGACTGCGGGTGGTGGTGGGGAAGCTTCGGAGCCATGGAGGAGAGTGCAGCCACAGGGGTTCGGAGGGCACAGCGGAGAGATTCCCACACAGAGGATCAGTGCTGACCAGCACTCATCAGCCCTAGAGGCTTATCTGCTCACCCGCTGGGGCGGGCGGGGGCTGGGAGCTGAGGTTGGGGCTTCGGTCAGATCCCAGGGAGAAGACTGGGGTTGGCGGCGTGAACACAGCCTGAAGGGGGTTAGTGCACCACAGCTAGCTGGGAGGGAGTCTGGGAAAAAGTCTGGAGCTGCTGAAGAGGCAAGAGACTTTTTCTTGCCTCTTTGTTTCCTGGTTTGCCAGGAGAGGGGATTCAGAGCACCGCTTAAAGGAGCTCCAGAGACGGGCATGAGACGCGGCTATCAGTGTGGACCCCAGAGACGGGCATGAGACGCTAAGGCTGCTGCTGCAGCAGCAAGCACAGGTCACTACCCATACCTCCCCTCCTGGGAGCCTGTGCAGCCCGCCACTGTCAGGGTGCCGAGATCCAAGGACAGCTTCCCCGGGAGAACGCACAGCACACCTCAGGCTGGTGCAACGTCATGCTGGCCTCTGCCGCCACAGGCTCGCGCCACATTCCATACCCCTCCCTCCCCCCAGCTTGAGTGAGCCCCAAATCAGCTGCTCCTTTAACCCCGTCCTGTCTGAGTGAAGAACAGATGCCCTCAGGCGACCTACACGCAGATGTGGTCCGAATCGAAAGCTGAACCCCAGGAGCTGTGTGAACAAAGAAGAGAAAGGGAAATCTCTCCTAGCAGCCTCAGGAGCAGCATATTAAATCTCCACAATCAACTTCATGTACCTGCATCTGTGCAATACCTGAATATACAGTGAATCATCCCAAATTGAGGAGGTGGACTTAGGGAACAAGGCTATATATATATTTTTTTTCCCTTTTTCTCTTTTTGTGAGTGTGTATATGTATGCTTCTGTGTGTGATTTTCTCTGAATAGCTTTGCTTTTACCATTTGTCCTAGGGTTCTGTCTGTCCTTTTTTTTTCTTTTTTTTAACTTAAAATTTTTTTTCCTAATAATTATTTTTTATTTTAATAACTTTATTTGATTTTTTTTTTATCTTCTACTTTCTTTCTTTCTTTTTCCTCCCTTTTATTCTGAGCTGTGTGGAGGACAGGCTCTTGGTGCTCCAGGCAGGCGTCAGGACTCTGCCACTGAGGTGGGAGAGCCAAGTTCAGGACACTGGTCCACAAGAGACCTCCCAGCTCCATGTAATATCAAACGGCAAAAATCTCCCAGAGATCTCCATCTCAACACCAACACCTAGCTTCACTCAACGACCAGCAAGTTACAGTGCAGGACAACCTATGCCAAACAACTAGCAAGACAGGAACACAACCCCACCCATTAGCAGAGAGGCTGCCTAAAATCATAATAAGGCCACAAACACCCCAAATCACGACACCAGACGTGGACTTGCCCACCAGAAAGACAAGATCCAGCCTCCTCCACCAGAACACAGGCACTAGTCCCATCCACCAGGAAAACTACACAACCCATTGAACCAACCTTAGCCACTGGGGACAGACACCAAAAACAATAGAAACTACGAACCTGCAGCCTGCAAAAAAGGAGACCCCAAACACAGAAATTTAAGCAAAATGAGAAGACAGAGAAACACACAGCAGATGAAGGAGCAAGGCAAAAACCCACCAGACCTAACAAATGAAGAGGAAATAGGCAGCCTACCTGAAAAAGAATTGAGAATAATGATAGTAAAACTGGTCCAAAATCTTGGGAATACAATGGAGAAGGTAACAAGAAACGTTTACCAAGGACCTAGAAGAACTAAAGAGCAAGCAAACAGTGATGAACAACACAATAAATTAAATTAAAAATTCTCTAGAAGGGATCAATAGCAGAATAACTGAGGCAGAAAAACGGATAAGTGACGTGGAAGATAAAATAGTGGAAATAACTACTGCAGAGCAGAATAAAGAAAAAAGAATGAAAAGAATTGAGGACAGTCTCAGAGACCTCTGGGACAACATTAAACACACCCACATTTGAATTATGGGGGTCCCAGAAGAAGAATAGTAAAAGAAAGGGACTGAGAAAATATTTGAAGAGATTACAGTTGAAAACTTGCCTAGTATGGGAAAGGAAATACATAGTCAAGTCCAGCAAGCACAGAGAGTCCCATACAGGATAAATCCAAGGAGAAACATGCCAAGACACATATTAATCAAACTATCAAAAATTAAATACAAAGAAAAATATTAAAAGCAGCACGGGAAAAGCAACAAAGAACACATAAGGGAATCCCCATAAGGTTAAGAGCTGATCTTTCAGCAGAAACTCTGCAAGCCAGAAGGGAGTAGACATATTTAAAGTGATGAAGGAGAAAAACCTGCAACCAAGATTACGCAGCAAGGATCTCATTCAGATTTGACGAAGAAATTAAAAGCTTTACAGAGAAGCAAAAGCTAACAGAATTCAGCACCACCAAACCAGCTTTACAAAAAATTCTAAAGGAACTTCTCTAGGCAGGAAACACAAGAGAAGGAAAAGACCTACAATAATAAACCCAAAACAATTAAGAAAATGGAAATAGGAACATACATATCAATAATGACCTTAAATGTAAATGGACTAAATGCTCCAACCAAAAGACATAGACTGGCTGAATGGATACAAAAACAAGTCCCGTATATATGCTGTCTACAAGAGACCCACTTCAGACCTAGGGACACATACAGACTGAAAGTGAGGGGATGGAAAAAGATATTCCATGCAAATGGAAATCAAAAGAAAGCTGGAGTAGCAATTCTCATATCAGACGCAATAGACTTTAAAACAAAGACTATTACAAGAGACAAAGAAGGAAACTACATAATGATCAAGGGATGAAGCCAAAAAGAACATAATAATTGTAATATTTATGCACTCAACATAGGAGCACCTCACTACATAAGGAAAATACTAACAGCCATAAAAGGGGAAATCGACAGTAACACAATCATAGTAAGGGACTTTAACACCCCACTTTCAGCAGTGGACAGATCATCCAAAATGAAAATAAATAAGGCAACATAAGCTTTAAATGATACATTAAACAAGATGGACTTAATTGATACTTATAGGACATTCCATCGAAAAACAACAGAATGCACATTCTTCTCAAGTGCTCATGGAACATTCTCCAGGATAGATCATATCTTGGTTCACAAATCAAGCCTTGGTAAATTTAAGAAAATTGAAATCATATCAAGTATCTTTTCTGACCACAACACTATGAGAATATATATCAATTACAGGAAAAAACTCTGTAAGGAATACAAACCCATGGAGGCTAAACAACACACTACTTAATAACCAAGAGATCACTGAAGAAATCAAAGAGGAAATCAAAAAATACCTAGAAAAAAATGACAATGAAAACACAATGACACAAAACATGGGATGCAGCAAAAGCAGTTCTAAGAGGGAAGTTTATAGCTGTACAAGCCTACCTTAAGAAACAAGAAACATCTCAAATAAACAATCTAACCTTACACCTAAAGCAATTAGAGAAAGAAGAACAAATAACCCAAAAGTTAGCAGAAGGAAAGAAATCATAAAGATTAAATCAGAAATAAATGAAGGAAACAATAGCAAAGATCAATAAAACTAAAAGCTGGTTCTTTGAGAAGATTAAAGAAAATTGATAAACCATTAGCCAGACTCATCAAGAAAAAAAGGGAGAAGACTGAAATCAATAGAATTAGAAATGAAAAAGGAGAAGTAACAACTGACACTGCAGAAATACAAAGGATCATGAGAGATTACTACAAGCAAATATATGCCATTAAAATGGGCAACCTGGAAGAAATGGACAAATTCTTAGAAATGTACAACTTTCTGAGACTGAAACAGGAAGAAATAGAAACTATGAACAGACCAATCACAAGCACTGAAATTGAAACTGTGATTAAAAATCTTCCAACAAACAAAAGCCCAGGACCCGATAGCTTCACAGGCAAATTCTATCAAACATTTAGAGAAGAGCTAACAGCTATCCTTCTCAAACTCTTCCAAAATATAGCAGAGGGAGGAATACTCCCAAACTCATGCTACGAGGCCACCATCACCCTGATACCAAAACCAGACAAAGATGTCGCAAAGAAAGAAAACTACAGGCCAATATCGCTGATGAACTTAGATGCAAAAATCCTCAACAAAATACTAGAAAACAGAATCCAATAGCACATTAAAAGGATCATACACTATGATCAAGTGGGGTTTATTCCAGGAATGCAAGGATTCTTTAATATATGCGAATCAATCAGCGTGATACACCATACTAACAAATTGAAGGAGAAAAACCGTATGATCATCTCAATAGATTCAGAGAAGGCTCTCAACAAAATTCAACACACATTTATGATAAAAACCCTCCAGAAAGTAGGCATAGAGGAAACTTTCCTCAAAATATTAAAGGCCATATATGGCAAACCCACAGCCAACATCATCCTCAATGGTGAAAAACTGAAAACATTTCCACTAAGATCAGGAACAAGACAAGGTTGCCTACTCTCACCACTATTATTCAACATAGTTTTGTAAGTTTTAGCCACAGTAATCAGAGAAGAAGAAGAAATAAAAGGAATACAAATTGGAAAAGAAGAACTATAGCTGTCACTGTCTGCCAATGACATGATACTATACATGGAGAATCCTAAAGATGCTACCAGAAAACTATTAGAGTTAATCAATGAATTTGGTAAACTAGCAGGATACAAAATTAATGCACAGAAATCTCTTGCATTCCTATACAGTAATGATGAAAAATCTGAAAGTGAAATTAAGAAAACACTCCCATTTACAATTGCAACAAAATGAATAAAATATCTAGGAATAAACCTACGTAAGGGGACAGAAGACCTGTATGCAGAAATTTATAAGACACTGATGAAGGAAATTAAAGATGATACAAAGATATGGAGAGATATACCATGTTCTTGTATTGGAAGAATCAACATTGTGAAAATGACTCTACTACCCAAAGCAATCTACAGATTCAATGCAATCCCTATCAAACTACTAATGGCATTTTTCACAGAACTAGAAGAAAAAAATTCACAATTTGTATGGAAACACAAAAGATCCCTAATAGCCAAAGTAATCTTCAGAAAGAAAAACACAGCTGGAGGAATCAGGCTCCCTGACTTCAGACTATACTACAAATCTACAGTAATCAAGACAGTATGGTACTGGCACAAAAACAGAAATATAGATCAATGGAACAGGATAGAAAGCCCAGAGATAAACCCACGCACATATGGTCGCCTTATCTTTGATAAAGGTGGCAAGAATATACAATGGAGAAAAGACAGCCTCTTCAATAAGTGGTCTGGGAAAACTGGACAGCTACATGTAAAATAATGAAATTAGAACGCTCCCTAATGCCATACACAAAAGTAAACTCAAAATGGATTAAAGACCTAACTGTAAGGCCAGACACCATCAAATTGTTAGAGGAAAACATAGGCAGAACACTCTATGACATACATCACAGCAAGATTGTTTTTGACCCACCTCCTAGAGAAATGGAAATAAAAACAAAAATAAACAAATGGGACCTAATGAAACTTCAAAGCTTTTGCACAGCAAAGGAAACCATAAACGAGAGCAAAAGACAACCCTCAGAATGGGAGAAAATATTTGCAAATGAAGCAACTGACAAAGGATTAATGTCCAAAACATACAAGCAACTCATGCAGCTCAATATCAAATAAAACAAACAGCCCAATCCAAAAATGGGCAGAAGACCTAAATAGACATTTCTCCAAAGAAGATATACAGATTGCCAGCAAACACATGAAAGAATGCTCAACACCATTAATCATTAGAGAAATGCAAATCAAAACTACAATGAGATATCATCTCATACTGGTCAGAATGGCCATCATCCAAAAATCCACAAAGAATAAATGCTGGAGAGGGTGTGGAGAAAAGGGAACCCTCTTGCACTGTTGGTGGGAATGTAAATTGATACAGCCACTATGGAGAACAGTATGGAGTTTACTTTAAAAACTAAAAATAGAACTACCATACGACCCAGCAATCCCACTACTGGGCATATACCCTGAGAAAACCATAATTCAAAAAGAGTCATGTACCAAATGTTCATTGCAGTTCTATTTACAATATCCAGGACATGGAAGCAACCTAAGTGTCCATCAACAGAGGAATGAATAAAGAAGATATGGCACATATATACAATGGAGTATTGCTCACCCATAAAAAGGAATGAAACCGAGGTATTTATAGTTTGGTGGATGGACCTAAAGACTGTCATACAGAGTGAAGTAAGTCAGAAAGAGAAAAACAAATACCATATGCTAACACATATATATGGAATCTAAAAAAAGAAAGTGTATGGTCTGAAGAACCTAGGGGCAAGACGGCAATAAAGATGCAGACGTACTAGAGAATAGACTTGAGAATATGGGGAGGGGGAAGGGTAAGCTGGGACAAAGTGAGAGAGAGTCATGGACATATATACACTACCAAATGTAAAATAGATAGCTAGTGGGAAGCAGCCGCATAGCACAGGGAGATTAGCTCGGTGCTTTGTGACCACCTAGAGGGGTGGGAAAGGGAGGGTGTGAGAGAGGGAGATGCAAGAGGGAAGAGATATAGGGACATATGTATAGGCATAACTGATTCACTTTGTTATGAAGCAGAAGCTAACACACCATTGTAAAGCAATTGTACTCTAATAAAGATGTTAAAGAAAATAAGTATAATCTTCACAGCTTTTGTTTCATTGTGATGCATCCTCTTAATGTATGCATGGGTGACTATTTGTTGGTATACTGCTTTCAAAATTATTAAACAAGAAAGTACTATGTTCAACCAGGTTTTACCATCTTCTCTAAGAGTTGGGACAATAGTCTTATATGTAGGACATAGCAAGGTCTAGCTGCATTTTCTGGACCATCTTCATTAGCTCTCTTTCCCTAAATCTGACCTCCCATCTTCCCGTCATATGAACCATCATATGCAGAAGCAGATACTATCAAAGTCCTGCTCTGAATGTGGGGGTGGACTGGTCAGCCATATCTCCGTGTAGAGAAAGACAAAGTCCGGGGGCTGGATCCCTCCTGGAATGCAGATCACAGGGTCACTTTGGAACAGAGGTGAAAGCATTATTCAGGGTAGTTGATAAAAAAAAAAATCTGGAACTGAATTTTAGGTGGGTAGAAATCAGTCAGAAAGGGTATAGTTTACAAAGGTGTAAGTAAAGGGAGGATCTTATATTCGTTTTATTTACTAATTGTATTTTTTTAGGGTGGAAACAGAGTTAGGCTGAACAATAAGCAGCCTGGTGTCTTCATCAAAATTGTTTTCATCATTATCACCGCTATCATCATCATCATCATCGTCATCAATTATGTTTTCAGAAAAATAAGAAAATAGGTCAGGGTTACATTTAAACAGTCAAACAATAGGTTAAAGCAAAACTTGGTTATTAGTGTATAATCTTTATTCTGTCAGTTATTGATTGATTTTTGTTGAGATATAATTCATATAACATAAAATTTCACATAACATAAAATTCACCATTTCAAAGTGTACAATTCAGTGGTTTTTATCCTCCCATCCACACCATGCCTTAGCAATCTGATTGTTTTCTTAATATTTGGTCAAGTCTTGAAAAGTTGTAGATCTGACTCTTAGTTTATCAAGATTCACCAATCTGAGCATGTTAGTTTCTTACTGTTGGTGCAACAAATTACAACAAATTTAGTGGTTTAAAAGAATAAACATTTAGTATTTGCAGTTTTGGAAGTCTTACTAAGGTAAACTCAAAGTGTTAGCAGGGCTACATTTCTTTTGGAGGCTTTAGGGATGATCGATTTCCTTGCCTTTTCCAATTTCTACTGGTCACTTGCATCCTTTGCTCATGGCCCCTTTCTTTATCTTCAAAATCAGAAACATAGCATCTTCCAATCTCTCTCTTTGACTCTGTTCCTTTTACCTCCATCTTTCACTTATAAAGATCCTTATGGTTACATTTGGGGTCACCCAGATAATCTAAGTAACCTCTTCATCTCAAGATCCTTAACTTAATCACATCTACAAAGTCCCTTCTACTGTGTACAGGACCATTTATGGGTTCTGGGGATTAGAATGTGGACATATTTAGGGGATGGTGTTGTCATTCAGCCTGCCACACTGAGACTCGTATTAATATGTTATATTACATGAATAATACTCTTGTAGTGTATTTTATGTTCAATGAGGTCCTTCACCTCTAGAAAATATTCTTGAACACTTCTCTGGATTTCGCAGCCTAAGAAATTTAAAAGCCCTCTTTAAGGTGTATGCTAAGTTACAGGGAGTTTATACTCTCCTACTCTGTGTCAATCCCATCTGAAATGAATTTCTTTTACTGATTTCCACAAAATATATCATCACATTTATTGAAAGTTTGCCTATTTTGCAAAAATTTGCAAGTTTGTGGGGATGAGCATTTATCTTATTGATCCCTTCTTTCCTGTTTTCACACTTACCTTCCCCATCTCTCTTCTTGTCCCTCTACCACTCAGATATCCTGGGATCTCTAAATTCTTCTCTATTATTCAGAACAGGCCATTTTTTAACAACTTCAGTTATCACACTTGAAAAACTACACCAAAGCATTTCAGAGCAAGGGGCCTTCACTGAAGAAGTTTCTGTGTCTGTTGAAATGGCTGTAGCTATAGTTGACAAAGTGATGTTTCCTCCAATTATAATGCTACAACTTCCCAAGTAATTTATAAACACATCCAAAGAAAGGATTAGTTTTCTTTTCTTGTTTGTTTTTCCATTTTCATTTGCTCATCCATTCGTTTTAGTCTCTCTTTTGCACTTCCAGGCCAGGCCCACACATAACTGGGCTTAATACACAGTGCATCCACTGTAACTGTTGTTGATTGAGAAACATCCTTTAATGATGCTGTCATTATTGAAGTTTTGCAGGTTTCTTTTCCTAATTTCAAAATGCCTTTTTCATTTTAGATCACCCCAGGTAGCCGTCTCACAGCGTCCATCTATCGATTCTCCCTGCACGAGGTGAAGAAGAAACCACCGGCTAAGGTATGGCTTCCAGTACCAAGACGCACCCACTCAAAATTAAATACATGTAATACAGATAGAGTGAAACTTTAAAAATACTCTTACAATAGAACTTGAGGCAATTGATTTTGGAAATTACTAGAAGAGACCGTTCTTTTCTCTACTACAAGATCTCTTTTGTGGAAAAGAAACTATTTATACAAGTACTTGTTAGAGCTTCTACATTGCAATTTACTCCACCTAATAATTACTCTATCAACACACATTCTGTCTAAATGTCTTTAGTCACAGTCCTTCTAATGTAATCTGGGTGTTCATTGTTCTTCTGTTTGATTATGCACTGGAAGCTCGCAGCATCTTCTTCTAATCAGTATTTGAATGCATTGTCTGTTGAAATGAAAGTAACAATGGTTAGTAGGACAGGTGTTTCCCTTGAATGTGAAAATGTAGGGGTTAAAACCACAAATTAAACTGACTATGCACAGTCTTTGCATGTTTCAAGATTGTGGGAAACAAATTTTTTGCGAAGTGGAAATCAGGTACTAGTCAAAGTTGTAAAGATCTGTGACCTGAAAAATAAATGGCATTTGGAAATGCCTATACTCTCCACTCTGGAGAATAAGCACCAAACTGCAGTGTGTTGGTACAATGAAATATCATTTGCCTTTATGGATGGTGATTTTGACAAAGAGAATAGGAGAACCAGAAAGAGAAAAAAGAACAATCAAGAGTTTCATGCCATTTGCATCAGTGCATCAGTAAATTAACAGAAGGATTGGAAGAGCCTATGAATTGACTATTATTATTAATTAGTAGATTACTGTTCTTATTAATATTAGACACTTCTCTGCTTGTTGGCTGAAAATGCTGTAAAGATCAGTTTATGACATTTAGTTGTCAAAATAGAAAGATTTTATAATAGCTAACTGATTTGTCTCATATTGATCATATTTATCTCTTGTTTCTACATATATACCTTAGTTATTATTTTTCATTGGAATTTCTAATTGATAAGGTTATGAGACATTTTTAAAATATAACATATGTGTCAGTGAACTATTAACTTCATAGTTGAGGAAATAATTGAGGCCAAAGTGATTTTCATTTTTTTTTGTTTGTAAAAAGAGTATGGTAATTCATACCATTTATTTAACGAAATTTTTTTAGCAATTCCTTCTTTTCAACCTTCACAAACAACTTGCTGAATAGGTAATGAATAAAGCTGAAGCATACAGATGAGCTGGCCAGACTGGGATGTGTACCTAGTTAGCTAATGTCCCAAGGAAGAACAACAGGTTCAATCTTAAAACCCCAATTTACGATGCAAGTTACTATCACCTCAGGAGTGATAACATATGATTTTCCATCTACAAGTGTCTTAGTTCTCAGGCTGATTAGTGGTGGCTCCTTGTTTTGTTTTGTTTTGATCTAAATTGCTTAAGCAGTTTTAAGAAGATGAATGAGTGTCTGGGTTAGAATGATTCCTCTGGCTACTGACCTGCTCAAGGTTCATACAAAATCATTGTCTGTGTTTCTTCAGATCATGGGCCATGGGTCTAATCTACACCATTAAAGCTTCACTCACATAGAATTAAGAGGTTCCAAATGAAGCCTTATTGGAGTGAATTCCTACGGTTAAGAGGCTATTAGTCTTTGTGGTCAAGAAGGTGGCACTACAGTGGGATTTCTGTCTTTCATGATGCCTTCCTTACTTCATATCTTATGCCCCCATACACACACACTGGTTAATTTTTTGACCATGGACTTTTGTAATATATGCCTTGGTTTTAACTTCATTAACTTAGCCTAAAGCTCTTCAGCCAAGCTCACATTTGAAAAATCAAATAAATAATAAAATAAGTAGTAGTGTTTCATACTTCATAAGACTGCCTCCATGATTCTGGGCAAATCATTTAAACCCTCCTCCTTGCTACTCACTTGATGAAAGGCCTCTGCTGGAGGAAGTCTAACTCCTCTCATTATAGGGATATAATATCTTTGTTCTTTCCTTTTAAATTTATCTTTTTTTTTGGTATCAGACAAAGAGATCTATCTGAATATATTTTGGTTGTCCCATTTGATAACTACCTGATCATTTGATCTTTTAAAAGCATAAATAGAGTATAAACTTTAGAGATAAGCATACAGAATCATGTTCCACCGTCATCTTTCACTTGCTGTGACTCATGAAAAAGTAAGTTAACCTCTCTTTGCTACAGTTGCTACGTGGTAGGTGGGGAACAATGATATTATCCAAAAGGGTTTTTCTGAGGATTGAGGGAGGTAATACATTCAAGCTCTTGGTATACTGGGTAGCACAGAGCAAGCACTCAAAAATGCTAACTGTATCATGGAATGTGAGTGGTAAATATATAGATTAATAGAATAATCATAAGGAACAAAGTGTATCTGTTTTCAAACAATTGGAATACAAGAAAATCTTCACATCAAAAGTATACTGACAATAGCTTGGAGTTTGAGATTTGCAGTGCCTTGGGTTGTTATCACTATTGATTATCATTGTAAGCACAGAAAGCTGGGAGTACAGAATGTTCTGTATGTGTGGAGTTCAGTATCTGAGAAACCCAGTGTGAAAGTGACGATGGATATCCTCTAGCCCGAAGATTTTTTCAGACTGGATTTTTTGTTTAGGTTTGTTTTGTTTGATTTGGTTTGCTTCCTTGTGTGGAACTTCACTATATGTAAAAGTTATACAAGGAGAGCTGATCTCTCTGGGAATGGAAGAGGTTCAGATTCTTGTCTGTTCAACTCCACCACCAGCATCATCCCTGAGTTTGCTCTGAAGACCCCCCTAATGCTTAGAGTACACAATTTAAAACAGACTGATCTACTCTAGTCCTTTAAATTTTAAGATGGAGAAACTGAAGCCAAGAATAGTGAAGTCACATGCCTCAGGTAGCACACTAAGGGAGAGAGCAGTTTGGGTATGCTGACTTTCCTCTACTGGATCATGTTGGCTCTTCTGCAGAATATATTTAAAGCTTAGGACAGCAAATATGGCTGTGAGAAGTGTGACCTTCCCTTTCTTTTTGCCAATCATATTGTTTTGGTGGTTGCGTATGTATGACAGAAGCAGTTCTCAAAGTGTGGGCACCAGTCAGCAGCATTAGCATACCTTTTCTAGAAATATAAATTCCTGGACCTATCTAGCCTTCCTGAATCAAAAACTTTGGTGGTATGGCCCAGCAATTTAAGTATTACCAAACTCTCCAGGGGATTCCGGTATCCATTAAAGCTTAAAAACCTCTGTATTAAATAATTTCTTTGGAAATTAGCTCTATCTGCAAAATAATTTTAATTGCATGGCTTACCTACCAATGGCAAAAAACACTATGAAGATATGCAAAATTCTGTAAAGAAAACGATTGAGAGGGAATAATGTAACTAAAATTCACTGATCACCTGCCATACACCATAATACCACTCTTTGATTTTTAGTAGTTATCTTATTTGATCCCTATAGCAACACTATGAAGTATATCTTATTATCTGAATTTTGATGGGAAAATTCAACTCAAAAAAACTAAATAACTTGTCTAAGATCATTCAGCTGGAAGTTGCAGAGCTAGGATTTGAACCCAGATGTTGTTGACTCCAAAGCTTTAAGTCTTCCCATTGTGAATTGAAACATACTGGGTTTCACACACACCTGGCATGGACTATCTACAACTCCAGGGGAAAATTTATGCATTAGATTTTCCTTGTAATTACGAAGTGCTTTGATGTTCATTATTCTTGGTGTATATTTCTTTCTCTTGATGTTACCTGGAAATAATGACTTATCACTCTGATATAAATATGCCTTTTCTATTCTGTTTCATTCTATTGATAATTACATCTTTTTCAATATCACACCCCAAATTTCTATATACCTGCCTATGACAAGCTAATATATATGTATATACTAATTTTTTTCTTTAGCATTTAATATAAGAAATAAATATAGCCTCATTGCACCCTGTTTTGGGGCAACTAGAAAGTTTCTGAAATATGAATCATAACCTTAGATATTATGTAAATAAAATCATGTAAGTATTATGTAAATGTAATTACATATAGAAGTAATTAGAGGGATATGCATTGCAAACTTCAGAGCTGTAATATAGGAAATTATAGGAGAGGGTAATTATATATCATGTACTCTGAAGCTTCAACATCTAGGAAGAAATTCATCAATTTTTATATCTGAAAGAGACATTAAATATCTCATTGTGTTCTGCAGAGTGTGTGGTGAATGGGTGGTCTGATTAGAGAAATGGAGAATGAGGATGTATTGTGAACTTGGAGGATGTTTCTACTGTGGAAGCATCTCAGTTCCAGAGCTGCTAAATTATGTGTCAATTATAGGCCTTACTGATCTCTATTTGAGATTGGTTTTCAACGTCCAGGGAGAAAAATTCCCCTTGCTCACTCCACATTCTAGGTTGCTGACTGTACAAATGTCAGCCACATATTCTAGTACCTGGTAAAGTTCTGGAAGATTGAACTTGATTGGACAAGTTGTACCAATGACTGTCAGAAGGAAAATAATCTAAGGAGATAAATGCATAGAACTGTGAACTGGATGAAAATGAAAATACAACATATCAAAATCTGTGGGATTTTGACAAAACTTAAAGAAAATTTTATAGCACTAAGTGCATATTTTAGAAAATATAAAAAGTTAAATGAATGATTTCAGCTTCCACCTTAAGAAACTAATAAAAAAAAGAGTAAATTAAATGCAAGTTAAGCAAAAGACAGGAAATATTAAAGATTCAACACAATCTCCCTCAGTGAAATAGAAGACAGAAAAACAATTGAGAAAATTAATGAAACCAAAAGCTTATTTTTTGTACAAATAAATAAAATTGATAAACTTCTAGCCAGACTGATCTAGAATAAACACGGAATAGACACACATTACCAATATCAAGAATGTGAGATATATATTATGAATAACTTCATACCAATAAATTTGACAGTTTAGATGAAATGGACAAATTTCTTGAAAGACACTAAGTACCAAAACTCACTATAGTGGGTTAAATAATGTCCTTCAAATCAGAATCTTTGGAGATGTATTTAGTTAAAGATGTTGAGACAAAATCTTCCTTGATTTAGGCTGGACCCTAAATCTAATGACTGGTGTCTTTACAAGAGAAGGAGAGAGATTTACACACAGAGAGACACAGGGAAGAAGGCCATGTGAAGTCTGAGGCAGAGATTAGAGAGATGCTGCCACAAGCCAAGGAACACCTGGAGCCACAGAAGTTGCAAGAGATGAGGAAGGGTCCTCTCTAGAGCTCTCAGATAAAGTTTGGCTCTACTGAAATCTTGATTTCAGACTTCTGGCCACCAGAAGTATGAGAAGATAAATGGCTATTATTTTAAGCCACCCAGTTTGTGGTAATTTTGTTACAGTAGCCCTAGGAAACTAATATTCTCACTCAACAAAAAAATAGGTAAGAGACGCTATAACTATTAAGGAAATAGAATTTGTAGTTAATAACCTTCCCACAAAATATTTCCAGGCTGAGAGAGCCTTACTTGTAAATTCCACCAAATACTTAAGGAGAAATAGTATCAATTCTATACAAATTTTTACAGAAAATTTAAGAGCTATGTTCCTCAAGTAATTATTTGAGGCCCACATTACCTTAATACCTAAACCATACAAGAACACTACTACAGACTAACATCCCTTGTGAACATAGATGCAAAACTTCTTCACAAAATTTTAGCAAATGTAATTTAAAAATATATAAAATAGATAATACATGCTATATACTTGGGGTTTATTATAGGAATGCAAGTTTGACCTAGTAGTAAACCACAGGATCATCTCAATTGAGTCAGAAAAAGCATTTTAAAAACTTCAACATATACTTCTAATAAAAACTCTTATTAAACTCAGACTAGAACAGAACTTCCTCAACCTGTTAAGGGGCAGAGATGGTGAAAGACTGAATGCTTCCCCCTAAGATTAGGAACAAGGTGATAATGCCTGCCCTCACCACTTGTATTCAACATATTGCAGAAGGTTTTAGGATATGCAGTGAGAAAAGGAAGGAAGGAAGGAGGGAAGGAAAGAAGGAATGGAGGAAGGAAGGGGGAGGGAGGGAGGGGGGAGGAAGGAAAGAAAGGAAGAAAGAAAGAACGAAAGAAAGAAGGGAAAGAAGGAAAAGAAAGAGAGAAAGAAAGATCCTAATTGGAATGAAAAAATTAAAACTCTTTATTTGTAGATGATGTGGTTGTCTATGTGGAGAATCCAATGGAAGCTACAAACAAGGTTACTAAACTTAAGTAAGTTTAGCAAAGCTGCAGGATACAATTGAAAATTGAATTTAATTTTTAGCAGACTGTTAAAACAGTATCAAAAATGTGACATGCTTAAGGATAAATCTGACGGAACATGTATAAAACTTCTATCCTGAAAGAAAAAAAAACAAAACAACAACAAAAATACATTGCTGAAAGTTTTAAATAAGTTCTAAATAAGTGGAGAGATAATCTGTATTTATAAATTAAAAGACTCTATATTGAGATTTTAATTCTCCCTAAATTTGTCTGTAGATTCAATGTAATGCCAATAACAATCCCATCGGATGTTCTTGGTAAAAGCTGATTCTAAAGTACATATGACAATACTAAGTACCTAGAATAGCCTCAAAAACATTGAAAAACAAGTGTGAACTTGGAGAAATTACACTACCTCACTTCAGGATTTATTATAATGCTGCAGGAACAAGAGAGTGTGGTGGGGCATAAAGATAGGCATATGGATCAATGGAATAGAATGGAGACCCACAGAAATAGATCCATACATTCATGAACAATTGATTTTGGACAAAAACAATTCAGTGGGGAAAAGCTAGTCTTTTCAACAAATGGTTTTGGAACAATTGGATATTCATATGCAAACATGTGAACTTGTATTCATACCTCTTATTGTATACAAAAACTAACATAATGGGTCATAGATCTAAATTTAAAATATGAAACTATAAAGCTTCTAGAAGAAAACAGGAAAAAATCATTGTGGCCTTGGTTAGGCAGTTTTCTTAAATCCACCACTGAAAGCAAGATCTATGAAAGGAACTATTCAGAAATCGGATTTCATCCCAATTAAATATTTTTCTCTTTGAAAGATGCTAAGAGAATATCTAAAAAGACACAGACTTAGAAAAAATGTTTGCAAATCAAATATCTTATTTTATTCTAGGATATATTAAGAACTCTCCAAATATCATTATAAGTCACACAAACCAATTATAAACAAAACAAATTTTATAGATACTTCACCAAAGAAAACATATGGATTGGAAATAAGCATTTGTCATTAACCATTAAAGAAATGTAAATTAAAACCACAAACCGTGCCACTACACACTTATTATTAGAATGTCTAAAATTAAAAACAATGACACTATTTGTGGACGAGGAGGTGGAGCAATTGGAAGTCTCATGTACTTCAAGTTGGCATGTAAAACGGCACGAGCCCGGGCTTCCCTGGTGGCGCAATGGTTGAGAGTCCGCCTGCCGATGCAGGGGACGCGGGTTCGTGCCCCGGTCCGGGAAGATCCCACATGCCGCGGAGCCTGCGCGTCTGGAGCCTGTGCTCCGCATACGGGAGAGGCCAAAACAGTGAGAGGCCCGCGTACCACAAAAAAAAAAAAAAAAAAAAAAAAAAGGCATAAGCCCTTGGGAAAACATTTTGCCTATTCAAAGTTAAACACACCTCCCACTGACACAGCCATTACATTTTAGGTATTTACCCAAGAAAAATAAAAGTATATACCTCTATGAAGACTTACAGATGAATGTTTATAGCAACATTATTTGTAATACCCCCAAACTGGAAACAACCCAAATACCTATCAACAGATGAATGGATATATCAACTATTGTATGGCCATACAATAGAAACATACAATGAGAGACAATGAAAAGGAATGAACCTCTGACACATGCAGCAATGTGAAAGACTCTCATAATATGATTCAGAGATAAAGAAGCCAGATTAAAAAAAAAAGAGCACGTACTGTTTGATCTACATTTATATAAAATTCTAGAAAGTGCAAACTAATTGGTAGTGACAGAAGGTGAATCAGTATTTACCTGGGGATTGGGAAAAAGGCAGGAAAAGGGAATTAAAAGGGGCAAGAGGAAATTTTGTGGTGATGGATATATTCGTTACCTTAATACTGGTGATGGTTTCAGGAGTATATACATACGTCAAGGATTATCTGGTTGTACACTTAAAGCACATAGGTTTGAAAGAACTGAAAAACAGAGATTGAGACAGAGCAAGGGTGGTAGACACAGATTTTATCCCCATTCTGCTCAAGACCTCGGACCATATTCTTCAGGCAGTGTAGAGCCCTCAAAGGCTTTAGTGGGGCAATGACATGATTTGCATTTTAGCAACATGACTGTAAGAGTGAAGGGAGAGGACTGGCAATACACATTTTTAGCACGGTAATAGAATTGCAACAAATGTTCCAAATAATCTCTGCAGGATTTCCAGTGAAATCAATTAGCATACATTTGAAAAAGTGCTGGTGGGGGTTTGGGATTTATTCTGTAGCCATTAAAACAAATTGGTCCACATTGGCATACAAGCTAATACGTGGCTGAGCAATGACTTCAAACCAAGCCTAACTGATTTCAATGCCAATTTCTCTTTCTGCTACACACGCCCTCCCCCACCTGCATGCAAATCTCATTCCAAAACCTAGTGGTGATGAAGTGTCATGTAATCAAATGAGAATTTTCAGGATTTCCCTCAAATCAGAATGTGGACCAGACATTACTTAATGCCAGGGCCTAGTTCTTAATGGGAGCTGAACAGGCAGTACTTTCATACCTCTGAAGCATGCTGTATCCCTTATGGGTTACATCTATACCCCTATTTTTTTATTTTATTTTATTATTATTATTATTATTATTTTTTGCGGTACGCAGGCCTCTTACTGCTGTGGCCTCTTACTGCTGTTGTGGCCTCTCCCACTGCGGAGCACAGGCTCCGGACACGCAGGCTCAGCGGCCATGGCTCATGGGCCCAGTTGCTCCGCGGCATGTGGGATCTTCCCGGACCGGGGCACGAACCCGTGTCCTCTGCATCGGCAGGCGGACTCTCAACCACTGTGCCACCAGGGAAGCCCCTATACCCCTATTTTGAGAGTATGAGTCACATTCCAAGGTCATCCCCCAAACTGCACAGATTAAAAGTGATTAGAATGGCAATTCACTGTCTTGCTTAAGGTCAGTGAATTCAATGGGTCTCGATGCTACATTTGGGCACAGTGCTCCATATTGGTTCAAGGACAGCATCTCTAACCTAGTCTAGATAAGTTTGTTTCTCAGGAAAGCTCTAAATAAAGAGAGTAGAAAGCAAGAATGTCAAACTTCAATTAATTTGGCAAAGGAGAGGTTAAATTTTAAGATTATCAGTCTCTCTGGAAACATGAGAGGCAGTTACCCCATTCCATTTTGTTTGGAAGTCTTTGAAGGTATTCGACATTTTGACAATCTGAAGTGTCAGTCACTCATTCTGTGGCAAGTGCATAGAAACCTACATGAAATTTGCCTATTTGGTTTTTCAAAACTGTTGAACAGAAACTCTCTTTGGACCTTGGCAAATAGTACTAATCAAAACTTGAATAATAGACTTGTCATTTATCCTTTTCATTATAAGTTGGGTGGGTCTGGAGACTGTACAGTTTTCACACAAAAGAATGAACAATGTGTGTTTCAGGCTTGTTACAAAGTCATTTTTCCAGGCAAGAAAGAAAATGGAATAAAATTGGGTCTAATGGATCAAGGAATTCCTTCCTAATTTGGCTAAATTTTCTTTAGTCCTAGAGAGAGGAAAATGAGATTAGTTCTCATTCTGTTATTTATTGACCCTAATGTGCATCACCATTCATTAAGCAGAATAGTAAAGGTAGTGGGGACAGTTTAGACTCTGTGTTTGTGGAGCTCATAGTGGAAATTAGTAGAAGGATTAAATGCATGTCTTGGCTTTTGACAAGACTGGGTTCAAATTTTGACTTTCCCCACACTGTCTCTGATAAACTTCTTTACATTTCTAAGTCTTTTATTCTTATTTGTAATTAACTCTAACAGTGATGCACACCTCTGAGGGTTTCAGTGAGGATCACATGACATAGTGAATCTAACCCACTTTGAACTCAGCAGTCTGTACTGTGCGTATTATCCTTATACATTACATATTATCGTGGTGTTCTTGGACCTGTCATCGCAGAGCAGTGGGATTAACTGTGGATCACATAGTTTGCATGTGCTTCATAAAAAATCTCTATTATTTTCATTTTACCAATAAGGAGACTGAGAAACAGAACATTTATGAAACTTCCTTAAAACATTCGGTTAATAGTGGCAGAGTCAAGACTTAAGTCAAGTTCTTTCACTTGTCAAAGCTGTGTTCTACTCTGCAGTACTGCTGCTTTCTACGTTAAAATAAAAAAGAAAAGAATAACACAATAAATATTTATTAGTGAAAAATCCTTTTGTACAGTTTTATTACGAACCAAATCTGCATATTTATATCAGTATCCACATGTAAAATTGAATTGTAAAAGCAAATGTAAATTTTCTTATTGAACGACATGCTTTGTGCAAGGAATTCCCCAATGAATATGCCCTCTCTTCTCATAAGTTTTTATTTAGATGAGTTTTGGTTCAATTTTCCAGCCATGTTTATGGTGATTGCACATGCTGAACCAAAATTTAAGAGAGTGTTCTGAATACAAGTATCACTTCTTAAAATTGCATGTAAAGCCGTATATATTAAGCACAAATAGTTACTCTCCCTTTTATAAGTCTATGGAGCAGTATAGTTTGAGAAGACCGACTCTATTACAGGCCATATTGTACAGTGGTTAAGTGAGGTTGGATAAACCAGGCTAATGGAGGTCAGAGAGATTAGCATTCAGAGCTCCACCTCGGTCAGTCTAGCTGCATGGCCATGGGCAAGTTCATCTTTCAAGTTCAGTTTCCTCAATTGTAGAGTAGAAATAATAGTGATAGAAAATAGTGCCTATGCATGGTGCTGTTTTGAGAATTAAAGGAGATCATGGTGCAGATTAATTAATTAGCCCAGTGCCTGAGAAGGAGCATTGAATAAACTGGATGGGGTTGGAGGATGTGGTTGTGTAGGTCTCCACCATCAGTTCTTTTCAACTTCAAGGGAAACATTCTTACAGATAGGAAATCCACAAGGATAGATAAATCTCGAAGATGATGTTTTGATGGAAAATGTTCCCTAGAAAGCTCTCCATTTTCAATTCTCTTTCAGTTCTTCCTGTTGCTATAGAGAAGTCGTCAATTAAGAGTTAGTGCACACATGAAAACGCCTAGCAATCTTCATTTGTACAAAGAGGGCTTAGTGTGAAGAACTAACATATAGCTAGTATCTCTCAGCCCACAGCTACTGCAGGAGTGAGAGGTGGGATTTGAAAGGTGCAGGCCTTCGGGGTACCAGAAAGCTCAAACTGAAATGTTGGATTCATTAAATTGTACAGTAGTCTGTACATTTATAGTGGAGGACAGAACTCTTCCATCAAAAGACCATACGACCCAGAGCCTAGCTATTGGTTTCTAATACTATTCTCCAACGGAAGGTACCCAACCCCTTGGATAAATGGCTGATTTTAGAGCTGAGGCATGGGATATACAAGATAAACCTAGAGTATCTCATAGTGCCAGAAACTAAGGAATTCTCAAAACAAAATGAGGAGGGTATGCCAAAAAACAGAGAAGCCAGCTGAAAGAGCTCCCAATGGCCAAAGCTGGAACAATTCGAACAACAAAATTAACAGTGTAGTATATAGACCTATACCCCTGAGTACAAAATGAAGTCCTCACCGATACAAATAATTGATAGAATGAAAAATGAAAAGGTGGGGGCTGAGGGGAGATGGGTAGATAAATCTCCATAAGAAGAATTTCAAGTAATTTATGAAATACTTGATCTTCTACTTCTTAATTATGGACTATGCTTAGTGACTTGCTTATAAAGAGTATAGTGTGGAAGGGCTAGGGGAAATAACTTTACAGTGGGGAGTCCTGACAAGTACTCCCTTAACTAGTAGATTAAGTTTAACATCAGTGATAAGTCATATATTGATCGCCTGTACCCTTGGTAAGTGCTGATAATGGTACTTGACCTGTAGTGGTCTTCCTTCCCCAAACCCATAACCCCAGTCTAACCAGAAGAAAATACATCACACAAACCTAAGCTGAGGAACATTCTATAACACACCTGACCAGTAGTCTTCAAAACTGTCATGGTTATCAAGGAAAATGAGAAACTGTCACAGCCCATAGGAGCCTAAGGAGACATGACAACTTAATGTAATGTGGTGTCCTGAATGAAACAGAAAAGGGACATTAAGAAACCCCAAACCTAATAAACTATGAATAAAGTATGAAGTTTAGTTAATAAGAATGTATCGGTATTGTTTCATTGATTGGGACAAATGTGCCATATTAACATAAGATATTAACAATGGGAGAAACTAGTTGCAGGGTATACAGAAACTGTTCTATCTTTCCAACTTTTCTATAAACCTAAAACTATTCTAAAATAAAACAGATAATATGAAAGATAGTCCTACTCAACTTCTAATGCTTTCTTTTAAAATTATTCTTACTGTCCAATATGGTAGCTGTTAGCCACTTGGGCACTTGAAATGTGGCTAGTGTGAAATGAGATGTGCTTTCACTACTATATGTAAAACAGATAACCAACAAAGACCTATTGTATAGGACAGGGAACTATACTCAATATTTTTTAATAACCTCTAAAGGAAAATAATCTTAAAAAGAATATATGTGTGTGTGTGTGTGTGTGTGTGTGTGTATACAGCACACCTGAAACTAACATAACATTGTAAATCAACTATACTTCAATAAAAAATATTACAGTACATAAATAACTAAGAATAAAATGAGATGTGCTTTAAGTGTAAAATACACACCTGATTTGGAAGACTTAGTCTGTAGAGAAAAAGAATGCAAAATGCCCTTATTAATACTTTTTCTTATCTATTACATATTGAAATGATATTTTGGGTATATTGGGTTAAATAAAGTATATTATTTAATTTCATCCATTTATATTTACTTTTCTTAATGTGACTACTAAAACATTTAAAATTTATTCTGTAACACATTGTTTCTGTTGGACAGCACTATTCTAAACTATTAACAAGAGCATGTTTGGGTGTTTTAGGAGAACAGGGTGTGTGTTCTTTGTGATTACTTAAGTGTTTGTATATATGTGGATTTTCCATATCATTTTATTTTTGTTGTTACTGTAATTTTTTAATGGATGATAACCCAAGCACTTGAGGAAGAAATTCAAATTAAAATTTTCAGCCTTTGGGGCAGATTTTTACATATAGTTATTCGCTTATCTGAACAGTACCTAAGACTAGAGTAGATCCTCTGCAGGTTGATGGGTGGTCTTGTAGTCGACCTTCTCACCTCAGATGTTGCCTGCAGGTCGCATCTGCTGTGCATTTGGGATTGCTTTGTGCATTATTTTCCCCCAAGGATTCTATGAGATACTGCATGATCAGTATACAACAAAGGCAAAGTAGAGACACATTCTTTCCCCCATTTTATCTAAAACTATAGGTGCCCTTCCCATGAAAAATATGTGACTATATCCCAAACTTACAAACCCCCATTGCCTGAAATAAATAAACGGTGCTTTACGTGAGTAAAAGAGCACTGATTTTATTCATGCTGCCTTCTGAGTGATACCTGGCAATTAAAAAAAAAAAAGGACAAACTTCCATTTTCTACCTGGAGAAGTCTTCATTCTTCAGGACCTAGCTTCAGGCACCTCCTATTATCAAGATTTTCCTCATCCCAACTTTAAATATCTCTGTGCTCCCAGAACACTGGTTGGAAAACACTGTCCCCAACAATATTGCAACGTACTCTTGTTAGTATGGTAGTGGTATGTCTCGCTTACTCAGTTTTGAGATCCTATGTCTTTCCTATGGTAGCAAGATGTGAGAAATAATTTTTGTGACTGACCTAGGTGCCAATCCTTGCTTTAAACAAACACAAATCCAATGCAGAGTCAAATAAAGACAGGAAAACTATCAGGACAATGTAAAACAGTAGGTAGTTAACAAATGACTGACTGAATGACCACAATAATGTCATTCCTTACATATGCGTAGGTTAAGTTCCTATTACATCTCTTGCCAAATATAACTGTTCACCCTACAATATGCCTGGTTATTTGCCCTACACTCTTCCTAAATTATTGAACGATGTTATTTTGCCCTTCTAATGCTGATGACTTTATTATAAATGTTAATGGCTAGAACTCATTTTGGCAAAATGAGAAAATAAGAGGAGCCTTAGGCAACCTGAAGAAAAGACAGATCAGCTCAGACCTTCCTTCAGTAAATCTAAGGGGAGCACAGGCCTGGGTTGGATGGTTGAAGTTACTCTGGGTAACTATACTATTTGAACTTTGTTGCACTCCTGTTATTTAGATGGCAAGAGGAGGTTGCTTTTAATAGAACTAATAGAAATAATATGTTTCTAAATTTGATAAAAATCACAATATATTATAAATTACGAACATTTATTTATCAGGAGAATAAAAAAGGAAACTCACAGTGAAAAACATGTTTGCAGTACATATATCTGACAAACCACCTGTACCCAGAATATATAAAGAACTTACCTAAATCAACAGGAAAATGTGGACAACCCAACGGAAAAGTGGGCAAAGGAATGGGTACTTCACAAAAGCGGGTATCCAAATGGCTATTGAAATATATGAAAAAATGCTCAATTTCATTAGTCATCAGGGAATGTAAATTAAAAACATAGTACTATATTACTATATACCCACCAAAATAGCTGAGATGAACGAGAGGGAAGATATCCAAGATTAGCAAGGATGTGGATGAACCAGGGCTCCCCTACATTGCTGGTGGGAGTGTAATTCGATACAGCCATTTGGAAACTATTTGACATTGCATACTGAAACTGAACATATGTATAACCTTGGCAGTCCACTCCCGTGTCTACTCAACAGAAAGCATACATGTTTACCAAAATCCACATATTAGAATGTTTATCACAACTCTGTTCATAACAGCCTCTAATTGGAAACTACACAAATGTCAGTCAACAGTAAAAAGGAAAAATTAGTTGTGGTATACTCACTCAATGGAATGATATAAAGCAATGAGAATTGGGTGATATAAAACTGGTACATTCACAAATATAGATGCCTCTCACAAACTTAACACTGAGGGGAAATTGAGACAAAATAGAGTATACATGGTAATAATTCATTTTACAAGAAATTCAAAGCAGGCAAACTTAATATATGTTGTTGGAATTCAGAAACGAAGTTAACCAGGAGTGAAGGGCAGAATAATGAGTGGCTGGGAGCACAAGGAGTGTCTGGGGTGCTGGTAATGTTCTGTGCCTTCATTTGAGTGCTAATTACGTGTGTGTGTTTAGTTATAAAAATGTATGACTGTACACTTGTGATATATAAGCAAATAATTCCAATTAAAACATTTACCCAAAAAAAGCCTGCAATACCAATTCTTTTCCATTTTAGGTCCAGGCTGAGGTATAGAGTATTGCATAATCCAGGGAGCCCCTGTATGAAGTTGCATAAAAATAAAGTCTTTACCCAGGTGTGCTTGGGCTACTCTGTAGTTAACATTAAGGGGAGGTATTCCAGACACTGTCCTGAGAATTTGTCATGCTTTATGTCATTTAATCTGCACAACAATATCAAGAGGTAGAAATTATTGCCTACATTTTACAGAAGGGAAATTTACTTGATTTGCCTAAAGGAGCAGTCAACTCAGACTCATAAGCTTGTCAGCCTGACTTCAGAACTTGACCTGTTAGCTATCACGCTGTAGTCTTTATTTTTTACTTTCTTTATTAAATTGAATTCCTTTCTCTACAGGAGAATATTTTAAAGGGCGAATATTGGCTGGCAGTGACCTATGGGCCTCTCTGCACAACTTAGCCGCCCCTCAATCCGTAATTCCAAAAGGGAATTTGTGAACCACGTTACTCTGTGTGCCTAGAATACAAATTTGCTCATAACACCTATACACCCTCTGCAGAGCAGCTAGGAATGAATGCCTTGTGGGATAGGTATTTAGGGAGGAGCCACTGATGAGGCTGGCAATAGATGAGCCTCAACTTGATGAGAGGAGACTTAAATCTAGTTCCATTTTGTCAACATCAAGTTGTGTAATGCTGGACATGTTATTTGCATGTTCTGAGCCTCAGGTTTTGCAGTTGTAAAAATGGAAAAAATAATTACTTCTCTGATTCCCAAAGTGTAGTAGTATTCTTTCCTTTCCTTTTTTTTCTTTTAGTTTTGCTTCTTTTTCTTTTCTTTGTTTTTTTTTTTTTTTGTAAATACTCTGTACTATGTACTCTTTAGCCACTCATACATATGCTATGTTAGTTTTATCCTCACAGTAAACATTATCTGTTTCTATCCCCACTTTTCTAAGGGGAAATTAAGGCTTGGAGAGATTAAGTAGTTTGTTAAAGTTCATATACCTGTGTCATTTTTCCTCTATTACTTTAATGTCTCTGAGCCTCAGCTATAAAATGGAAATAATTGTAATATTTTATCTGGCATATAGGGTGGTTTTTATCTGTTTGTCATGGTTGTACTTTTGTTTAATTTTAATATTTACTGGGGACCCACTATATGCCAGGCCATCCGCTAACCACTTTCAAATATATCATCTCATAAATCATCCTCATAACAACCCAAGATTGAAATTAAATCCATTTTACAGACAAGGAAACTAAGTCTCAAACAGACCCAGTCATTTTCTCAAACCTATCCAGCTAGAATCCAAGCCCAGTTTTATCTTACTGCATCAAATAGAATCTACTCACTAAGCTCAGGGCCCTCACATTTTATGTTTCAGAGAATAAAAATATGTTAAGGTAAAAAGTAATCATTTAAACAATAGTATAGAGGAGAAACTGAATTTTGAACAAAATTAAATGCTTTGTGACAAAAACCAATGTCATTAACTTCTTTATTTTTCTTTTTTATCATAATTTGAAATTAAACCATTCACTTCAATCACTTATTCTTTATTTATTCAAAGAAATATCAGTTAACTTCCTAATGGGACTGAGCACTGAGGAACTAGGAAGGGAAACCTACTGTTCCCTCCTTAAGGACAAGCTTGGGTTAGGGGGAGAGTGAAGGTTGAACTGGTGGAAGTGGGGAGACAGCATAGAAAAGGAAATATAGTTAAAGACCATGTGGTGTGACAGGGATAAGCACTAAAGTGGAGCCCCCAAACCAGGTAGGAGGTGAATCCCCATTTGTTGATTCTTGAAGATGTTAGGAGACAGCCAAGCAGAGAAGGGAATTAGGGTGTCTAGGGGGTGGAAATAACTTATGTAAAAACTGAAAACCTGACAAATCCTGATGAGTTCTAAGACAGGCAACTGTTCCAAGTATTTGTACTGATATGATGGTGAGTGGCAAGGCAGTGGCAGAACCATGTGTTTCGAGACCTGAAGCTTACACAAGTGAGGAACACTCCTTCAGGAAAACACACACAGTCAGGTTAACATAGTGTATATTTCTTTAGAACGAGAAAAGAAATCACACAAAAACAACTGGATCTTGGGAGATTCAAGCCCCTTTCTTCCTGAATCAGAAATGCTTATATATGTGCCACATCTTTATCCATTCGTCTGTCAATGGACACCTAGGTTGCTTCCATGTCCTGCCTATTGTAAATAGAGCTGCAATGAATATTGTGGTACATGACTCTTTTTGAATGATGGATTTCTCAGGATGTATGCCCAGGAGTGGGATTGCTGGGTCATATGGTAGTTCTATTTGTAGTTTTTTAAGGAACCTCCATACTGTTCTTCACCACAAAAGCAATGAAATTGAGTTATTCATAGTGAGGTGGATGGATGACCTAGAGTCTGTCATACAGAGTGAAGTAAGTCAGAAGGAGAAAAATAAATTCCGTATGCTAACACATATATATGGAATCTAAAAAAAAAAAAAAAAAAGGTTCTAATGAACCTAGGGGCAGGACAGGAATAAAGACACAGATGTAGAGAATGGAGTTGAGGACAAGGCGAGGGGGAAGGGTAAGCTGGCACGAAGTGAGAGAGTGGCATGGACATATATACACTACCAAATGTAAAATAGATATCTAGTGGGAAGCAGCTATATAGCACAGGGAGATCAGATCAGTGCTTTGTGACCACCTAGAGGGGTGGGATAGGGAGGGTGGGAGGGAGACACAAGAGGGAGGGGATATGGGGACATATGTATGCATATAGCTGCTTCACTTTGTTATAAAGCAGAAACTAACACAACATTGTAAAGCAATTATACTCCAATAAAGATGTTAAAATAAAGACATTTACATAAAAAAAATTATATGTACAGAATACGAACATTGTACTTTAATGCCTAAATGATGAGACAAGATAAAATAAGAATTATATTCCTGTTGAAAAAAAAGAAGAAACGTTTATATAGCCTGACTTAACCAGAGGAACACTTAAAAGAGGTATGGAAAGGGTTTCCCTTCCATCCGGCCTTGAAGAAGTAAGCTGCCACGTACTGTGAGAGGGCCATAGAGCGAGGAGCTATGAATGGCTTCTAGGAATTCAGAGCTGACAGCCACCATAAAAACGGGGACCTCAGCCGTACAATGCAAGATGTTGGATTTTTCCAACAACGATGTGAGCTTGGAATGGGACTTCAAGCTCCAGAAAGGAGGATAGCCTGGCTGACATCTTTGTTGTCGCTTTGTGAGACCCTGCACAAAGGACCCAGAGACGCCATGCCTGAACTCCTGGCCCATAGAAACTTTGAAATAATAAATATATATTATTTTAAGCTGTTAGCTTTGTGATAATTTGTTATCCATCGATAGAAAACTAAATACATCAGGAAAACGAACACAAAAAGAGTTAGGTATGCCACACTTTGAAATTCATAGCACTATCATGATTGATGGATATGATAAAACGATTACAACCAAAAATGGCTTGACCTACAAGTCTGTGACACTTGTAATTGTCTCTGTGAGATATAATGTCAGGGCAACTGTTCTAATTTCAAATACTGGTGCCAGTTTACTGGGTTACCCTGGGTTCATCACTCTCTTCTATGGGTTTCAGTGTTCTTGTCTTCACAGTGAGAGGATGGGATAACTTGATCTCCAAGGATTTTCCAGCTCGGACACTTTTATGAAATTCTCAGATGTACTATCAGATGACAATCTCCATGAAAGTCAGTGGCCCCTCTGTATTTGTACATAGGTTCCATAAGTTTAGACACCCAGTTTTCTTTCCATTTCAAAGTGGACTGGATTGTGTATTGAAATTCCTCGCTTTCCACAAAATGTAATTGTAGATGAGCACAGATGATTCATTCTCAGAAACAGTCTATTCACTTAGATTAACCACACCTAAAACCGAAATCTTCTTGACCCAAGAGTTTTCATTTAGAACTTGCTGATTCGATAGAAAGATATCAAATTATATCCCCTGTTAATTTTAAATTAACTCAAAGTATTTAATTAACACCTCTTCAAACAGAAAAAAAAAAATAATAAGGATACTTTCCACTGAAGGCAGTGAAGACCACTTAAGAGATTTTTATAAATCAAATTTAAACCCCATATCCATTCAGACTCTTGCACAATTAAGAATATTCATGGTATAGATTCATATAAAGCAATTAGCAGCTCTGGGGAATGGATGGGGTGGGAGGGATACTAAGAAAGACTTGATTAAATTTTGAAGTGAAGTGAAGCTGAGGCTTTCCATAATTGTAGAAGAGGAACCTGGTCCCTTAGGTATATTTTAAAACAAGAAGGAAAACTATAAAACCTGTGAGCTCACTACAGACCATTCAATCTGATGGTGCACATGAGAAGCCTGCTCAGATATTAGGTTCTGAGGTCTGTAATGGGGAAGAAAAAAAAAACAAAAACATGGGGCTGAGTCAGTGGGCCCAGCAGTTTTATCATTAGTTTGCTAGATGGCCCGGACTAGGTCACTTGACTTCTTTGGGCCTCATTTTCCTTTTTTAACCAAAATATGTTATTTGTATTTACTCAGCATTTCCCGAAATGTATTACAAGGACTACTTGTTTGTTGGGCTCTTAATCTGTGTTAAAATACAGAGACCATTTTTAATAGTTCTGTTTTAGGAAAGTCTGGGAATCAAATGGATTTAATTTTTTTATCTTCTAGTTGTAGAATTTCTTGGAGTCTTTTCCAGGCTGATGGGTCATGTGAATCTCCCAGGTAATTACCCTATCAGCTCGTTTGATGAAAGGATCCCCTGTTCTTAGAAAATATCTGGGAACTGTGTTAGACAGAACCCATGTTGGAAAGCAGCAGATGAGGTGATCTCTAAAGACCTGGACAGCTCAACATCCTTTGACTCTTTTTTTTTTTTTTTTTGCGGTACGCAGACCTCTCACTGTTGTGGCCTCTCCCGTTGCGGAGCACAGGCTCCAGACACGCAGGCTCAGCGGCCATGGCTCACGGGCCCAGCCGCTCCGTGGCATGTGTGGGATCCTCCCGGACCGGGCCACGAACCCGTGGTCCCTGCATCGGCAGGTGGACTCTCAACCACTGCGCCACCAGGGAAGCCCAACATCCTTTGACTCTTGATCATCTTGTCTGCACTTTAGCTCCAGGTACATTCACGAACCGGAAAGGATGTTAACAGACGTAGCACTTTTGACAGTCATTTACTAAGTCTCCTTGATGAAGTCAGACATTTAATTAAATATTCATTAGTTTCAAACCTGAGCCTTGTTAACCATGAATTTATTTCAAGCATGTATTGAGGGACCTTCCCTTTTTACAATCTCTTTATAGTTTCAGATGTACATACTCACTTATACCCCAAAAGTTTAAATTATTAAATCAGAAAACAAATGCCTTCTAGGACATTTTGGTTCCATTGGTCCTTTCTCTGTCCTTACCTACTTCAGGTAGCCCCAAAATAGATTGCCGAGTTGAGACAGAGTAAAACTCCACACAGTAAATAGTAGCACACTATGTAGAAAGGGAAGACACTGATGCACCAGTAATAGTTGGAGATAAAGATCAAGCTAAGAGATGAACTTTGTGACAAGAAAGGGCTTTGGAATGGAATGAGGTGGAAGTTCATCACTTAGTTTCATCACAGTACCTGTGTGATCTTGGGCAGTTTACTCAAACAGACACTTTAGGGTAGTATGACAACTTAAGTTTGTTGATTAAACATACCCGAGTCTCTTGAGATTTAAAGAGTCTCTTTTCATTTTAAAAAGTCGCCTTCACTATTTGTAAAAGTCCAGTCTTTTAGAGTCCTGTCTCTCTTTTTCCCTCCTCTACAATGGCACTGAAGTTTTTGACAAGGTTCTATAAGTAGTACTCTTCTTCACCCCTCAGTGTTTGAACCAGTTGAAAAATATAGCAAAGGAGTAGATAATGGCCAAAATACCACACTTTTTTTAATCCAAGGAAATGTACCATTATTTTAAGACATATTATTATTTTTATATATTTTAGAAAGATAAAGACACTGCTAATTAATATTTGATTATATACTTTCTTATTCTTTATAATTTCTATTTTAGACGGAGAGAAAGAAACTTAGACTTAATTGATCATATATTTTTATCATGCATCAGTCTTTTGCAAACATAAAAAGGAAAATGTGGACCAACCAAATTGGTAAAGGTTTTCCTAAAGCTTCTTTTTATTCTAAGATTGATTTTTTTCACTCACATGGGTCAATTTGTGAACCTTTTACACACAATATTGCCCTATGTCCTATCAGAGGTCTTGGTGATACTGTGTTCTTAAAATAGTCCAATAAAAAATATCTGGAAAAAAAAAATGTCTGGAAGCCATTGCTGCTGGATTTTTAATTTGGCTTCGCTGTGAAGTAGAACTAGCCTAATTTTGACTCCTGCTTTTTTCCTAAACATATCTGATCTAACTCCTTACTATTTGTTTTCTAAGGCTTAAAAACAATCTTCAGGATTTTCTTCAGTGTTTCTGGTACCATTCAGCAAGTTTTGACATTGGCACATTTGATATTAGCAAGTGTGTAGGCAATGACCACTGTCGTGACTGCCATCTGGCCAACAGTGACCATCAAATGCTGTTGATTGTAAGATGCACTCCAGTTTCAGAAATGTTAAAGTGCAGAAAAAAATGTGAATCTTAGAGTCACTGAAATATAGTATTGTCTTTATTACTGATAAAGTGGATTTTTTAAGAATGTGATTAATATCTATACACAAGTGATCTTTGTAATAATGAGATGAACTGACCTATTCATACAGAAGCTCTAGTCTGGCCACGCATGCTCACAACGAGTAGCTCACTGCCAATAAAAAGAGGAAAGTGCAGTGATACACAAACCAGTTTCTTCTTTCAAATCAGTTAAACCACAATAAGTGTAATTGAGGGTGTGGTTAGAGTCAGGAATATTAAAATAACACAACTCCATCAAACATGGGAGAATATCCATCCAACAGGGATAGGGAAGAATCACTGCCCCACAATAATGGTATATGGATAGTGAGACATACTTAATATTGTTCTTGGTGGGGTGGGGGAAAGAGATCCCTGACTCTAATTTTCTGCATCCTCCTTGGTCTCTGCTATGGAGTGACTTATCTGGCCTGATGATGTGATGATCCCACTGCTGTAGTGGGAGCCTGTGAAGTCCCCCGTTCCTACAGGAATCTTCATAGGTCTATCAGCATTCTGGTATCCCCATACCAGGGCATGTAAGGATGCCATTTTTCTGCACACTTCAGGCTGTGGGATTCAATAGGGCTGCCACAGCCCATATATCTAGACGCACCTCACATTGCTGTTGTTTCATGCTTTGGCCTTCTGCCATCTTGATGATGCCGGGCACAGAGCTTCTTCTAGAGACTTGAAGCCAAGAAACTTGATGTTATAAGCTATCTAGGGAAGTGGGTCTCTGTACTTCTGATATTCTCAGGCATCTGCAGACCCCATGCCCCTCTGTATATTTCCGTTACTCTCTGCACCCTTATGTTCCACACTGAGAGGGAGAAAGTAAGGACACACTCCTCTTTGACCTTCTACTGTCTTTTTTCTTCCATATACTTTCCCACCATTTGAAGAGGTTAGATCTCAACCTTTTCTTCCTTTTGTGTTGGAATATCCCTCTTCCTTTGTATCCGCACTTTTCTCCAGATCTGTGATGGCCAGGAAACATGATTTAAAGGTAAGGTAACAATATGATTTGTTGTTCAAATTAGGATAATTTTGAGTATTAAAGGGGGCACTATTAATTACATTGGGAAACAGGCATTAACCAGGAACAATCAAGGAAATCTTCTGAGATGAGATAAGAACAGATCTTGGTTCTGATGAACATTTAAGACTCTTCCAAGGCCTCCAAAGTGTGGAGAGAATTTTAAGGCAGAAGAAACAACTCATGCAAGTGTGTAGTATAGAATTCAGAGTGTGCAGTAATCCACAAGTAATTTTGTAAGTCAGGGGTATACTGTTTGTGCATGGGGGAGGCAATGGAAAGGGCTGGAAGAGGTAGTAAGAATAATTAACCTTTACTTATTAACACCTATTATAAACAGACCAGTGTTTCAAGCATATTGCTTATACTGTTATTAGATTTTCACAACAGCTATGAGTTAGGAACTGTGATTATCCCCATTTTACAGGTCTTGAAATGGAAGCACCAAAAGACGGAGTAACTTGTCCAAGGTCACATTTAGAACAAATAACTAAGCCAGAAATTTAAGCCAGGCAGTTTGGCCCCATATGCCATGTTCTAATCCCATGCTCTCCTGTCTCATTATTTTGAAGATGCTATAATGCCATTGGGAATCATAATTCATATTGGATGCAAATTGATAATAAAATCTAAATTATTTAGTCATATGAGATCCACGGATGGAGAAGGTCTCAGAGGTTGGTTTGTGAACAGAAATGTCATAGGGAAGAATGATAAATTCAACACAACTTAAATCCAGGCATTTGTAGTGTCCATCAGCAGGAATGCAAGGTTGTATTCTATAAAATTTGTAGTTGAACAATTTCATAAATACAGGCTTTGGAGGGCGAATGTTGAAGACTGATTTTATTTAAAATTATAATGAGGCTGGGCCCGTGTGTCATGGCCCTGCTGAGCTTGTGCGTCTGGAGCCTGTGCTCCGCGGTGGGAGGGGCCACAACAGTGAGAGGCCCGTGTACAGCAAAAAAAAAAAAAAAATTATAACGACCATATTAGACAATTTCAAATCATGAAAATATATATATATATATATATATATATATATATATGTATATTCTCCTTGAAGGGCTTTTGTGTGTGTTTGTTTCTTTTTTTCATTTAAAGTAAGTTTTATTTCAATATACTTCACATACCATAAAATTCATCCTTTTTAATTAATACGATTGATAGTGTTAATATATTCACAGAACTGTGTAACCATTCCCATAATCTAAGTTTAGAATTTTTTCATTACACCAATTAGAAGCCCTACATAATTAGCATTCATTCCCCATTTCCCCTGCCGTATTCCCTGGCAAGCCCTAATCTACATTTCTGTCTATAGATTTTTCTATTCTGGACACTTCATATAAATGTAATATATGGTCTTTGGACTGACTTCTTTCATTTAGTACAGTATTTTTAAGGTTCATACATGTTCTAGCATACCTCAGTATTTCACTACTTTTTATTGTAGAATAAGATTTCACTGTATAAATTGTGCCACATTTAATTTATCCATTTATCAGTTGATGAACATTTCGGTTGTTTCCACTTTTTGGTCATTATGAATAATGCTACTGTGAATATTCATATACAAGCTTTTGTATGATTGTGTTTTTATTCCTTTTGGATATAAAACTAGGATGAAATTGCTGTGGTGACTGTGTTTAATGATTTCAGAAATTGCTAAACTGTTTTCCAAGGTAAATTTTGTGATGATTAAATAAATTAATTTAGTAAAATTCCTGAAACATTGAAGGCTCTTGATAAGTGCTAGTCACCTTTTCTTGTAACCCTGCAGAATGCTTTTACTCATAAATATCTTTATGTATCTAAGGATTAAAATGCTAATGACTAGCAAGCTCCAGCTTTCTTCTGAGGGATATATTTTTCCTTTTTTGATGCACATCAAAAAATATCCCTTCCATTGCAGTCATTTTGTTTAAAACTCAGTAATTTTGACCTTACAAAGTCGATATTGCTGAGTTTGGTAGAAAACAAGGTCCCAAGCACTGAAGCAAATCTTTCCTGTCTCCTTTGATCTATTTTTCCTGCCTTGAAGAAATGTTCCATGTATTTGACTCCTCTATTTATATCTCAGTTCACAGTTGTTACCAGATTTACATGTTCACATTCACATTTTCATTTGTAAGATTTATACAGAACATGTCCTTTGCCTAAGTGTGCAACATAAAATTCAGACTTTTTTTTTAAACATCTTTATTGGAGTATAATTGCTTTACAATGGTGTGTTAGTTTCTGCTGTATAACAAAGTGAATCAGCTATACCTATACATATATCCCCATATCTCCTCCCTCTTGCATCTCCCTCCCACCCTCCCTATCCCACTCCTCTAGGTGGTCACAAAGCACTGAGCTAAAATACAGGCTTAAATAAAGAATAAAACGCATTTCTTCTCTAGGAATATATGAGCCCTGAACATAAATCCAATAATCACGCTCCACTGGGAAAACATTTCCAAGTGTTTAGAAACCACATGAGGAACTGAAAAACTGAGTTTTCCCTGTAAAAAGAGCAGTGGATCAAGTGTTTCAGGGAAGGTCAGAGTGAAGGTCACCCAGAAAGAGCTACAGTCAGGAAGAGAACAAGATGGTGATGCTGGGCAAGCCAAAAGAAGGGATGACTAGCAGAGGCAAGTTCTGCAGAGTGGCTAAGCAGTGGGCAGCTTGATAAATATTACTTGTTTTACCATTTAGACTGGCACAGTGGAAGTACAGAGAATAGAGTCATCAGGTTGTTGGAGATGGAAGCCTGAAGTATCCTAGGTAGAGGAGGATAACTAGGCAGGTATGTCCCATTTCCCATTCATATATGCCATATGTCCGTGAACATAGTGTCTAATCTTTATGAATCTGTTTCCCTAACTATAAAATAGCTAAGATAATGCTTACTTTGTGGAACTGTTTTGACTGTTACTGTGATAATAATATGTAATGTATGTAGCAATATTTTTTTTATGACATAAAAGGTTCTCAAAAGATCGTAGGTATTATTCTTATCGGAGTCAACACTTTTAGTCTATATTTAAGATGGTGAGAAAGAGAAAAAGAAAAAGCGAGATAGAGACAGAGACAGAAAGGTTCAACTGTATAGTTCACTTTGACTTCTTAAGTCTTACTTAAAATCTGTCCTCTTTTATGCTGCTGAAGACACCATAGTCTCATTATGGTGTAATATCCTTTCCTTTTGACATTCTACTTAATCTCTAATCCCTAAAACAGACTCTACTTCTGCTTTCTGTCCTCAAGCTCTTTGAAAAGTAGTGGCTTTCTTTTTAATGGTTCTGTGAAACATTAGCCCAAGGAAGAGTCATTTAGCATTCGGAAGCAATACTTCTTTCTTTGAACTGTTGACCAGAGTTAGTTACATTTTTTTGTTTTTCTAAAAGAGAAATGGAATTTGTGATATTATAATATTTTGCTCTTCTACAGGATTGGCTTGACCCATATAGATTCAAATGACCACATTATTGGAAATATTACGCATATCTCATAACCGTATTCGTTATCACTAACTAAGAGATAAACTCCCAAGTCTCAAAGGCCTGACATAATAGTAGTTATTTTTCATTCACCTAGAGATCGGTCAGCAGAAAGTAGGCATAGAGGAGGGTTACTGTGCTTCAGAGACCCAGCTGATAGAGATTATGCCCCTTCAGCATTTGGCTTCAGAGATCACCCTGGATTTTGGCAGTCAGCTGTCACAAAGAAAAGGGAAACATCACTCAGGAGGTTTCTTATGGACTATGCCTAGAAGTGTTGTACATCTCTTCCATCCATATTATGTGGTCAGAACCCAGACACGCTATTCTACGTAGATTCAAGGGAGCTCACAAATATACTCTGTGGCTGGCTAACAACTCCACACCATGAAAAGGAAGCATAGATTTCTGATGATCAGATTGCCATTGATACCACAAAACATATTTTAGATTTTAGTCTGCTGAACATCTGGTGAAGAGCTCTGTTTAGCTAGAGGTGAATGGCGCTCCTTTACTATACTGAAGTTTGCTCTGATCTTCTGAAACATTTAAAAGTGGCAGTGAGGAATTAAGCCCTGCCTTTGCTATCAAAAGACTCGGGTTTGAGTCCTAGCTCAGGTCCTTAATAGCTGAGTATCTTGATTTTCTGAGCTCTGGTTTCCTTAGCTGTGAAATTGTGAGCATGCAAAAGACCATGCCAATGTCTATATGAGATCTGATGGTAAAATATGTAAATTAGTTTTCAGAGTATTTAGAACAAAAAAGGTACTTAATAATTGTTAGCTGTTATTTCAGTCATTATTTGCAT